>NC_082603.1:29263335-29571435 GCF_030936135.1 Gavia stellata | reverse complement strand
ATGGGTAGTTTGCTGTGCCTCCTCGCTTGTGATGTTAACAGCCAGTAGTTTGGCTTAAGGCTTGTGTTGTTCAGTATGTCTCTAAAATTTATGTTAATGTGCATCATCAGATTCAAAGGATAAATACGTACCTAGTTTAACATGAGATGGAGAGAAAGAGACATTCTTGTGCTTAAGGCTGTAGATTGAGAAAACGGATCAGCTGTTAGAGTCTCAAGCATAATGTAGACCCTATACAAAACTCCAGTGATTTAGTTAGTTGTAGTTTAATTGGGAACTCTTTGAGCTCAGTACTACTTATGGTAAATGCCTTGAAGTTTGTTCTGATTTATGGCTGCGTGTACTGTTGTAATACACACAGTAACATATTTTTGGCTTTGAAAGAAGATGTGAACGGAAGTTTTACTGGCAGGTGTGCTAGGATGTTTAATGCAAGCGTTCGCATCTCATGCATTTAACTGTTGGGCTAACTTGGCTATATCCATACGTGCAGATCTTTGGGAATGAGAGTACTTTTAATTCAAATTAGTTCAACATGAGGAAAAGAAGAAAAGGGATAGAACTGGATAAAAGAAATAGTTTGTTGGCACTTAGGGACTTCTGTTCCATATGGAGTCAGAATTTATTCTGTCAGTCAGGGGCTACACCAGGAGTGAATTACATTTTATTAGGGTAGACTGACATGAGACAAAGGACACAGAACAGAAAGACCTGACAAGGATGCTGAGTCCAGGCCTTGTTAATATGTACAATCATGTTATAAATACCTTTCATTAAGTATCTAGCATCAGCTTAAAACTAGTTCAGTTGTTTATTCCTACTGGGGACAGAGGCTGCTCCAGGAATTCCCTTTCATGGATAGAAAGTTCTAATCAGATTTATTCATCAACAGTTTATATTCATTTTCTCTTGTGCCACTGTTGATTTTTATCTTTACTGAGTAATACAGTTTTGACGTAACATCTGAGAATATTGGTATTCTCCAATTTTTCCTTAGAAAATTGAAGTCTTCCATAATGACAAAGTTTTTGTTACTGTTGTTTTTGTAAATAATATCATAGAAGTACTTACCTGTACCTTAAATCAGCCTAGGAGCTTGAGGTGACTTCTAGTGATTTTTCCCTGAAGCAGTTGTTTCATCCAGTCCTACCTGTCTTTCTTACCCAGTCTCAAATGTCATTACTGTGCAAACCTACCACAGCATCTTTCTCTTTTGTGGCCATGCTTTCTGAGCACTGTTGAGTCCCACCATACCTGCTAGTCTATCAGAGTGCATATGGTTTTGCCATTCAGGCTCCTTCTATTAGTAAACAAACATTATTTCTCCCTGAGATCTAATTTCTGAGCTAGGTTATTGGATGCAGTCATTTTCCTTGTCTTATTGCCTGCCTTCACTGTCACTCTCATAAACACTAGTATTGCTTTTCTCCTGGGTGTTCACTTCCACAGTCTTTGCCCTTTATCCATGAATATACCCTCATTTACCTATGACACTATCTGACAAAGGGGAAGCCAGAGGGGAAGTCACTGCTCTCTTTCAGCTGGTAGCAACTCCTTTAGAATTTATATCCGGTGACTGCACTAACTGTTACTTAGGGTTTATGGCTCCTTGCGGTTTCTTTTTACAGCTCCTCTGCCCATGGATCATATTGAAAAGATGGCTGCAGAGTGTATGAAGGAGCTGAATGAAGATGAGGAGGAAGAAGCAGATGATGAAGACCTGGAGAAAGATACAGACCTGTTGGTATGCATAACTTTGTTAGCAGAAAGTTTTAGTATGTCTGTTGGTTTTTTTTTTTTAAGCAGAACTGCATTTAGCAAAAATGTCTGTTAACTTTGTGGTGAGAAGCTAAAATACTGCAAAAGCATTCCATTAGATATAAGGCTTTGCAGGATCCAGCCCCCTGCACACCAGAGTAAGAGAGTTTCCTAACTAGCATTCTTGTATGCAAGGGTCTTAGAGAAGTGAGGGGAACAGCGGGAATTCCATTCCATGTCAGCTGGTGAAATACAGCAAGGGACATTCTCCTTAAAGTGATGTCTGTCACTATTTTGCTACTGCTTCAAGTAGTGCTTGGCCTGAGAGAATATCTCCCAAGAAATTTTTTGTCATTTCAGTGAGTGATCTAGTTGGCAGGGTTTAGGGAAGGAGTGTTAAGCAGTGTTTTTGACTGCCATTGTTAATAGATGCTTTTCAGAGACTTCACATTTGGGTTTGAATGATCTTTGTCAAAGTACTTCTCTGAAATTCTCCAGCTTCAGATCTCTAACTACAAATTTGTGTGGTGATCCTGGAGCTGCAAGGTGGCTTTTGAATGGTATCTGGCTTCCTGTTGTGAATACAAGTGGAACCAGCTTCATTTAAAAGTAAAAAATGAAATTAAAAAAAAAAAAAAAGACCTGTATGTAAGATGTTTAGACTCTCTGTTTGGGTTCAAGGTTCATCCAAAGGTTTTGGCGCTTGAGACTCAATTTTATTTTGTCTTTTGAGGAAATAGAAAATTTTGAGGAAATAGAAAATTTTGAGGAAAAGCGTTTTGTTGGCATTTACTTTTACTTTAGGCAGAATTGCAAGAAGTTCTGGGGGTGGAAGGTGAGACAGGAGGCTGTGAGGATGAAACGATAGCAATGGAGCCATCCACAGCTGAATCAGAAAATGAGCAACCTGACCTGCAACCACAGGTAGGAAAGAGCTTCATGTTCCTGCCAGTTTTGCTGAATCACTGTTGTCATACAGCTTATACAAGGGTCACAAACAAGGATCTAGAGAGGTCTTCTTGTCCTCCAAGGAAGGAAAAACTACCCTACTGCTGTCTCTTCTGTGGAAACCAATGCTGTATTGATATAAGTGAATTTTTTGCTTTGTTCGGAGGATAATTTTTAATGTTAGCATAGAATTGAGGAGGTAAACAGTTGGAATCAAGCATGTTTTGTCCCTCATTATACATATGAGCATGCAAACTGCAGTTCAGGCTTCCAGAGTTTGTATCTTCCCCCTCAGAGTATTGAGCTGTGTGCTAAAATTGAGACTTGTTATAACTCAGCATCTTTGACATCTTTGTGGAATATTTTTCAGTAGCATTAGCTTTCTCAGCTTAATTTGTCAATCCTCATGAAGTCAAATCCTTTATTCAGTGTGCTACAGAGTCCAGTGCCCTTGTTCATTGGGCCCATTAATAAATGGGTCTGAGAGTGTTTTTGTAGAGGTAACAGCAATAATTACATCAGCAGCCCTCTGAAAGGTCTCTGTAGCTGTGGAGTGTTTCTAAGTAGCTACTCATAACTTTGCTTAGGCTGCTTTTGTCACTGAACTAATTCCAGGCTGTAGGAGGAGGAAAAAGAGCTCTTGTAGTAAAACCAGGTTGAAGAAGCCCAGAAGGGAGTAAACTAACATGTTTTAAAAATAAGAAAAAGTCAAGATTTGTGTGAAAATACCTCTCCACACCCTCTGTTGCGTGGTGTTTGAGAGACTTCACTGTTCTCTTCACCTACTCCCTAACCACATGGCTCCAATTACCCTGTGACTGTGAGTTTTCTAAATGTCTCCACCCATTCTTCTCTATTACGCCTTTGAGAGAAAGCCCAGAGGTGGATCCAGGGACCGTTAGTGTAGTACAAGTGCTCCTCTGTTTTAGAGACTGTTTCATCCTTGTGCTCTTGATTAACAGGAGTGTGTGTAGAAGAGGAATATTTGTTTTTCAGTGCTGTGGGAAAACTCGTATAGTTGGATGAAATAAGTTTTCTTGATTTGTTATTTTTTCTGAGACCACCTCACTTCCTGCTGTTACCAGTGAGCTGCAGCAGACAATAGAGAAGAGAGTTGCTAACTATAGAACAGCAATTTCTAACGCAAAGGAGTCAGGTGAGAGTGCCAAAATACGCCGGTACGAAAGAGGCCTTAAGGTAAGTTGGGTTCATCAGGAATGTGAATGAGGGGGAGGCAAAGTCAGTTCTCTAAAGTGTAGTTCAGAGTTTTTCGAGATGTGTGAATTTGTTGAAAGGGGAGAGAAATTCTAATATGCCGTCTTGAGTTACTTTAAAAACATTTCTTGTTACTTACTACCAATCTGATGTAGCAAATACACATATAATGTGTAACTTCAGATGCCTTTTGTGCATCAGCTTTGTTTCTGTTGAATGGGGCTAGTGGTAGCTGGAGGCAGGGTTTGTGGTAAATGCTGATGTTAAACCCACCCATCTAGATCTGGATTTGACCTGTGATGACTGTTCAGTGTTACCTTAAAGCAAATTTTAGGAGCTTTCCTAGCACATACACCTGCCTTCCTTCAGATACTAACCTTTCACTCAGTTCTGTGAGACAATGGAAGGCGATACCTTTCCCTGAGTGTGTTGGCTGTGCTTGAAAATGAATAGAACAGGATTTTTCGTTAAGGCAATTAAAAACTGCAGCAAGGAGCAGTTTCTTCAGCTTTGCATCTTTTCAGCCAGGTGGCGTGCTTGTAGTCGGTAGTGCTTGGTGATTACCGCTGTGCAGAGTGCCTTTATTTCCCTGTTTGCTTTCATCTGGTCTCCTGCATCACCTCAGACAGCAGCCAGTTCTGTCTTGTTGAGCAAAGCTTTATAGCTCAGCACTGTCTGCTGAGAGAAGAATGTAATGTCTCACTAGATACCAGGTGTCTCAGGGTACAAATGGAACAACTGAGGCCAAACCCAGGGGAGAAAATGCACAAGAAAGGAGATGTCTGTATGTGTCCGCTGCCTGCTAGCTCTGAAAGGAATGTACGTGAAACCACCTGACCTTTCAGAGAGCAAGAGGGATAGGCAAACCAGCTTATTTAATCCAATAACAAAGCTTAGTGTGCTGTTTGCCGCTTCCTTTATTTTTCAAGGTAGGGAGTTTCCCTGTGCCTAAGCAGTGTAGCTAAGGATAATAGACTAGATCTCACTTCACAGCTCACAGTTCCTTAATTAGCAAAATGACGTGCCAACAAATGGTGTACAGTTATCTCTTGTACGTAGTTCTTGGAAGTGTGAACTTTAATCTCAGCATTTAATTCCATTTCCAGCCAGTCTCTCATCCCACACATGGAGAAGAGAGAGCTGTGTGTGGGTTGCTGTACTGGTCTGAACCCCAATCTCGCATGCAGTCAGACCAAAGTATCTCTACCACTGTTGCTTAATAAGTCAAACAATGTCATGGATAACCAAAAATAGCAGTGATTCTGGCACTGATGAGATTATGTTGTTGTCTTTCTGTGCTTCCATTTCAGTTTCTGTGGAAGATGAAAGCAGTAAAACTTTTCTTTTGGCTTAAAGTGCATGGTGGTTTTTTGTCTAAACCTTAATTTAAAAAAAAAAAAAACCTGTGGAAGGTAATATTTGTGGTGGAGGAAGGGTTTTAAAAAAAATGAGCAGCAGTTAACCCCCGTTACAGATGGTCAGAGCTTCTTGTAGGTCACCAGCTGAAGCTCCATTTCCTTTGTTAGTATTTAATGGCTTTTCTCATTGCACTAAATAGGTATGCAGACTCCTTCCTTCCCTAAATCCACATTGGCAGTGACACTTCAGAGTAGCATATTTTAATTTTGTTTTAAAGACACAAAATGTGTCTACCGTTGGTATAAATGGCTTCCTTGGTGACTTTCTGTGACAAAGCTGAGTGGACCACATCAGCTATCCAACAATTCTAGGAGTTGAGGTACTTGCAGTTATATAGTTTGGGTAACAAGTCCTTTGCATTGTGTTGCTCTAATAACTGGACACCTTTCACTAGCATTGAAGTTGTCCTTGCAGAAAAATAGGCAGCTGAAGTGCAGCAATCTGTAGTGGTGTGTGTAATACATCCTATCACGAATAAGGGAATTAATTTGTGTTTTAATGGTTTTACACTAATAATATGTTTGATGAAAATGCCTATTGGCTTTGCTGTTCCATCTCTGCCAGACACTGGAAACCATGCTGGCTGCAGTGAAGAAAGGCAAAAAAATCAATGAGGAAGAAATGCCACCTCCTGTTGCCACAGGAAAGAGTTCTTCTCACTTACCTCAAGCCATAAGAGTGGAGCTAGAGAATTCAGGAGATTCAGTCAGTGTCCTACCAGAGAATAAAGCTGAGTCTGCTGCAGATGATGAGCAGAAGACCTCTCATGAGGCAGCGCAGCGTCTGGAATCAGAGGTTCTACAGGGTCATGCTGCTTCTAGTCCTATCGTGGAAACAGGTACCATGATCTGAGAGGATAAGCAGCTGCAAGACTATTTTAGTGCTACATCTTTCTTGATATTTGTATTGTGTAGCAAAGCACTGCTTTTGTTGGAACTTCCCTGCTGAATGTTTCAGATAAAGTTGTCAGGGGGATGCTGAATTTCTGGCAGTGGAATCAGTTATTGTTATAAAGCTCTTATATGCACTGTATCAGTATCTTCCACTTAACCTTTCCTGTGCCTCAGTTTCTTCTTCAATATTAAGACATTTGGAATTCCAACCTTTAAAGAGTTTTGAGATAGATATTGACTATTGATATTGTAAGAGGCTGTGTGATTCAAAGCAGAAGAGGACTAATGCAGGTTTGAATAGATGGACGTAGCAAGGGATGCATATCTTGCATGCTCTGTGTAAATCTCAGCATTGTTTCATTCTCACAGATCTCCAGAACAGCACACGAGCAATACTACTTATGAGGCAGAAGGAGTATAAATTAGCAGCTCTAAAAGCCAAGCAGCAAGGGGACCTGGAGAAAGCGAAGGAATACATGAAGGCAGGCAAGGTATGCACACGAGAAATCTTGAATGCTAAACATACCATATGCAATGAGTGTCAAATATTCATTGTGGCAGCTAGCAAGTCTTGGGCATACTAGAATAAAGCTTTTGGTTTGTTTTTTTCTGTATTAGAAATTTAATGTGGTCTTGGAAGCTTTGGATAGTGGGCAGCCCATAGACCTCCAGAATATGCCTCCATCTCCTCAGGGTAAGGCTCGTCTTACAAAAACCCTGTTAGAAGTCTCTCTATGCTGTAGTGGAATGATTGTGAATTTGATTGCAAAACTGTAAGAACAATTGAAGATCACTTAGGTCTGAGGTGTACTGCATATTCAAATTCTAATCAAGACCAGTGAAGAAAAATGAGGTATTGAAATTACTCTCTGTGAATTACAAGTTCAAATAAGTATTGATGTCTAATATTCCTATTTTTATAACTTCAGATAATAACAGCCAGTATGTGAAGTGGAAGGGAAAGAAGGGTAATGGCACATTCTTAGTTTACTGTAATATTTGATGGTGTTATGTGTTTCAACTGAAGTTCATAACGTTCAGATTAAGACATTAACAAACAGATTGCAGTGCAGTAAAGTCTAAACCTTAAAGCAAGTTACCAGTATTAAAGATCCCTGTAAGAGAGTTGTGTTGTTTTGTTTTGTTTTTAAATAGATGTAGTTGCACCACCAACAATATTTGGTCTGTGCAACTCAGTGTTTTAAACAACTTACTTTAGTAGATTATTTTATTCTAAGAAACTAAATGACAGATTATTTTATTTCAATAAATCATGAGGTTTATGACTCCTTTAAGTTATAAACTGATCACCAAATGGCATTAGAGAGAAACTTCACCCATGATATAATCTTGCCTTAAAAAGTGCAAGATTTTTGTAGTGGATATTTTTGTAGTTTTCTGAAATAACCACTGTTATACAATGCCAGAAGCTTGGGTGTCTGAATAAATGGTATTACTTACTTCCCTTTTTCAGCACATCTTTTGTTACAAGGATATTTTAGTCAATTAGCAATGTTGTTCACTCTTTCCATCTGTCAAGATACCAAATTATGTTTTGGCGAGAGAATTCTTAGAATACTTGAACTGGTTTTACTTTTTTTTTTCCTTTTCCCTCAAGCAGCCCTAACCTAAATTAAATCAGCATTTGAGATTTTCTATTATAAAGCATTTTCTCTGAATAATGGGAACCTTAGACTTAATCTAGCCATGCAGATACTGTTTTGAAGCCAAAAAGCTTTCAGGAAGGTGATGTGATCAAATTGGTGGTTTTCTGAGTAACACAGGTTGACTTGCTGTTTGTTTATGGAACACGCTGTGAAACTTCCTGCTTTCCTTGCTTTGCAGATCTTGAAAGCCTAGGAAACATACAAGATGCGTCCAAGCAAAAGGTACCAGCTCCAGTGGGAGGTTCCCAGGATCTTACAACACCTGAACCTCAGATCCAAGAAGCTTCAGGTAGGACTTTTGGATTTCTGTAGCAAAACATAAAAATAGCAGTGCTGGAAGGTGCTTCAAGGTCTGCCCTATTCCACTGAACTGCAGCAGGATTGAGTAAACCTAGCTAATGTTCCTGAATATTGTTTGCTGCTGATCCCATCTGTACTTTTGTTCTGGATCAGTAATGGAAGTAGAAGTTAATAAACTTTCTTTAGAAGAATTGTATTCATAATAAGACTTTGCAATTATGTTTTTGTCTCTGCGGAAGGTAAGGAAAGGGAGGAAGAAGGCAGCTCATGTTTTGAAATCTGAATCATGTGTCTGTCTTATTTCAAGCTTCCCTGCAGCAACCAAAAACAGTGTTGGAAGCATTGCAGCAAAGGCTTGAGAAGTACAAGTCGGCAGCAGCACAGGCTAAAGCGAGTGGGGATGATCGGAAAGGCAGGATGCACGAGAGGATAGCCAAGGTAAAACGGAAGTGTAGCAAGCTACTTGCATCCAGCAAAGCCATTTGAATTAGTTCTCTTGCTGAAGACTTTTTCAAGGCTGAAATAATTTGTGTATTGTCCTTCTGTTTGAAAAGAGCTCCAGTGGGGAAGCTGTAAAGCATTCGGAGGAAGGAGAAACAGAGACAATACACATATTATAGCAAAATACTTTGTATTCTGCAGTATTTATGCTGGTTAAATACAGATGGTTGCTAATCTACAGTCAACTTCATTTTATGTCTTACTGAGTGCCTTTTGATTACAGCAATACCAGGATGCCATAAGAGCCCATAAAGCAGGGAGAAAAGTTAATTTTTCTGAGCTACCTGTTCCTCCTGGTAAGTGTGAATATAAAATGTTCTAATACCAACTTTTTTATATCTGCTGGGCTCTGAAGGAGATGTACAGAGGTTGCTGCCTCATCCTGTGGAACAAATCCTCCTTTTTCTAAGTGAGTAGGCTGGCCTTGCTGTTTGATGGTATTGTCAAACTGCTTATTAATGTGCTCCCAAACTTTCACGCTGGTGAATATTCTTGACTACTGACAGCATCGGAACTTGGAAACTGGTCCTATTTGAAAAGTTAAACAACTCTAACCATGGGCAGGTGCTGAAAATGTCACCTATCTGTCCTCTGTGGCAGCCCTCCTAGAGGAAAGAGTCAACTGGAGTTTACTGGAAGGAGATTTTTGAAACTGCAAAAATTTGCGTGGTGTTTCCTGTTCTATTGATTCCCAGCAGGAGCCTCAGAACTCTATATTTGATTAATCATCTTCTTGCAACACCTCGCAAGTCAGATCAGTATTGCGGCTCTCATAGCTAGTTAAAAGTAGTCTGCAGGGACGAAGCAAATCATGCCCGTGGTCACACTGAGACAGTGACAGAAGCAGAAACTGGACTTGCTTCTTGAGGCACTCTGTGTCCTTTTTATCTTCTTCAGAATGTATAGTGCTGTGTTTGTAAAAGTTTGGGCAAGTTCATCTATGAATGCTCCACCTCTAGTTTGCATGATACTGTTTCTCCACTAGGAAGCATCATTCCTTTTATCTTGTGTCTAATGTGTTCATCTGAAAAGATACGCTTAGCACTGCAAAGTGGTGCCTAGATTTTTTAAGTTGGAAAAGTGACACAGACCTTGTGGCTTTTTTGTCACTGTCAAATGTGGCAATGGCAAGCACTGTAGCAGTAGTAGTAGTAGTAATGTAGGCAGTGCCAGCTCTGTCAGGTCATGTACTGCTTTGAAGGGTCTCTACTTTTAAGCTGTCCCTGAAAAGCAGTTTAGCATCCCTTGTTCTAGAACGTTATCCGTTTCTTGGTAAATATCAGTTGCTGTAAGAGTGAGGTACTCCATATTTACATCTCTGAAAATATGCATAACTCAACTTCCTTACGCAGGTTAGCTGCATGTTTTTCAGCCATCGTTTAGAGGCCATATGATTTACATTGAAGACAACCATTGGGCAGTCACTGGAACCAGTAATGAGATTATAATGGACTGGCAGTGCATTTCATTGCATCTGCGTGGTGATAAGTACCAGCCTTGACTTCCTTGGAGACAGAAATGCTGCTGAGTAATGGATCAAATGTCATGTGGGGGCAGCAGCATAGGATTCTGTGTTCTGCCTGCCTGTGTACCTCAAACTTGTTCTGTCCCTGTAGCAGCCATCTCTAGGTTTAGAAGCAGTTTAGTCATTATTTCTTGGCACTTCTTACAAGACTGGCAACAAGAATACTTGCTACATATTAATGAGATAAATCTTACTAACAGACGTTTTATAGTAGTGGCTCTAGGTCTCTGGTATTTGAAGCTGACACTGAACTGGTAGTGTGGAAGTGAGAGTTTTATCTTTCATCATCAAGCCTTCCTCCTATCCTTAAAAGGATAATAAAATAATGGAAGGATTGTTCTTCATATATTTCACATTTAACTGCTGTGATTCTGCCTCACTTTGCAACCTCTGCATTGCAGTAGATTTTCAGCAGAGGCTTAGTGTGTTATCCAGATGTCAGCAATGTGTTTATTGTTTATTACTCTATGGGGTAGTGCTGATGTTTCTGCTTAACTGTGTACCAACTAAGGTGAGGCAGCAGTGAGAGAGGAAAGAGCCAGCAGGTTTTTTTGTGCAATCTGCTGTCCTTTTGTGCAGAGGAGAGAGACTAAATTCTTTACTGGTTCTGGGGGCATCTTTATTACCAAAGTCTTGAGGTTGTGAGGTTCCTTGGCTGATTGCCAGTTGCTCAACTTAGAAAGCTATGCTCTGTTATTGCATCATTTTAGCATCATCCCTTTAAGCCTGTATATCTGTAAAAGACCTGATCTTAAGCCCACCACTCAGACTTTATCTAGCAAGGCTTTGTGGCCTTGGCCTCAGTCTAGTTATGCTGAATTCTGAGATATATAATATAATAGATACTTGGATAGAAATGGCTTTACAGAAAAGAAGAAATATGGAAGACAGGACATAGGTCTTATGCAACTCTTTACTTGTGTATTCCTTTCCTCCTCAGGATTTCCCCCTCTTCCTGGTGTTGCAGCAACGGATGGTGACAGCACAATAGCTGCTGTTTTGGAAAGTGCCAGCAAGCTGGCAGACATGGAGGAGAATGATGAAGAGGAGGAGGTTAGTATTTCTTAGTAGCATGTGTATAAGTTAAAATGCTGTCTCTTGTGGTATGCAGAGATGAGGCCGTTGGATTTCCAGTCAAGCAAGGGTACTGAGATGAAATACATTTCCCAGAAGTCTGAAGAGTACAGGATCTCAGTAGTAATTTCAGTTTGCATTATAGTGTAGGGGAGAGAGATGAGTACAGTCAAGTACATACAGAGTCTATGAGTCCAGAGTTTGGCTTTTTTCATAACTGTCTTGTATGTGGGTTTTATTTTCAAAGCAAACACTTCAGATTCTGGCCACCCCTTTACATTGTTCTAAAGTACTTAAATCTGTACTTTCATCCTGCATCCCAGTAGCTCCTATGTTTGTGCTTTCCCAGGATGTTCAACACTTACTTCTTTTTGTTAGGCAGTACCAGCCTTTAGACTTTGGTTTGATTGCGTTACCTCTCTGGATTTGGTTGCTGATGTTTGTGCTTTCAACTGGAGTAGCTTTTAATGGAAAAATCTCCTGGATGATGTTTTTTCTGCATGCATTTGCTTTTCTTGAAATTACTGCCTTGTTGAACATTCCTTTTGTCCCTTCTATAGTGGAGCTTTGACGCTTGCATAGGTCAACTGCCTACTGGTGTGGCATGGCTCATAAACCTCCAGAAGTTAAAATTTGCTGTCTGGAATGTTACACTCCCATCAAAAGTGATACCAGGAGGCTGATATAGTGATAACCGTGGTTTTTGATGCTTGAGATGCTGTCCTCAACTCTGGAATAGATTTTATGCATTTAGTATGAAATTCTTTTTGTTATACTAGAATGAGCCTCTGACACAGGCCCCAGTTGCCAAGAAGCCTGCTCAGCTGCCTGGAAAGCCGACTCAAGTTGTTAAGCCAATTACAGTGCCATCTGCTGTAGCTGAGCAGGAGAACTCTCCTGAGCATGTGAAACAGGCTACATCACCCTCCACCCTGGACAAGGCAGAGTCAATGGATCATCTCCCTCCAGCTGGTAAGGTGAAGGGATCATTGTTCCCAGTGATCCATGTGCAAGTCGTTTGCACTAGTTTAGTTTAATACTGTAGTAAAGACTTCTTTTCATTATATTTTAGATATGAACCTGTGAATGTGTGGCATAGATTTCCTCTCACAGGAGTCTCGATATATGTGTCTGCTGGAGGGCAGATCCAGACCAGCCATGCAGCTTTATTTCACAGAAGCAGCATGTGTAATTATAAGGGTGATTGGGTTTCTAATTAATTTTGATGTAACAAGTGTATCGATTCATAATGTTTAACTCTGCTCACAGTTGAACTCTGCGTATACTCTCATTAAAGTGGACGGCTTGCCAGTGTGAATTATTCATTGATCTAAAGCAGCTTCCTATATCAAACAGTAATTTCTGCCTAGTGCTTCATCCAAGGATCTCAAACTGGCGTGTAGGCGGTAGTTCATCAATCTCTAGTCCTCCTGTTGCTAAGGTCACTGAACAGTTGTCTGTACAAGATTAATTGTACAGATAGTAAGGGACAGTCACCACCTCACGGTGTGATTTGGGCGCACACTAGCGGTGTTCAGGCTCTCGCTGATTCTGTTGTCATGCCTTGACTGTAATCCCATCCTTCTTCTTCCATTCTGCCCTGGGTAGTTCCCTCAGGACAAAGCAGAACTGCCTAGTTGGCTGATGCAAGTTCTTTTGCAGAGTGCAAAGGCATTTCACAGTGCCACTGTGATTAGTTCATAACTCTCCTCTCCAGAAAATTCCATTACTTTGTTTTATAAAGACCACTAAAATGTAGTAGTTGTCCATTTTGGCTTTGAAAATCTATGAAACCTCAGGAATTTTGGTTTTTGCAATTTTAGCTGACATATTAATCTCTTGAGTGAACTGCCCTAGACTTATGCTGTGAAGGAATTGATAATACCTGGTCTCTGGTGTTGCAGTAATCTCTCCTGGGTATTTCGAGTATTTTAAAATAAGACCAATAGGTGCAACAAGAACCTGGACAGATTCATACTGACATGATTTTCACAACAAAATGTCAGTACTTCACTATCGTAAAGCTGTATTTCACTAGCCAAAATGCATTCTGCGATCCAGATGTTACCTCCTTCCCCCCAGAATTACAAAGTACAGCTTACAGCTGCCCATAGCTGATAAATCAACTGTAAAAAACTGTATTTTTCTTGTTGGAGAGCACAAGGTGTAGGGAGGTGTGGGAGTGGAGTGGAGCAGTTGCACTTAAGGCCTATACCAGGGAAGTCAAGGAGCCAAGATCAGTTGGATTAATGGCTTTGCTCAGTCCATTCTCCACAGATTTTCTTTGAAAATACCTGTGCTCTGTGTCTCAGCCTCACAGAGCACACTGTGGGCTTGGTCTCAGTGGAATCTGGGCTAGCTACCTTGTCTAATTAGTTTGGTTTGGGCTGATTGGGCAAATTGCTCACAGCAGCAGGACAGCGGGCTCCTTTGCGAGGATGGGAATAAGTTGATCGTCATCTGACAGCAGTGAATAGTGTGAGAGTCATTGGTATATTTATTTGCTGAGACGGGCACCTCTTGCAAGTGTTGTTTAGCTTGTGTAGTCATGAGTAGAGTGCAGTGGTGAATACAATATGATTATCTTTGGAAATGGCTGTAATCAGCTCATGCTGTACCATTTTGTAAGTGAGGTATAAGAAGAGACAGCATGCACTGACCTGGTACAATGTAAAGCAATCTTTTCTGACTCCTGTGGTTGTCCTTACTGTTTTGGGACAGAAAGAGGAGAACCAAGAATTAATAAGAAACTAAGATGGCAAGGAATTACAAATAATCAGAGGTGATGAGTCTGAATGTCCCTGCACATTGGTTCATCTGGGTTTTTTTCCGACAGATCAGGGGAGAGGGAAGAAATGAGTACAGAAGATGTTCATAATATTCACTGTCTTTTAGAAGTTAATGTGTCAAGCTGAAAGTTCGAATTCAGCTTCTGTTTTGGACCAGTCGGTTGTACTGGAGTCTGTCTCCTGCCTGCAAATAAGGGACTGTAATTACTGTTGTGACACTTGTGAAGTGCTATGAGGTTTTTTTGATGAAGGATGCCATGACAGAAGGAAGTTTGTTTCTTTTTCTGATACTTGAAATTGAAACTGGCCAAGAAACAATTAAGTTCAGTAAGGAAATGTCCTTATTTGATATCTGTACTTTTACTGACCTTTTTCTGGCTATAAACTGAACATGATAAACCTGTTTCAGGGGCACGGAGGTGTCAGATGACTGAGGGGTTTTATACAACTGTTTTTCAGCTAGGGAACAGCTGGAATTTCTGGAGAATAGAAAGAAGCAATACATGAAGGCAGCCGTCAAAGCAAAGAAGGAGAATAACCTTGAACAGGCTAAGATGTATCTCAGAACAGCTAAGAGCTTTGACCTAAAGATTGAGCAAGCAAAATGTGGCAAACCTGTTGATGTTTCCAAGGTTAGTAGGACTGTTAATATTCTGCTTTGTATCATATGCTTGAACATCTAAGGACATCATTCAAACAGTGAATGATTTAATAAATATTTCGTGACACAAATTAAGTTAGTTTGCTCAAGTAACAAATCTGGATACTGAGCCCTGAAATTCCCCTATGTTTTTGGTTTAGGTTTTTTTTTCATTTTGTTTTCTCTGCTGCTCCTCAAATGTGCCAGATTTTGAGAAAATTTAATCTCCATGAACCGTTTGCTCCTTGATTTACAATGGCACACTGAAACCATGCAGCTTGGAAGTGTTCCTTGGGCTTAGGGTGTGAGTATGTCTCTTAGCTGTGTCCTAACTCCATTTTGGGATGAGGATCAGGTGCATGTGATACAGTGGTGCCCTACTTTCTGTTGTTATTTGGGTGGATGGGGAAACCAAACTGCATTGTAATAGCTCTCCTGACCTGAATAAGCAGGGAACTAGGCCTGTAAGACATTTTGCAGGGTTGTATGACTTAAGCAGTTGTCAGGCAGTGGTGTAAGTAGTGGTTGGGTTGGAATTGCCTTGAGAAGAAAAACAACCCATCTCCCTTCACTGACCTTTCTGTACATTCTGGCTGCTTTTTGTCTACTTCATTTTTTCTTATAAGGGCTTTGAAATGTGGTGTTCTTGTGTTCCAGCTGCCATCACCCCCTACAGATGATGAGGGTGATTTTATCTTCATACACCATGAAGATGTCAGACTGTCTCAGAAAGCAGATGAAGTGTATGCACAGCTCATAAAATTGCTGAAGGACCAACATGAGGTGACCATTTTATCTTTTTTAGAAATGTTCTGGGTTTTTTTTACATTTCTCTGGGTTTTATTAATATTATAATCCCATCATTGTTTCTGTGGGTCTTTTGTTTTTTCTTTTAAAATACTTTTGATTCTGTGTCCTAAAGTGAAAAATTTTCAAAGTTGGATTCTCTACTAGTTGAAGTCAGAGAATGTGCTTGGATCCTTGGGACTATCAAATTGTCATTATCAAATATGAGCACTCAAGTTCAAAAATAGTACCCGAATGATTAAGACTAGCCCTTGGGTGAGCCTCATATCTAGAAATTAAGTGAATAAAAAGGAATAGAGCAGAACAGCTCAAACAAATCTTGTGCTCAGCTTTGGGCTTAAAGGACTGTAGGAGTAGGTATTTTGGGGTGACTTGGGAAAACTCTTGACTTTTCTTAAATTAGATTGTCATCAACCTCAAAACTTTCTGCCAGTCATGAATCTGTGTAAGGTTCACTAAGTGCATCTATGTTTGTTTGGTTTTGTTTCTGTTGACAGAGGTGTTTACAGTATTCCAAGCAATTCATGCATCTGGGAAATGTAGCAGAAACGACTCGGTAAGACCCTTTGCCTTCTGTTAGTCATCCAGTGATGTGGTTAGGGTTGATTCTGCCTGACCCGCCTAAAGATGATATGGGGGTGCAGGTTGGTAAGCTTCCCATTATGTGAAAGGGTCAGTAACTGGGGGGCCTGCATCTCCGAGTTGCTCTCAGACCAGAGGTCTGAGGCTTACTCTGTGGCCTGTATCTGGCAGAATGCTCTCTTTGTTCCCGTGTGTGTGTAGCTTTTCTGTTGTTTGTTTGCCTTTTCTGTAGGTTTGAGAAACTAGCACAAGGTTGTAAAAAGGACATGGACATCCTACAGCTTGCACGAGCACAAGGAATGGATCCTCCAAGCCATCACTTTGAGGAAAGAACCTTTAAAATGATAAGGTATGGAAAAACAAAGGTATTTCTCAGGCAGGCTGGAATGAGTTTTCTGGTTTCTAGCTCTTTTTTAGGGAATTGTTGGCTTCAGCAAACTTGGGTGGCAGCTAGGGTTAGGCTCAGCATTCCTGAAAGGACACTCTCAACAACATAAATACAAAGCAGTTGTTCTCTAACTTCTGTTCTGAGTTCTTTTGTTTTGTTTTCAAAATATCTCCAGCTTCATCTATTATATTCTGCAGCTTCAGCCACTCTTCCTTCCTCTGTATTTCTCCCTTAATCCTGTTGCCTTTGGGCTTTGTTCTTGGTATTTTTCACTATACATCAGAGGTGGTTTTGTCTCGGTTTGTGCTCTTTCCTTGCTGTTCTGTAATTTATGAAGGTGATCCGTGTAGGAGTGCACTATTGAAAAAGGTCAGACAAATACCAGTGGCATCCTGGTCTGGCAGTGGATCAGGTGCTGGTGGGCTACTGGGATGAATACGCTATTTTGTCTTTATTTTTTCACAGGATATTTTCTGAGCTCAACAGCACAGAAATGCACCTTCTTATTGTCAGGGGGATAAACCTACCAGCTCCACCAGGTATGTACTTGAAAGGGCATGTCGGCTTTTTCCTCTGAGTAGGTAAAGGAAAGCAGTGGGGAATGAGATTTTTCTACCTTGAAGACGACTTCAGGACTTGAGACTTTTATAGCCAGCACTCATTAAAACAAAATAACCAGGTTTCAGACTCAAGCCCCCAAAAAACCTTTAAACAGTATTTGAAAAAACAACCAAACAAAAAAAACCCCAGAAGAGTAAAGAGAATCTGGGTTCCATCTGGACAGAGGGAAGAACTTTAAATTGTCCTGGGTTCGGTCATAACTGGGTCATAGTTTAAGTTTCATGTTTATCTCCTATTTTGTTATGAGTGCCTGCCTTAACTTTGCACCACCTTAATGTGCGTTGAGCCTTCAGTAGACAGGAGTTGCTCCTGCCAACATTACTGCTTTTAGTCCCTTATTTCTGGGGGACTTGTAAACCATCTGTGGTAGACTGTCTTGGGACTAACAGCAGCATTAAGAAAAGTAGATGTTTTCCTTTGGATACCAGGTTTCTATGTATTTTGGTTTGATGGATGGGTTTTTCAGTTGTCAAGAAACAGGTCATGAGTCTTACTGAAAATCAGTTAGGTGCTCTTGAAAATCCTGCTCAACATTACAGATGCAATGAAAATACCTGTATTGGCTGTTAGGATTGGCTGGTTGTTGTCTCATTCAGGTGTATCACCAAGAGATTTGGATGCATTTGTGAAGTTTGAATTTCAGTACCCGAGTGCGGTGAGTGTGTGTCCTGGCTCTTCTGTTCCTCAGTCTGTGACCCTTGCCACTATGTTAGCTTGTGAGGGCTTCAGGGAGCAAGTGCAGGTTTTCTTCGAGAAAGGGAAAACACTTGTGAGCATAATGCCTGAATTTATTTTTAAAACAGAAACTTTTTCTGAGAAGCAGAACTGCTGAATCTGTTCCCTGCAGATTATGAGTTTTGCTGCACCTTTCTCTTGATGTTCTTCACACCTTACACTTAGTGGTGGTCTGCTTCAGGCTTGCATGTTCTCTGGCTAAGCTGTGCCCACCTTTCCCCCCGAAGACTGTTTCCAGTGTTTGCAAAATTTGGAGAAGTTCGTTTCTTCCAGGGGTGCAAACGCACTGGTAACTTGAACCAAACACAAGGGCACGCAAAGTTGTCACTAGGGGAGAGGGGCCAACTTAGATGTCATCTCCCTCTAAGTCTGTTCCTTTAGGAAAACAAGCTTTTAAAGGCATTACTTTTGGACATCTATTATAATTACAGAAATGGATTGAAAAGGTTAATCTTCGTCCTCAGATAAATGCACGTGACTCGTGGTGATTTAATTAGCAAATAGATACGTGCGTATCTGGAGAAAGGACTTAGGCCGTACAAGTTTCTTGACCTTACTATTAATACTTATGTGTATGTGCATATATATGTGTATGAATATAAAAAAAAATATATATATATTGCCTCTTTCTTGAAACTCCCCAGTGTCATCCTGTTCTCCTCACCTTTAAAAGCAGCATCTGGTCTGAAAAATACTGAAACCATTGAGTTGGAAGGACTTTTAAAGAGGGCTGTCTAGTCTTACTATCAGTAGAAGTGATGGGGCTTCTGCTGCTTCCTCTGTAGGGCAAAACCAATCTTTGCTCTTACAGGACTAATACTTAGCCCTGTGAGAGTGCAGAGCCTAGATTTTTACCTCCTAATAAATTTTGCAGCAATTCCACTAAAATAAATTTAATTACCTGTGGGAAATTGGTGATGGTCAGATCAGGTTTGTGTTTAGGTTTGAGTTACATGAGGCCTTAATGGAGGAGCCCACCCCATTATGGTGGCTGAAAACAGAATTCATCTGTATTGAGTAATTTTCTGGGGAATAAGTAAGAATCAGTGTAGTTGCTTTTAATCTATTTTTCGTTGTTTTAAAAAAAGCCAGATCTTTACTGCTTAGCCAACAGTCAAATACACCACCTTTCTCCTTCATAGTTGAAATCAGTTTTGCAAAGTAGCTGCAATAATTAGGTCACATTGTCCTTGTTCAGTCCCCAGAGATTTAGTTTGTACTCTGCTTTAGGTTAAAAGTTAATTCATTTTGGTGGCAGATTGATTGTCAGGCAAAATAGTAGGGCAATTCCCTGAATGATTTGTGATGAATTCCTTGTGTAGCTTGTTATTCCAGCTAATGCAGAAGGAACAGAATTACTGTGTCGTGGAACGTGCATAGTTTATCATGTAGTTTAACAGCCACAGTCAGTAACTTTATGATGATTGGATTGAACTGAGTGTGACTGTAGCTTATCTGTGGCTCTTATATTTAATGTAATGTTTTGGCTTATTCTTTATCTAGTATTATACTTGTTACCACAATGAAATTAAAATATTTTAGTCTTGAATGTACCATGACTCTTCTTATCATTCAGATAACCCCCAAAACCTCATGTTTCTTGTATAGGTATAAAAAAGAGCTGGTAATAAAAATGGTTACTAGTCTGTATTTTGAAACAATATCTGATGGTTTTATGTAATGTGTATCTCTCTTAATAGGAGCAACCTCAAAAGAGTAAAACACCTGTAATTAACAATAACAATTCTCCAGGTTAGTACTTTTTTGGGACAGAGGGGAAAAAACATGGCACCTTAGGAATCACTGGAGGGTACAGGCTAGTCTCATACTGTGAATCAGGCTAGAAGGCCTCCCACCACCTTTTTTCTTCTTTCTTATGAAAGGGCTTGTTGGAGGGTGAAGTCCAGCTGTGCTGGCAATTTCTTCACCCTCATCCCAATATTGGTGGTAGTTATTTTGTTATGAATTAGTGAAATCATTGAGTTACCAGTCATAGAATCGTAGAATCATTTAGGTTGGAAAAGACCTTTAAGATTATCAAGTCCAACCGTAAACCTAACACTGCTGACATGCTCCAGCTGTTGCTGTCAGCCCTGCTGGGAGATGGGCCAGATAAATACATTTTCTCTATTAAATAAGTTAAATTATTAATTTTAATATTTCCATGGATCAGATCTTTTTCAGTCAAATTTTATCTCCTGTGAGACTGCCAATTCTGTCATGATTTTTGCTAATCAGCTACCATTTCTAAACCTGACAAAGTATCACTGCAGAAATAGATTATTTTTTTAAGACAATGTGTCTTGAAACCAACTAAAACACTTTCTTTGTACCTTTTGAAAAATACCCCTTTGTACCTGGCCGTTGAATACCAGTATTAGACTCATCAAGCATTTTAGAATCGATCATCTTGCACTCTAAGTTTGGTTTATTGCTGTATTATTTTTTTCAGTTCTTGCAGTAAGCAGCCATGTAGTATCAAAACAACTTTGAATTCAGTGTCCAAATTGCTAGTTGTAAATTTATCTCAAAAGAGGTACAGATAGATAGATATATCTTTTGAGTTTATATGTATTTTCTGTTAAAAGTCCTGAAGCTCTGATACTGAGAGCTGTGTTCCAAGACTTCCAATAACTTGATCTGCACTTGCTGAGCAGTTACTTAGCCTCAATGTTTTGGGTTCCCAGGCTGACAAGCAGAGATGAGTGTTCCTGGGTAGCACCGCAGATTAAGTCTTTGAACATTAGTTGTACAATATTGTGAGACTTTCTGATAAAAAGGTATCATGTGGCATAGTTCTTGTCACACTCATTAATGAAACTGGTGTTAAAACAGTATTAGTTACATTATCAAAACACCCCTTCCCAGTCATTCCAACCTTCCTATGCTTTTTCCTTCTTATTTTGTATCTATTTCTTAGCCACAGACACTGTTTAATTGCCAAAAGACTTAGATTCTCCAGTTTTGGCTCTCCTATAACTTGCTATCACCTCCTCATGATGACTTGGTTTTCCTGCAGTTCGGTTTCTGTCCCTGTAAAGTGGGGGATGACAGGTGAACTGTTGGAGAGGGACACTAACTTGTTAATGACTGAAATAGAATGACGGAATGGTTTGGGTTGGAAGGGACCTCAAAGATCATCTAGTTCCGACCCCCCTGCCATGGGCAGGGACACCTTCCACTAGACCAGGTTGCTCAAAGCCCCATCCAACCTGGTCTTGAACACTGCCGAGGCAGTGAAATAACCTCCTGAGAAGGAGGTTCATATAGATGTGAAGTGTCTTTCACAAACAGGCCAAACTGAGATAAACAGAGGTTTGAGTACATGCATGTAATAGAGCACTGCACATAGCTTGACTTTCACAGCTTTCTTTCATTTTTCTGTATTTTAACTGTAGAATATAACCAGTTGTTTAAGTTGAACATCAACCGAAATCACAGAGGTTTCCGACGAGCAATTCGGTCCAAAGGAATTAAATTTGAAGTATTTCATAAAGGGTAAGTCCACAGTTTGCTCCCCCCTCATTGCTTCTCTAGTAACAGCTGAAAAGAGTGTTGTAGCTGAAATTTATGAAACACAATCTTTAAGCTAGCAATGAAGAGTTGTGTAGTTCTCATGTCTGAGAACTCCTTCCAAAATGTGCCTGAGCTCTGTGTCTTCCCCTATGGGGGTGAAAAAAAGTCAGAAGTTCAGTGAAGTTGGTTCCTAACTGGCAGATCAGTTGAGGATTAGTGCATTTAGAGGAATTGATGAGACTGAGAAGGTAATGATTCAGCTTCAGATTGTTTTGTTTCTTATCCAGTCTGGTTCTAGTTGTCAGGACTAGAAGATTTAAATGTTACATGGGATAACTTTGTAGACTAATGAAGTACAAGTGGCAGCAAAACATTAACAGCAGTAAAGCAGATGACAGATGATGGCAGAACCAGTGTTGTGTTTTTGTACTTATCTTCATTCTGAAGATCCTACAGTATTTCCTGAACACTGTTAGCAAACGGTTAGACTATCTTGAGAGAGACAGACTCCCCTCATCTCAGAGGTCAAGGTGATGAGATGCATGTTAACAATTGGTAATGTTCAGGGAAATCATCCTACATTTAGGCTCATTACTGATTTACTCAAAATCAGAGTGGCCTATATTCAGTAATCCCCGAGTTGGTTGTAATCCATGGCTTGGATGGGATGTTGGATAACCTGTTTTTGTCTTGGTGGCTCTTTGTGCTATTCTTTGTTTCTATTACCGGGACATACAGAAATGATCCATAGGTTCTCTGGGACGGTTTTCAAGTTGTAGATGTTCTAATTTATGAGTTAAAGTCCCATGGTTTTTACTCCAGATCTCCCACTTGCATCTCCGTTGAAGCAAAAGCTGATTTTTCTTACTCTGTCAGTCCTGACCGCTCACTGCTGTTTTGTTCCAGATTTCATCATTAGCGATCCTGCCTCTTTTGCATAGAACTGTTAAGTGTTTACATTTGTTTAAAACATTTTTCCCTATCTTTTGCATACCATTGCTCATATGGGGCATATCCTGTTCTCTTACCAGGTGGAACTGTGCTTGTTTTTAAGGTCTGAGCTCAGGCTTAAGTTCACCCATTGGGAAACACTCTCCAGTGATTCATGAGTTGTATGCCAGCTCCAGATTGTCCTTTGAAGCCTTTTTGAAGATTAGCAAAAAAATCTGTGCGGGTTGCTTCTTTTCTGGTTCTGAGATTTTTTTTTTTTTTTTTTTTTTGTTCTTAGAACAGGAATCTAACAAGTTAAATATATGCTTGTTTCTGGATTGGGGTGGCAGTTCCCCTGGGCAAATAGCAACAGGGAAGGAGAAAAAGAAGAAAGGCCCACTGATCACCTTCCCCCGGCCATCCTCTCAGGACAAAGGAGAGAATTAAGGGATCCAGGCTCTTTTCTAAAGACTGTCTGCTCCCTGTCTTTCTTCAAGACTATAAATGAATAATACTTTCAGAAATGCTTGTAGGTGTTGCCGTTTAGGGGTCTGTGATAGCCCTCTGACCATCCCCCAAGAATTATTTTCTGTCATTGAGCAAAGAAGACTTGTTTCAGGTCGTATATATGAAACTTCAGTTTAAAAAACACTTTCAAGTAAAAACCCAGCAATGTATTTTTCCAAAGGAAAAGTCTCTCTTTAAACCTCTCTTAAAGGTTTCTGAAGATAAAAGGAGATTTCCCCAGAGCTGTTTCTGAAGCCGTGGCCTTGAGCAAGTTCACATTCTTCACTGCAAACCCCCTAGAACTGATCAGGGATGAACCAGTCTTTATTGTTTCTTGAATTATAAAATGGAAAAATGCTTTAAAAATATTCAGCTAGAAGAATTGCTGATTCTCTTTTTAAGTTTATGAACAAAGTGTCCAAGATACTGCAGTACAATTATGTAATCCTTCATTTCAAGGTGCTTGTGAAGGAAAGGAAGTATTCTAGCATGTGAGCTAATAAATTCTGAGCTTTTCTAAATGATTTTGTGAGTCTACTGTAGTCTCATCGATGGAGAATACAGTCTCATCTTTGGGAGGCTTTCTGTCAACAAAATTCATAGGCATCGTGTTTGGAGGCAGCGCTATCAGCCCTTGAGGTACTTGTGACATTGTTTTTCTTTACTACAGCAATTTGTGTTGAGATTGACAAACTGACAAATAAGAAGCAACCTGAACAACTGAGCTGGAGTCTTTCAAGTCCTTCAGCAACAGATTTTTGGAAGAGATGTACTTCCTGAGTGACTCGCTGCACGTTCCAGTGCACTCAGACTAGTAGTGGTCTTGCACTCTTTATCCCGTCTAGAAGCGTCTGAGCTCTCTGCTGTGAGCTCGCTGCAGCCTGGGCTAGCAGTACCAGACCATTGTCCTCCTGATCTATAGAGACTTGGTGCTATATGAGCTATAGCGTTCCTGACGCTATTTCTGAACACGCAAGGCAGAAAGTGAGGTTGAAGTCTGGATGACAGGTTTCTTATGCTGTGGTAGATAAGAGCTATTTGGAGAATATATGAATGAAGCAATCATTGAGGGGGTGAATATGAGGAAACATTCTTACTCCTTTTCCAGTCAGAGATTTTAGACAATCGGGTTTATGGATGTTCACTTGGGAATTGTAGGCACTGATTGGCAGCATCAGGCCCGGGTATTAATATACTGGTTACTGTTGCCACAGATGACATGATCATGAGGCTCCATATAATAATCTTCAGAGTTTTCATTGCATATGTCAAGTCTTGCTAGACAATATCTTAATATCTCTTAATGATAATAGGAGGAAGGGTGGATGTTTTGGGGTTGGGGTTTTTTTTTTGTTGGTTTGCTTGCTTGTTTTTTTCCTAAATAAAATGGCATAAAAAAGGAAGCTTCTGAATTTTTGGCAGATTTCCTTTCCAAAACATGACAGGCATGGCTGGTTGGCTTTCCTACCTCCAGAATCTCTAGATTTTAGTTGTTTATCAAACCTTTTGGAGACTGATTCAGGGAAATGCTTGGATGCAGGCAAAGAAATCCAATGCTTTGAGCTGAACACGTCTGTGGAATTAGTGTGTTTTAGTCTTAGCTGTTGCTTTTTGGAGGAGTGTGTCTGGGTAAGGATTGCACCACCTGTCCCTGTTAAGGTAAAGATGGATCTCTTGCTGATAAAGCTGTTAAACAGAAGTGACTTAGCAGAGAAAAGTTGATTGTTTTCCTTGCAGGATAAAAATTCTCCGTGTTTAACTTCATCAGACTAGAAATTCTAAAATGATAGTTCTTGACTGTTAGAACTACCAGTATGAAGGGGAATCAAAACAATAGCTGAAATGAAATGTTCTTACTTGTAGAAATTGAGTGTTTTGATATATCAAAATGAAACAATGATTCACAGGACTTTTCTGAATAAGTAGTTTGCCAAAACCAGCATGTGCCTGTGAAATGTTTGTTTTGATGAGAGATGCGACTTCCTTGGGAAGTTTTTCAGCCAGTTCTATTAAACAGCCCATTGCAGAAGATTGCTGTCTGTCCTTGCTGTTAGGCCATTCTTCCCTGTCACCCTGTGCAGGGACAAAAGCTGCTGCCATTCCAAGTGCTAGTTTAGTTGATTGTTTTTCTTCACTGCTCTCCTCATCTTTAATGTGGTTGCAAGAGAATAATTAAAAAAATGAGTACTTCTGTATCTTGTCCTTGTAGCCTAGTTCACTAAGGGTTTGCCCCTTGCAGGGCTGTAGTAGCACATCTTGACTAGCCCTCCTGGATGCAGTGATGGTGCAAATAGTGATGACCTCTTAGCTTTCTCTTTAATGTTCTGAAAAACCTTACCCATTCAATTAAGGAAGATTTCTTTGAAACAGGTCCTTTTTCAGAAGTGACAAGCAGGTGGGGACAGCACACTTGAAACTGGAAAAGCTGGAATCAGAATGTGAAGTTAGAGAGATCATCGAGGTATGTTTCCTGGGTGAGGTGTGTTTTTCCAGTAAGTAGTATTTGAACACAAAGGGAAAACAAATATTCGTGTTGCATAAATATATCTGTATACAGGTGACAGTTTTGTATTGGATGAGTTTGATAGACAATGGGCTGTTCTTTGTTTTATCATCTCTTGAAGCTTGTCTTAGCTGTGACCATTCTGGTACTGGAACCTTCTTGGGGACTCTCTTCTGCAAATTTTCTGTATCAAGATAGTTTCTTTGTCAGGACCAGAAATTCAGGCAATTCCCAAAAATATTTGCATTGGTACCTTACAGATCAAAGGGTTAAGTGAAGACTGACGGAGTGGATAGAGAGCTGCTGTAAGATCCAGTAGGAGATCTTAAATGGAACCTTAAAAATAATCCCTCGGGCTGCATTACAGGCATGCTCAGGACACCACAGCCCTCAGCATCCTCTGAGCTGCCTGTGGAGTCTGTTTGTACTTTGTGGGCTTAGTGCGCGGCAGGCAGAGGTAGTGCAGCCGTCGGTGCAACTGCCTTGCACAGGCTGTGTGGGTAACCTGCTCTGCTGAATTATGAATCTGGGGAAGCACACGGCTGCGACACCTCCCAGCGTTGCAGTCACCTGCAGGTGATCTCTGTCATCTTTTAGTCATGGGGAAATGAACTCAATGGTTGCCTGAGGCACTATAGATTGAAATCATCATTTGTATGTGCGCTAACTGCTCTTTTTTTTGTGGTTCTTTCAGATTTTTGATGGCAGAAAGCCCACTGGTGGGAAACTGGAGGTAAAAGTGAGACTCAGGGAGCCCCTCAGTGGTCAAGATCTTCAAACAGTTACAGAAAATTGGCTGGTCCTCGAACACTAGTTCTATCTGAGGTATGAATACTGCTTCTAAAGATGGTCTGGCCAGAACTATCTGGCTACAGACAAACTCTGCTTGAATAATGTCTTTCGTTGACATTGACCTGATTACGTAGCCCTGGCTTTGATACCATTCATCTTTGTATTTGTAGTGGTGAGTTGACATAATTTCAGAAATGAGGCTACAGAATCTGTGACTAGCTTATTTATCAAAGATGCTATTTCACAATCACTTGAAATACAGGGAAAGCTTCTAGCATCACCTTTATTTAGAATAATATTTAGAAAATAAGATTGGTGAGTCCTTTCTAGGAAGGAGAGTGCTTTCTGTCCATCCTTCTTGTTAGCAAAAAACCTTTCCGAGTTAGCAAGGACCCTTCTTTCCCTACCAGAAGCAGGAGAAGGGCACTCGTTTGTCCCGTGAAAGTCTGCTTGGCTTCATCTGAAAGGGAAACTATTGGAGATGGGCTTTCTTCTGGATACTTGAGACTTCTGGGCAGGGACAAACTGCACAGTTGAACACAGGCTACCTGAAGGACTGTGCCTGGTGCCCACTGTGCTCATATCGAGTACAGAAGAGGAGCTGTGTGGCTGCCAAAGTGGCTGTATATTAGAAGGGTGAAAAAGAGGTAGGCTGCTGCTTCTTGCCAGCCTCTATGGAAACTGCTTGGTTTTGGAGCTTGTCTTCCTTTCTCATACTCTGTTTCTTAGGTATCACAAATTCTCCCTTCTTTTAAAAAAAAAAAAAAAAAAGGCAAATAAATACCAAAAATTCTGGTGTCTTTTTTTTAAAGGGATTTTTCTACATAAAGTTACTGAAAGGTAAGTACCAGAAGTCCATCTGCCTGTGGAATCTCTAATCAGCCTACTTTTATGTATGTCTGATGATTGAAAGAAACTCAGGTTAGTTGCACACAATCATTGATATCCTGAAACGTAGGTCCTCGCTTCTCCCACAGCTTCTGTTCATAAAGCCAGGGAGCAGAGGCTGACTTGCTGGGGACGGTCAGTTCTCCCTTCGGTGCGTGTGCAAATTGCCTGCAGTCGTAGGGCGTTATTGGCAGAGGTGTGACCATGTTGATCGCTCTGAGCAGGTATTTATTGTACTGTGATAGCATGTAGAGCCCTCCTCTTGGACCATGACCTTGCTATACCAGCATGGAACAAACCTCACCTTTTCTCAGGGAAAACAGATGATGTGTAAATACAGTTTCTAATAAGTAATCCTTCTTCCTTCGCTTGAGCTCCTGAAGTCTCTGTGCTCCCTCTTCCTTAGCATATTGTTTTGCTTTGCTTTTATAAATGGCAGTTAAGGTTCACAGCAACATCACCTCTTTGCCTTTGCTTCCAAATTGTGTTAGATTTTACAGATTGAAAGGTCTTGTTTCAGTACGAGTCTGAATTTGTAGCGCCAAAGGGACTGTTTGTCTAGAGATTTCTTCCTCACAGCCAGGGAGGTCAGTAAGCTGCCCGTGAGCTTCACAGTTAGGCTATGAGGGACACGTTTGGCCGTATCTGAAGTAACAACTTGGCCTTGTGCCGTGACTGGACACCAAAGCATTTTCAATCACTAGAGCTTAATAGTTTTGCTCCATTGAATTTTCTAGTTGACCATCCAGAAAATTCATGTCAGCATTTTGCATATAATGTGACCTTGAATTGTGAACATCTGTTAAGTACTGCATCAAGTAATTTTTTGGGGTTTTGTTTGTGTGTTTTTTTCCTCAGATCCATTGGAATGCTAAAAGATGTGGGATGAACGTATGTAGAAAGATGCTGCTAGCTGCAAGCACCAAAGACGTTAAATGAATGCACTACTGAACCTAATGTCTATTTTGATAACAGCCATAGTGCTTATTAATAACTTTAAGGCAAATGTAAGGCTCTGGAAATTTGCTGCTGCAGGGGATTGTTACTAGTCTGCACAAAATAGACAGAATTGCCTTAATGTTGGACTACTAATGTAGCACCAGGATGAATGTTACATTAACTATGCATAGTGGTGTGCGAAAAGTTTAGCCCCTTAAAAATACCCCGAGGCAGTGCAAAAACTTCTCAGTCAAGTCACAGGTAAGACCTTTACTAGAATTCATTTTTTCAAGTGTACGAGCAGCCGACGTGGTACAGCGAACAGTCTGCTACTGCTTTTTCTGTTCTCTCTTATCAAGCCCTGTTTAGGGGGTTTTTTTTGTTTGTTTCCTAAAATAGAGGAGAGAGCTCAGGCAGCAATCTAGCAGCAGTGCATCCCTCCTCTATGCATGCCATTGCTACGTAACCTTCAATGGGATGTTGCCTTTCAGAAGAAAAGAATGCAAGACTTCTTAGCAGCAGGTGTTTACACAGCTACATTTTTGTTCTGGCTACCAGTTGTCTGCCATGCTTGCTGCACTGCTTGTTCAATGCAGCCTGGGTACTGTGCCTTCATCCTTTTTATTTTCTTTTTTTTGTAATTTAAAAAAGGAGAAAAAAAGTACACTCGACTGCTGCTTCCCAAATGTTCCCTGTATTTTTACAAAAACAGGCTTTTACAGTTCTTCCAGGTGATCGGGAAAATAGCCACTCTTTGTGACGTGTAGAAAACTGGATTATGACTATTTGCAGGAATGCTTTTGATCAGCAACATACAAAAAATGGTACCAAATATGTTTGTGGTTTTTAAATCTCTGTGAGCTAACAGAAACAACGGATCTCAAAGGAGAGGATGTGCCTGCACTGGGGAGTCAGAGCACTCCTACACCAGCTGTTTAGGTAGGGCAAGTTTGTAGACAGAAGAGAGTCCAGACAAGTAAGGCAGCGCTGCCTCTGTCTTCCTGAGCAGATGAAGACAATACAGTGTTTAGTTTTTAATTTCAATAAATTTAATATACAAAACTACATGTTGAAAATAAAAATATAATATGCAGTTTTTTGCAGTGTTAACTAACTGAATTTTAAAAGTACAATTTTTTTTTTAAAACAAGTACTCATTTCTTAACAACATGGTAATTAAGGTCATTTAAAAGGCTGTGGTTGAAGCAAACATGTCAGTCACCAGTTGATAGTGTTTTGCACAAACATAATCCAAACCTAAAAGACTTTTGGGGCAAAGGAAGAGAAGATAAAGATTTTTTCACCTCTTTTACTGCATCATTAAGCGTAACAATGCAAATAAAGTAACTGGAAAGCTGCTGCTGTGGCAAAGCTGGAGTGCAGGCTCTATAAGGAAGATTATTACTTAATTTATGGAACACTCTTCCGCATACTGAATCTTGCTTACACCATGTAGTGCTGCGCTGTGTGTGCAAAAACAGTGTGCAGAGGGGAGTCTGAAAGTAACCGTAGTCCTGCTCTGCTGCACAGGTACATAGGAAGGCTAGTGATTGTGTAGTAGCTTAAGGTTTGTCCATCGTGAAACATTAAGCCACGTTAAGGCCAGAGGTAAGGTTTCACTTTGATGCAACACTTACCCTTCGCAGTGTAGTACTGTGCTACCTCTTGCTGGCCAGCTTTTCCTTCTGGAGTTGGACCCCAGTTCTCTGGCCTGCCTTCCCCAAGTGTTGGGTGGTGACAGCTGTAATTTGTAATATTGGATTTGTCAGACTTTTGCTTTTTGCTAAAAAGCAGTAGCCATTTATTCACAAATGCACTCTGTACATATACTCTGCTGTCTTTACATAAAATACATTGCTACATGTACAGTTACCTTTTCCTTTGCCCAGCTAATGCTGTATATTTGTTTAAAAAACATAGCATCAGTCTCACAGTAGCCTTGCACTTCCCTTTATATTTGAAAGAATGTCTGTGTTACTCACATACAGCAAAAATGAAATAATCCCCACTGCATCCACCAGAACTGACTGCGAGTGGGGACAATGCAATGTCTGAGTTACTGTGCTCACCATAAATTAGCCCCTCTCTTCCCAAATTAATTTTCTGTATAGACAGGAGGAGAAACCTTTGCCCCCCTTCCTGGGAGGGACTCAAAACAGCTGCTTTGCATGGCCATGACTAAACAAACCAAACCCCTTCCTTCTCCTGCTCTCAGCTCTTTCCACTGGTTAGCAGCTTTCCATGGAGACAATAAGAACATGAAACCACATTTCCTCTGGCGGATTCTCAATTCCAGCTTCACAATGTGGTGGCAGATGTCAGCAGCTGCTTTCCTTCCTAAAGCCCTCTCAGGTGAGACCAAGAGCACTGGGCCAAGTGCAAATGTTCAGAGCTGACCAGAAAGCCTTTTTCAGCAGAACATGCAAAAACAGCCACTCTATACTTTTATCACAGGTAAGCTTTTACACGGTGCTGCTAATACAAAGTGCAAGCTGTCTTGTATTATATGACACTAGCGTTACACTACAGCATATAGCAAGGAGGAGACTTAAAGCTGCCCTGGGTGTTACTCTTTAAAAAAACAGGACCTACTGGGGAAGAAGAATGAGATATAACTGCACTTTAGGGCTAATTGATAGTTCCTCTGCTTCAGACAGATTTGTAAACAAAGTACCAAATAGCAGAGGAGTTCTTCTAGTAGAGTATAGAAATCTGCCGAGGTGATGGGTTTTTATAGTAAATAGAGGAAAAAAGTAAACTAGCCTATTACACACACAAAACTGCAGTTTACATAATACCGCTTTCAGAGAGATGCTCGCCCTTCTGCTCATTTGGACGCATATACAAATGTGGTTATGGCTAGGTAATCTTTCCATATCTCTCAAGGGCTACTCCAAACGTATTTCAACCACTAATCTGGTCAAAATAATGTAAACGTTACTTTTTAATGTCTACAGAAAAACCACAAACGGCCTTATGATGAGGTCAGAATGGAGGTCTTGATTGTTGTTTCTTAACATGTCCATCTACAAACAGTACAAGATTGGAGTTTCACTTTTTATTTACGCCCCAGTGATCTTTGCACCCGTTTGAGCATTTAGAGTACATGACTGTAAGTCTTTAAACATGAGCATTTTTCTAAACAGTAACAGAAGTGTATTAGCTGCAAGGATAGCATAGCCATGTTGTAGTATAGAAGCTGCCCTGATCCTCTGTTTGTTGACAATGCATAGAAGATTTAGAATTATGGAACAACTGTCCCTCCCTCCTCCCCCCCTCCCCCAATAGTGTTAACAAAAGCTTAATTTTCCAGTTTTAAAGTGCAAATGATTCAGATACAACTGCTGCTGGAACAGGTCTGAACAGAAAATGAAGTCCTCTTATGAGATGTTTTCCAGAATATAAAAGATGAGCTCCATTATGACTGGCCCCTCACTCAACTGACATGCCCCTCCATGAATCACTGGAACTAAGGCACTGTCCAGGTCATTCATGTATTGAGAGGGCAGTGGCTGTCCATTACTCCCAGCTTGATAACCGACCTAAAAAATACAAAATAAGAGTGGGTTTTACAGAGGCTAGGACACAAGGCTGTGATTCAGCGGGCGGTAAGGGAAGTGCTGTGCAGGAGGATGAGGTGTGTGAGGTGCCGTGGCCTCTGCTCAGGGATGTCAGGCAGTTGAACAGGATGTAGCAGGCAATAAAGTGGCTTTTCTACTTGTTTTTGTCCTTCTCTCTGTTCCCAGTGGCTGTCTGGACAAAAGTAGCCTCTTTTTTTCTACTGCTCTGTCAAAGCAGATCATTCAGATCAGCAGGAACCGCACCCTGCATTACCAGATTAAGTCATGCAGCATTTAAAAGCTGGTTGATACTAGGAACATGTCCACCCCAAGGCAAGGCCAGCTGTCCTGCCAGGAGACCCTTCTCTCTGCTTGTAGCTTTTGCTGTCTCTTGGGGGGACCATCTGTCTGCTTCTCTGCCTCATATGCAGTGCGATCCTTTAAGAACAGCCATACTTGTTTTTTGCTTATCCGAGAATACATTTAATATGCTCCTGTCTTAAACTTCTCGTGAAAAGGCCAATTTAGAGTCTCTTCTGAGCATGTGGCAGGGCTGTTCACAGGTCTCTGACTACAGAGCAGGTGCTGCTGCTGGCATATGGGGGTCAAGCCTGGTGTTAATTCAGGCTAGGCACTACCTTTCCAATTTTAACAGATGGCCCAAAACACCAAACACCACTTAGCACCACTAGATAGATTAGCATCTGATACTGGTACGTCTTTAACCAAGAGAAGGGTTGAAGCGGTGTATTTCCTTTTTGGGGAACAAGCAAGGGAACAACCACCCAATTAAACCAAAACAATTCAAGACTTACTTGATCTGAGTCAAGTGTTACACGCAGACCTAGCTTAGTCATTCCATCTTCTTTCAACAACTTAAGATGAGGACAGAGAGCTAAACAGAAAGCCTTTGCCACGTTTTCAGTCAGTCTGCTATGATCGGCTGGGTCACTCAGACCATTATGTTGCTCATCATTTTCCAGGAAAAACACCTGAAGAAAAGAGTCAACACTTGGCTTTTCTAGAAAATAAGGTTACTGAGATGCCATTTAAACTTCTTCAAATGAAGACTTAAAGAAGAGCTGCTCAGGGAAGATCAGCAAAAGACCCTGAAGACAAGCCACCTCAGGGGGAAAAAAAATTAAAAAAAACTTCAAAAGATATAAATAGTCATGTTCTCAAAAACCTTTCAGTTCTGGTCAAAAGCCTCATTATGGAAATTCACAATGTATTACACATAGTTTTTAGTAAAAAAATGCTTTTAATTAGGTGTTAATTTCAGAAAATTCACATTTTTAGTAGAAGCCATCCCAGCCTGAAGATTTGTACTACTGTTTTCACTGAACTTACTTGTCTCTGTTGAGCCCAACTGACCTGAGAGAAAATGATACTAAGGTGGCAAGCTGCAGAGTGATTAACCTGGTTCTTCCTGGGCAGGTTAAGTGAAACACTTCAAGAAATCTTTTAACGCTAGCATTTGTGTGCTGGCAAAGTCACAGCTAACCTCAGCTATGCAAGCAGTTTCTGCAAGTGATTTGTGCCACAGCGCTTTCATTTTAACTTGCAACATTTTAGAGAAGGTAGCTCATAACATTTTTTTTAAAAATAATTATTAAGATTTGCCTCCATTTAAAACTATTTTTTAACACAAATGCAGATGAAACCCACTGTTGCCTTGGGTAACACAGTAAGCAAGTATTTTTCTGGTCCCTGCCGTGTTCAACAACCATTACGCGAGAAGAGGTGGCCAGCGCAGAGTAGGCCGTAGAGGCTGGCTGTGATAGCAGCCTGAGCTGCGCATCGCTGATAGGATGTTTTATTCTGCACCATGCCGTACTGAATCTTTCCTTGCAGGTAGGAAAGGTAATACAGGGTTTGTTCTGAAGAATTTGCTGCTTTAATTTTGATGAGTAGGGAGAGCAAGTCGAAAGAAGACTAGGCTGTAGTTGCAATCCCAAAATGCCAAGTGTTGGTTTACATGCAGCTCAATTTGACTGACTTACCTCTGTCCACCGAATGACCTTTCCGTTTGCCTTGTACTCTGAGCCATGAAATATCTTCACACTTGTTATAGACTCCATTGATTTGCCATCAATAGGGCTTACAACACTGTAAAAGGGCGGGAAAAGGGTAAGTTCTGGCTTAGCAGAAAACATGAGCTGAACAGAGACCATTGCAAAAGAGGACTACATCAGGCTCCTCTGCTACACCTGAATCCTCCAAGTGCCTTGTTGCAGGCTTTTTCCTTAACTGAGTGTTCTGCAATTTGGACTGCTACTACACAGCAACTTACCACATCAGCTTAATGAGGCATAGACCAAAATTAGCCTCAGAAGGGAAGCCAAAGGCTTCTCTCAGGGTGCCAAAATCAGTCATCATCTTGAATGCAACTGCTAATTGTGATGATGGTGCTGGGCCTGAAACTTTATAGTGAGCAGCCTTTCTGGAATGGGCTCCTGCAGAGCTGAGCAGGAGGGAAGAGCTGAGAGGCAGCATGCTCCCTCCTGTGCCCTGCAGCTCCTACCCCTGACACCCGCCCTGGTCAATACGCACAAACCAGGTGCAGAAGGACCTTCCTGCACGTTTTCAACAAAGCTTCGCACCAACGGCTGAGATCTTGTAAGATGCTAACACAGCCATGACACATTTCATACAGATTTGATTTTGATTCATTTGTAACCTCAGTGTAGGCCAGTAATACCTGAAACACTACTTACACAACCCAGAATTTTATTGCAGAACCTAAGACTGACCCAGAGAGCCTGAAACTACAGAAATATCCTTCTTTCTAGATGTTGAGTCCTTAAACATAAGAGCACTTACTGCCATAAATAGTTAAGCTGGCATATACACCTTTCTTTTGGCTTAACTATCAAGAGTCCAAATATACTGTTGATGGTCAGCAATTTTATTTCCAGCACTACTTAATGCAAACTAAGCACCAAGACAGCAAAGTGACCACAATATGCAGGGTTCAGCACTGCGTGTTGGAGACAGATTAGTGGTTTCCAATAACTGGATATTAGCAATGGCAAAAAAATCCATAACATTGACAACTTTCTGAATTGAAGCCCCAAAGCTCTGTATCTCAATTCCACTTTCATCCCATTTAATTGCATCTTACCACTCAAAACAGAGGCACAGACTTGTAATTCCTATTGATTTGAAGACTCATGTACCTTATAAGATCAATTAAAATCTTTAACAAATACAGTCAAACAGACACCATTCAATGTCAAGCGATTGCTCCTCTACTTACCCCTTACTAAAGTTTTTATCATCTTCTACCCACTGAATATGAACGTGTTCCTGAGGATCTTCAGCATCTACTTTGCCACAAGTGATGGTGAAGTCTTTCATCTCTCTCAAGGCCTGCCTCAAAGAGTCCATGTTCTCAGCAGTTATCTGGACCATTACTCCATCTAGGGAACCCAGAAATCCTCATAAGCCAAGATAAGCCACACTGAACAGAGTGTATATAAAAAAAGAAATAAACATCCTTCCTCTTTTTGCAACAGAAAGATTAAAAATCTATTTTGAGTCATAGGCAGCAATGCTATATAAGACCATTTCTGAACTCTCAGATTCCTAAAACGCGGCACTGATGAGCATTGACTAGGGAAAACAGAAGCATAATGTAAAGTCCATCTACCAGGTAAAGTCAGCTGTAGCAACGGCTACATTAGTTTGCCCCAAAACTTGACACCTGCTCTAGGCAACCCTCAGAAACCCCGTGTGACCCACTGCCTCCATTCAGCTACCACCGCTGTTGGCACTGGAAGCAGCACTCCAGCGGTGACAGAGTTTTTGGGAAGCCAATGCTTGCCTGACAGTAGCAAAAGATAGAGAATTTGGATTGGATCAGTCTAAATTACTGCAGAAATAACTTAGGAATGACACACTTCCCCAATGTACAGACTCCTTCCCTGAATCCACCCATACCTTTCTCTTGACTAAACCACCAATTCAGACACAGAAAATGGTATAATGACCTACATATACTTAGAGTGAGATGGCTGCTTTTCAGCCCTGGGTGACTACTCGCCCATGGAGTGCATGCTCTTACAGCTGCAAGCTTTCAAGCTGGCGCAGCTTAAGGAGTTACTGCTCGTCAGTGGAGCTGTGCTAACTGACTGCACCCATGGGCTTCTTGCATACCTCACTCACAGACTGTAAGGAGCACACTTAAAACACGACTGGCTGCACTGCTCTGTCACATCTGCAGTGAGGTTAGACTACAAAGTTCTGTAGCTCAGCTAACAAGCAATAACGGCTTTCAATCCAGTGTACACAGTCGGCATTTATTTCTGTGATATGACAACTGGTAAAAGAAGAACAAACCATATCAGAGAGGTACCAGCTCAACAATCTTGACTTGTCATGTTTTCATCTGCCCACATACAAGCATGTAAACAATGCACATTCATAATCTTGCATCATGCAGAGCTAGTTGGGAACAGAGTAAGTTTAGCAGGGCTTCCTCTCCTGGTCGGTGGATTACACATTCCGTATTTCTTAGGCTCACAATTTCCTCATTCAACCCAAACCAGTGAACTGATCACAGGCTCACAAGCCCGGTATTTCATCTCTTACCCTCATTTTCTTGTGTCCCTGTTCTACAGCATCTGGACAAGTTCCTCCTCATTAAAGGAAACGGGTTTTTTTCTGGCTAAAAAGTAGGCTAAAGCTGAAGCAGCAGCGTGATTCTAATGCCCAAGGCATAACAGCAGAACCCTGATAACTGCAGAGCTGAGCCGTGTTAAGAGAGAAGCGCTGTGTTTTAAGCAAGCAGTTCAGTTCTTACCTTCTACTATACTGGATTTGGCAAGGTAGCCTGAAGAGGATTTTAAAGCTCCACTGAACACAAAGAAGCTGGCACCAGTCACTGCAACAACAACAACAACAGGAGTGATTTAGTGAGGCTTTCGTCAAAACAATGCCTTACACAAGAATCAGGTATCACACCTCTATCATCCAGAGAGGTGATTAATCTAAATCAGGACAAATGCTGCTTAGAATTATGGTGACTTTAATGCACATCACAGGCTTGGATATGGAAGGGCAAATCACCCAGTTATTTTCTAAACTGGACAACAGTTTTTGTCAACCTTAATGAATGCTCATATTTCATCACTCTCCCTCTCCCCATACACACCTCTAAGTTTCAGGACTACTAATTTAGAGTAACCAAGTACATAATTAACTTCTAAATGTTCCCACACAGCTGGTAAAGATTGTAAGCAAGCTGTTTATGGCTCACACTGTAACACCAACCCACTGGAAAGGCCATAGCTCAGAGCCACCTGATTTAAAGTAAAATTCTCTTAAATGACCACTAAGCATCATGAAATTCCTGCTGGAAATCCTTCTTCTTGTCCCATATGTAAAACAAACAGAAGTCAGATAAGATCATCAGTCCTGAGTGACATCCCATGCCAGTATACTCATTGGAGTGACTGGGGATACTTGCAAAACATAAAAGTTGGCCTCTGTCTTGCTTGTTCTCATTTGGACATAGCATAAATGTCGTATAAATGTCTTCACCTGAAATTTTCCCCAAAACTGCAACATTTAAATTCTCAGCACACTGCTGCTGCAGCCCTTCAGCCTACTCTAACAAAAATAAAGCCTGGAAATTAGATGGTCTAACTGAGGTGACCATGAGGATTTTCTGGAAGATGCATTATTAAAATGCTGCTGTTGTTGGTTATTCTTTACCTTTCTCGCATACTAAATCTAATCTGCCTCCTTTCACATAGTATAGGTCAAGCACAAGCAACCACAACCTCTCCTGTAGTCTCCAATAATGCCAACAACAGCTCTCATTCCTAATGTAGAGATGTTGCCTAAACCAGTTACAGCACTGTGACCTCTGGAGCACTGCAAGTCCTGAGCTGTATTGTGCAGGCAGTATTACCATATTTACAAAGGAGCAAGCTGTTATTTGCTTTATCTCTGCTTGATCTATGAAGTTGCTAGAACGCCTTTCAGACAAATTCAGAACAGCACCATTGTCCTAGAGAAGTGTGATGTGGACTGTACACAGGATACAAACCGCACAGTGTGCCCCCTGACATCTGAGATCATGGATTCTGCAAGGGAAGTAAAACACCAAGGGGGTAAAGGGCAGATAGAAGTGTTACTACACCTTGTGTTGCATGTCTAACTCACAAAGCTGCCCAATCAGTAATGGCAGCAATCGGAAATATTTTCTCTGAATGTCTAACAGAAACTCAGTGAAATGCAGACAAACCCAGTTCTGACTGATTCACAAAGCCACATGCTGGAACGGTAACATGAACGGCAAAGAAGTCATGCAGAGTGCTGGGAGGGAACGGCCTCATCGTGAACCCTTGTTCTCACCCTTCCTCGGCTGATTATGGATGCTGATGGCCTGTGTCTGGTAATTCCCGTCATCATTCTGAACACACACCAGATGCGAGTCTGCCTTCTCATTGAAGCACGCTCCCCCTGCTAGAACATGCTCGTTGGATTTGTTCATGGCTTTCATCATCTGAAAACAAAAAGGTTTACCATTTCTACCCTGTTTGTCAAGTACTACCATAAACAGGTGATTTTTGGAACAGTTTAATCGGACAGAGGAAGCTTCTCAACAGCGCTCATATTCTCATGTCAGATTTTAGCACTCAGAAGCATAAACTGCTTTTGAAAACAGGGTTCAGGTCTTATACTGTCTAGATGCTTTAAAGTGCCACCTTTTATGTAATAAGATAAATGGTCTAAGAGATAGCTGAGCTATATAGGTTGCAAAAGCTATTATCTCTAGCTGTTTTAAAAGAATAAATTCACAGGAAAAAAACATTAGAAAAACATTGGGAGGAAATATCTGGCTTGTTTACACAACTACAGTTGCTTATGACATAAATCACTAATGCTGCCTCCACAGTTCAGTGCTAGACTGGCACTCAGGCTTGTGGCACTTAATCCAGTTCTGCCATGACCAAACACCAAAGCTTTAGTGTCTCTGTGCTTCACCTGCATGAACTGGTGAAATTGGGATCAATGTTCCCAATCTGAAGACTTTAAAAAAGATCTGAATCATAGACATCCAGAAATAATTTTGATTCTCTCCAAAGGAGGCCTCCAAAAAGCATCCAAAAACGTTTGTGATATATCTGCACTTCAGTTTTGCTGATCATCATCTAACATACACCTAGTTACATGCCTTGACAAAATATTCTTGTAAATTATATAGCTTTTTTCCTTTTCTCCTCTCTTCCTCTTCGTGGAGGCTCAGACTATGAGATTTTTGATCCAAAAGAAAACTGAGGGATTCATCTATCTCTGGAATTTGTTTCAAAACCAAAAATTTTATGTTTGCTTAAAAGAAAAAAAGGCAAATTAAATTACTCCCCCCCAGTGAAAACCCTGATGAGAAGGAAAATGCTGAATTATTTGACATCTCTTAACAGCACTCGTACTCCTATCCTCTGCTTCCCGCAGCTGATAAGCATGCACGCTACACACAACACATTTGTCTCTCTCAGTCTAACATAAAACCTTAATTATAGTGTCAGGAACATTAGCTGATGCTCACTATTGACAAATGTGCGCAGGTGTAATGTTTGGGGAGGAAACTTAATTAAGATTCTGCATCAGACAACAGTGTATTTCATTATCTAGTTTATCATGTCATGCTTCAGAAACAAGATTTTAGCTCACCAGCAGCCATCTTTATGGAGCCCAGTAGTTGCCATTAGCATAACAAGAAACAACTGGACATGGCAACTGTACTTTGTAACAAGGCAACTGATAAAAAAGGGACAGTCATTTTTGCTGAGGAACTAAATAGGCTACTGAGTATCACTAGAAGTTGCAGCAAATTAAAATAATTTGGAGATAAAAATATTTATTTAATAATAACACTATATATTAATATTTAATTTGCTAATTACAGTCTAAATTCTCCACATTTAATCCATCCATGAGATTTAAAACAAGTTTTTCACCTTCTAGATAGTTTGAGTGACACTCTTTTCTAATTAACTACTGCTTTACATGAGAAAAAAGTAAAGGTCTTGTGGTTTAATTCATCTTAATTCAAACTATACTCAGATGAAAAATCTCTAGCAATTCAGTTTTTCAACTGGATTGCAAGTAATAATGTTAAATAAATAACAATTTCTCCATTTAAAAAGCTGAATCCTTGCTTCACACTGGAAAAAGAACCCAAACACGATGCAGAGATTTTGCTAAGCTGCATAACGCAGGGATTTCCTCACAGTCCAGCTTAGTGCGATGTCTAATACAGAACTGAAGCTAACACGCTTGCAAACGCCAGGCACAGCTATCACTTACAAAACTGCATCTTGTGTGCCAATCCATCTCAACTTATTTGTTCAAATCAAACCAGTATTTTCTATTATTTACAATTACACTTTATATGCAAACAGTTAAAAAACCTGAAGAAAAAGAGTTTAACAGTTTAATTAATACTAAATTGAATTGCATTCTTTCTGTGGAGCCACCCTCACTCAGTCTCAAAACATGTGCGCATCATGCATTTATCATTTGCTTTTGACGCAGTTTTCCCTAGTAGTAGTGAATAAAATGAAATTGCTTTAGATCCCAGGTCCTCCAACCACAAAGAAACTGTACACAAATGTATTTCTTACAAGCATTACCTCATTATATCTGTTGCTAGGAATTTTGATGCTGGTTTTTCTGACTTCCATATCAACCACTAAACCTTGGACCACAGGCAGCGTGTACTGGTAATTTCTGAAGTCCTGGTAATTAAAACAAGTTTTTGAAAGTTAGGCACAATGACCATCATTACCACTGTAGGTTTCATAATTATCCTAGTGACTACTAGTTAGCCCATTAAAATAATTCTAATCAGTGACTGAAAGGCAGGGAGGGAGACACACATCACAGCTTGTAACCTACATAATCAAAGTACACAAATGAAAAAACATCATCATGACTGTTAGCCATTTCACTGATTTTCTCACATCAAAATTAATATTCTCCAGCTTTGAATGTCATCACTGTATGCAGGAAAATTTGCTCTCTGTGTTCTGTTACATTACTGGATAGAGTTACTAGCTTTTCTAGCAGTGAGATTAAGTCATGCATCAAAGAGAATTTTCTGTATTGAAAATATTAGCAAAGTAGGAAGAGCTAATAACTTCGCTTCAGTTGAAGCGCTGTATGATCAGAGAGCTGTGACTGCACACTGTGATGACCTAACACTTCTGAGGAAGAAATCTGAGCAACTAATGTACTTGTTTCAAGATCCAAACATTCTCAGGTGGCCAGGATTTGGATGTTGATTTGGGTACCCTTTTTACAATTCACTATGTTGTTGAAAGCTAACATCCAGTATCAGTAACAGTTAGTAAATTCATCCAAATGCCCACTATTTCCTCTTGTCATCTTCTAAGCATGCCAGCTACTATGTGCAACAGGAGCACAGTTCTCCCCACATTTATCCATTCACACTGGTGGAACGTGCAAACTCAGTCTCAGCACTTACTGCAAGAAGGTTCATAATCGTGTGTCCAGTCTCTCCAAACAAAGGCTTACGAAATCTGACACTAAAAAGTGGGCATGGATAAACTAGGATAAAATAAAACAGAAAAGGTCAGATTGAAATTTACATACTGAGATTCTGCAAAACCAGACTCAAATACAATCTCATCAGTTGAATATGGTAAGCAGCAGCAAAAGAAGAGACTGGAAAGAAGACCAGAATTTAAAAAGCAAAAGGGAAGAAGAGTTTAACATTATAATGCACCTTACACATGTGTCATGGCTCCCTGCCCACCACGATAGAAACAGTAAGAATTATGTGGAATGCTTACAAGTGGCACACTGCAAGGCTGTACCTAGCAATCTGGACACTGATTGCAAAGATGATCTTTCTAAATGCTTTTCTCAGGCTACGTCTTGGAAAAGGCTTCTTCCTTTTTTATGACCATCCTGCTGCTCTCCACTATAGCATCATAAGCCTTCAGCTTCTGTGGCTGACATAGGTGACATTCAAGTGATAACACTGAGATTATTTCATTTTCTGTTTTCATAATTTCATAAGAATGCGGCGAATTCTCTACAGGAGTATGTCAAAAACAATTAAAAGGACATCTACGGTATGTCAGCAATGCAAAATATATGCATCCCTTGGCTGACTTAGCCATACTTGTAAAACATCTATGATGCAATTCAAGGCGTAGTGCATGGATCTGGCTACATTACATTCTGTTGCAGCAGAAGCCGTAACAGTCCTTGAAACATGATTCATGCAGTAATATGTAATGCCAAGGTTTTCTAAACGCATGTTCGAAGGAAGGTTCCTAAACTATCCTCAGGCAAACACTCAGCCTGATTTCCCAAAATGCCGCACACGTTCACAGTTCCCAGTGTAGTCAGAAGGGGCTGCAAAATGCTCAGCAGGTTTGAATAACAACGTAAGGATTTCCTGATAGAAATAAGCTCTAGCTTCTGCACACTGATGTGATATCTGGAAAGCATCACAGCTCCTACACACACACCATACAGCTGATCAACTCATGAACAGTGTCCTGAGGCACCAAGTCGCATTGAATTTGCCATGCCTGCCACCCTGGCTGCACACAGCAGCTCAGCTATGTCCCAGAAGCACTGAATTGCCTGTGCTTGAGCTGTATGGTTGATCTGCAGATGCTCAGCAGATGTTTTCTGGACATCTAGCAACCCAGAGTGACTCCTGCTTCTGATCTGCTGCGCATTCAGCAGCACTGGACAAATGGCCAAAATCTGACAATTCCACCAGAAAAGAGGATGTATCCAAGGAAACCTGGAACACAAATGCAGCCCCTTCCAAGAGGGGATTGAGGAAGTAATTGGCAGTCGCAGCTGTCACAGCACAAGTGAATATGCCTAAATCCAAACCACAGCTATAGAAGTGATAAAAACCCCAGCTTCCCAATATACTCAGAGCAGGTACTTCTGTCTGTGAATACCAAATCATTTGTTTCTGTGCTCAAAAACAGATGTCACATCCAAAACAGGAGCATCTTTGTTTTTCTAAATGTTGATGGGAATAAATACACTACTTAAAAACTCATGGATACACACAAAAACTTACACACCTTGAACACTAGTGTTTCTTTGGACAAGTTTAACCTGCAGTCCTCATCCTCAGAAAGCCAATTTTAAAGATTTTCTTTTTCCTCTCCAGTAACATAGGTATTTTATGAAAAACTCTCAATGTTCCCTAAACATCACAAGTTAAATTTATAAACCCCTATAAAGCATATCCTAAAATGTACTTTGTTAAAAAGTTTTGAAAAAATTTTGAAAAAAAATTAACAACATACCATTTTCATAGTAATTCAGACTTACCAATTTGCCAATTAAAACAGCAGATGAGCAAGACAGCAAATTTTTGGCCCATCATGGTGGACAGACTTCCAATAATCTCTTTGCTCCAGCAATGGCAAGTGTCCTTTGAAAAAGATTTTACCCTAACCTTATGCTAATTTTATGCTAACTGCTAACATTTTGTTCAGCTGAAACACTCTCTCCAGCTTATTTGTTGCTAGTTGCAACAGAATTTTTGCAACAAACTGCCACATCAGTTGCCCCTGCACACATATTGTTATTCTCTGGAAAATGAGCATGGTTTTAAAAATGTAAAAGCAAATGCTCTTTCATTTCAGCGTGAAACGACCTTAACATCTCAAAGGCTCTCCCTTGTCCTAACTACACCAGCTAAATCAGACTTGTTCTGCACATAACTCTATTTCAGGTCACTAAGTGAACTACAAACAGCTGCTCAGAACTAGATTGGTCTCCACAAAAATCTCCCTGATCAAGTAGTACAGTTGTAAAAAGGCTGTAGGTCATATCACAACCTCAGTACTGCTGTGCTGTTAGTTGGATGCAATGTGGGTATAAAACACAATTTTTACTTGCCTGTTTAAGCTTGTGTAGCTTTGACAGGTAACAATTCAGGGCTGGGTGTGTGTGCTCTAAACTGGAATGTATTCTCCTGCAGAAATAATTGCAGCTAAAAGAACGCATGTTACTTACGTCTGTATTCCGCTCCAAGTCTCAACATCAGCCGAATGGGGAACACTTTAGCCCAGGGAGTCTCCCATTTCTGAATGAGGATGCCAAACAAGTACGGTGGGGTTGGGAGCACCAGGTCTTGCAGGGACTGATACGTAGCTGCAACGTACAAGAACCCTCCATGTTCTTTGCTTCCAAGGAAGCTCTGGCTGAAAAAGGAGTGTCCCAGATTGCCAACAACATTACCTATGAACAAAAATGCTCATTATTTCACTAGATTGAGAACTGTATCAAGAATTTAAAGAGTTTTTCAGAAAGAAAAAAAAATCCCTATAAAACTCACTTTGCTTCCTGAAGCACTAATGTCTATTAATCACACAAGAAGCAATGATTTGCTGCTCAGGTTACCTCCTGTGCAAAAGTGCGTAATCTGTTATGGAATAACTGCTGTAGACTAGAGCCACCAAAGCCATGGTATGTCCGGCTGATCCACCTTTGGGGATACATGTACGCAGTGACCATCACTGGTAAGAAGTCCGTTTTGTAGGAACACGCACACATACCTTCATTTCTGCACCTGACTGACTAAGCCATGCCTGCAAGCATTACCAGGACAGTATGTACAACCACAGACCTACCACCTCTCCTGGGGAAGCAGGGAGGGAGACTTAGCCTCAACCATTTCTGTGATCTGCCTGTTGCATGGAGATCTGCCTGTTTCAAGTAGTAGAGGCAGTGTAGTGAGGGGATGATGTGTCCCTGCAACCTCCCCCTAGCACTACAAAAGCACCCAAAGAAAGCCTGTTTCCAGTGTCTTCCAGATATTCAAGGGGTTTCCACTGCAGAAGCTGCTGTTGACTAAACTAAAGTTTTAGACCCAGCTGCCATTAAAGAAGAGATGTGCACCTGGTTAAATGATTAATGCCCACTGGTTGTGTCCTTTCGTTTACGGAAACCACTGGGATGCCTGCTCAGACACAAATTGAAGATCTGGGTCTTTTTAAGAATTACACAAAAGAGTGTTTATGTAATTAGTTTACTTAATGTAAAATGCAACTGAGAGAGACACAGGGGAGAAACATCACTAATATTTAGTCACATTTTTATTCTTTGATGCTGGAATGGCTGAATGAATCTGAATGTTGTTTAGATTATTATAGCATCCAATGCAGCATTTAATATTGAAGCAAAGAACCGTGGTGTGATTCCTTTTATCAAATGACAACAACAGCATGCAAATAATGTACAGAACAGCTGATCACAATTCTCCATAAGAAGATGTGAATATTAATAGCACCGATTTGATCTTAAAGAAAAACACAAGTAATTTCAGAGACCATGGTGTGGTTGATCACACCATTCATGAGGAATCACATGGGTTTGAAGCACTCATGCAGGCCTCCTGGGCTTCTGCAGTAAACCCAGGCTTTCCCACCTGCAGACAGAGAGACTGCTAAGTAGGAGTTTCTGATCTTTCTCCACCACCTCATAAAAGAGTGTTTGTATTTGAACTCAAGGCAGTGATGTGCATGTTGGAGACATGCACATCAACTGGACGGTAACTGGAGGGTTTCCCCCTTTTACACACAAGAGACACACACAGACACAGAAACTTTAGGTGTTAAGTAAGTAACAACATGAGTCATGGAAGTGCAACTTCGATATCCCCAGTAATACAAGTATGATCTTCAAGTTAAGCCTCCTCTATTTTTATACTGCAAAACAGCCTAAAAATCATACCCAATCATTTACAAACACAAGAAAAATAAATACAGTAGGTACAGTTTTGGCCAGCAAAGGCAAATGTTAACCAATGAGTCCTTTCGAGTCTGTCCTTTACAGTGAAGCCCTATGAAAGTCCCAAGTCATAGCAACTCTCCATGAAGCCAGTGCCGGCATAAGAATAATACAGCTATTCCTGCCCTCACTCCAGGGCCATGCTACTTTCCATCCCTCCAGACCACCTGGCACAATCACCACTGAGTATTGGTTCCTTCACATGACCTTGGGACCTCCAGCTTTAATAATAGCTACTGGCAGGTCTGTAAACAAAAGGATCCATTTATACTCCAACTAACAAATAAGCAAGGTTTTCTTGATATTCAAATTTGTGGGCACTTCAGTGGATTTTTTTTTTTTTTTTCTGTACCCACAAGGAGCTGCACAAACTAAGCTCTCAAGTTCTCTGTTAAAAGGTGACAGGCTTCAGCAGCCCAGGCACCCCATGGCAGGGTGCAACTCATTCGTAGCTTGCCAATCTCCTGAGAAGCTGATTTTTTTTGTATCTGTAATTTTGTATCTGTATCTGTCAGCCAGAGCTGACACCACCAACCCAGACCAAATTCCAGAACTCTTATAGTGGCTACAATTTCCGTAATGCTCAGCTGAGCATACCTGACGAAAAGTAGCTACTGGTCAAACTGAGGGACTAACATGATTAATAGAGCCACATCAAACATTGTCAGCTGCTGAAAATCAGTGATCCTGCCCATGTGCAAATGCATTTCTCTGTCAGTCTGTGCTGTGGCACTATTGCCTGCTCAGTGAATACCCTGCTAATGCACCAACTCAGGCATCTTGCTAGTGAGTGCAAACCATCAATTGGTGTTCATGAAAAAGATTTTCACTTATCTAAAATAGCTGCTGGCACCTTTCTATTTTAACCCCACTCGTTTGCTTTTGCAGTTCCCACCTACCCTCACTAATCTCCTCTTCTTCATGTATACTTCCTTTTTCCCTTCCCATCTGTTCTTACCCAAATAGAAGCTACAGGCCTGATAGTAAAATTACTTGGTGAGATTCTTGGTTCCAACAACATGACCATAATAATCCTTTCTAACCTTAGAATGTATGAAGTGTATGAACTGCTAAACTCAATTGAAGTCTGCCCCCTTTTTTAAGTATTTTCTGTGTGAAAGAGGCTAGGCAAAGTGAAGCTGTACAATACCATATAGTTCTGAGACGTTCAGTACTGCCCACTGGGATGACAAAGCAATCAGACATTTCCACTTGTGACTGACACCAAGCGCTGCAGCAGAAGGGGACAGCTACTTATTTTTTCTGTTTCAGGAGATGGAGCTTCAAGGCTCACACGCTTGGGATGCCTTAAAAAGAATTTTTTCAGCCAACAGAAACATGAAAAAACCCCTCAGTGTGGAATGTGCAACTCAGCTGTTCAGCACTTTGCTACCATAAGCCACAGCGTTATAAATTACTCCTTTTGACACAGGCAGCTTGCACAGTGCAAACTCCAACAGGTTACCACTATTAAGAGGACAAACTATTGGGATTAGGTAGTTGTGCTGCAATCCATTATTTATAAGAGCATGCAAGAGCCTGCTATGTGGAGAGCATGGGAAGAATGAAGCAAGGGTTTTCCTACACACCTCTCTAGTGCCCTTTTCAACCAGCAAACCCAAGTCAAAAAGCCTCTTTGGGCTTTAGGCTTGTCCCACAAACATTTCTGCACTGACCAGTGGTTGTCAGCCTTTCCTGCCACGTCTTTGAAGGTGGTTCCAGGTCAAGGCCCCACTGATAAGTTGCTATCACCAGCTTGATATGGTCAAACCCAACCCACTGCGCCATTACACATTTTAAGCATAGAACTGTGTTTCAGAAGCTTGTAGAGGAAGTGTAGCTGTCAGAAAAACCTTCAAAAAAGCTATCCTTCTCAAAAGCATGTAATTTAATTTACAAAATATCACAACTTCCTTTCTAAAGAGGTAATCACAGAGTCAACAGAGGTGCCTTTCCTTATATTAAGTTCCAGCACCTGACATCAGACAATTGACATTATTTAGGAAGTGCCTTAAGTGTGTGTGATGCATCTAAAGCAGCTCTGCAGGAGGTCAGTACTTATTATCTTCCCAATTATGCTGGGCTACCCTTGACTTTAAATTCCAAGCAGCTCTATAAAGTCCTTTAAAAAAACATGCTTTATCCACTGATGTGACTTTCTCTTCAGTCATGACCCACGCTGTTTTGAATTCTTCACTTAGGTATCTTCCTCTGATGAACAGTATACTTTGCATATCAGTTTGGCAATCCCTTCTGGACTCAAATAAAATAGTTTATAACAGGAAAGGTAAAGAAAAAAAGATTCCTGCATTTGTTTATTGCCCTCAATATGTGGTGAAGCCAGTTAGGTGCTTTTACCAAAAACAGTGAGGTTAAATTCCTAATGTATGCTTCATATCTTTTGGTTAATCCCAGGTCAAAAAGCTAGTATTAGCATCCAGTCTCAGGGAAGGCATACATATGTGGCTTGGGGAAGTTAGCTACATCTGTCCGGCCTCATTCCACTACCATCAGTAACAACCAAGAACTGCCAAGTACCAAAGAGCATGCCAGCATCCTGAAAACCCAGGCATCCCAGTTCTGTAGCAAGAGATGCAAAGCAATATTCACCTGGCAACAATCTTGCCAGATGGATTTTCTTCAAGAGCAAATGAGCACATACTCTTTGAGAAAGCAATACAAACCCAGTCACTACCACACCAAGAGGCACAAAAAGACACAGAAAAGACAAGACCATGAATGTAACTTGATGGCACTACACATCTGTAGCAGATGCCAACACTGAGAAAAAACACATGAAATTCAACATTCAAAGTTCTGACCATACTCAGCATCTTTTTATTGAAACAAACCTGCAAGTAACCTGGAAAGAACTTACTCATATCGGCAAGGGACATAATGCTTCACTTACTATCACTGTCAGTAGCAGTTACCAGCATCCAAAATTTGCTCAGACTTGTCTGTGACAGTCTTCCAAACACTCACTCTCACACCTTATACAATGTTTGATTTTGTATCCATCTTTCCAATTACACTTGCAGGGGTGTATTATTCACCCGGTTAACCTGTTCTCTGTTCAGAACCTCTATATGGGCTTCTTTACAGATCTACTCTGTATTAGCTACCACCTTATTTAATTAAAACCAGGTGGGGTTAGAAATACACAAAACTGTGACTGTGATAGATCCACCCTCATCCAGAATATCCCCCAAACCAGAGTAATGACAAAGCCATTTCAAGCAGTTGCCAGATTTGCATTTTCGCTACAAAAGTAACAGTAGCATTTATTGTATTCCACCAAAGAGCTGATGCACTAGGGCATATCTGGCAGCTCTACATTAACACATCCAACTGCTTCAAAGTACCCATTCAGACGGACAGAAGTTCTCATTTTTCCATTCACTAGACCTCCTGCCAGGCTTATAGCCAACAGACAAGGATAATCATGGGATTACTACTACAACAGTACAACTACTATAACCACAACAGAAATCATTAGCTTTCAATTTCAAAACAAGAAAAGCAACACAGCAGGGAGCTTGATGACAGAGGGGCCAGAGTTAAAATAAAGTGATGGAAACGGAACAGCAATGAATACTTGCCTCAATTAACAACTTTACAATTTATTACAACTCACATGCATACAACCTATAGTGAAAAATGCCATTTTTCCTTCAAAATCTCTCCATTGTTTTACACTTATAAAGTCCTAACACCAGATCACAGCTTGAGGTTGAAGACTTCCCTTAAGAAAACTGATGAAGGTTCAGGACAGTGCTGCACCAGACTGACATCTTACCCATGCTGAAACAGGAGATGAATCTGAAGGACAAACTGCAAAGCACGGAGTGTACAGACTAAGTGCTCCTGCCTGCAGGTCTGAGGCCTGGGCTCTGCTGGCACTACTTGCACATGCTAGAACCATACTCTGCAAACGTCTGAGAGCAATACCTAGCACAGAGGACAGGACTCGGCCTCAAGAAACAAGTTATCCTTGGAGGAAAGCAGAAACATCTGGGAAGAGGCATGAGTACATATAAGTTTGTGTTTCTAGGCTTGAACGCAGAATTCAAACTTGAGCAAGAAGAGCTAGTAAATAAATGTGACTCATGAAAATAAAAATCGTTACAGATACGGGCTTTAATTAAATAAACAAAAGGGAATGCTGCATTTTTCAGCTGAAAACAAAAACAACACGAAACCCAAAATAACTCCAAAACAAAATTAACATCACTAAACGTAATTCTTGTTTCCATTTCAATAAAAAATACTGTATGTCTTTTTATTTTATGACTGTTTTTAAGAAAACATTTACTAAAGGAGATAAATAAAAAACATCCACAGAATTTATTTCAGTCTCCTGGTGGCAAAATAAATTTAAAACAATATATTATATAACAAAAGATGAAACTGTGAGGCAGGGTTTTAAATAGTCTCTAACTTCTAATGGGAATTCTCGTTTACTCTAAATGTCTATCATCTAATCGCCAGGAGAGGTGCAGTACCTCTGAAATGAGCAACTTTGGAAGCATGGCTCCATCTACAACAGCATGCAAACTGCTAACCACTTCCAAGGGATTACAACCACCAAACTGAAACCCCTACAGCATCATATTCTGTCTCTCTAGCTAAATAACGTTTAAAACAGCCAGAGTTGCAAATATGCTAATATATACTTCTCCCTCTCAATCATGCATGACTTGGAAAGAAAAAAGGATGGATATTGACAGAGTGCATTACAAAATGCTATGGGAATTTATCAATGTGCCATGTTCTACAAAAACAAGTGCAGTTTGGTATTATATAGCAACTCAAGGTGTCTGTCTACTTCTACTACATGTCTGAAATACAAGACAGAGCAAATCCTACCAAAAAGAACATTACACAGTGGAATTCTTAAACAGTGAAATCTGGTTTCTGATTAAGAATTGTACAATAGTAAGCAGCTCTTTGCACCAGTGCAATTGTAGGATATCAAATTACTACCACTAGAGCACTAAAAAAAGAATTCCAAATACATTATGTAGGTGTTATAAATTATGTATTTCTGTAGTGTAATTATACAGAACTTCACTGCAATACACACACACCAAGCTGGATTTATATCTGCAATATACATATATATACACACACAATTTTTCGTATCTATCTCCCTCTGAATAACATCATAATTAGAAGATAAAGCATTGCAAATGAAGTGAGGTTTGGAAAGGTATTTGTTTCCAGTGTACCTGAGATCCATTATGACATGTGATAATAGTACGTTCTGAAGCTGGCAACCTCTCTGGACAAGCTGACCTTTGTTGTTTCAAGCCATTTTAGGAAACAAAGATCTTTTTCATTATTTTATTGAAGTGTTGGATTCAGTCACTCCAAAAGCATTGCAAATTATATGCAGAACCCTTTGTAAATGTATTTTCAGTATAACCTTAGTGTGATCCAATTTCACCTCTGGAAAACTAGCTTTATTTTCTAATCAGTGGACCCAAATACTTACATTTTTCTTTATGCAACAATTCTTGAATTCTAAGGTCCAACAATAGCTAAAAGTGGAAGCCTATTTACTTAGCAAATGTAAAATTTGTAAAGATTTACATGATACAATCTTGCAATTGAGATATTAAAATTCAAAATTCAGGGATAATTTCTGCAATGCCCTACAATTCATTCCAAGCACACACATACATATATATTTGTATTACTTTATAATATAAATAGCATCTCCATAATGTGGCAATAGACACACACACTGGGAATCAAATTTCTGAACTACCTGGTTTGGGGATATTTAACATACTATCCACAAGGATTCTCAAAATTTTATTTCTGTATCTTTAAAAAAGCTACCCTGAGTGCAAGCTGAAAACCAAAATTATTACAGAATCACAGAATCACTAAGATTGGAAAAGACCTGTAAGATCATCAAGTCCAACCATCAACCCAACACCACCATGCCCACTAAACCATGTCCCACAGTGCCACATCCACACGTTCCCTTGTACACCTCCAGTGATGGTGACTCCACCACCTCCCTGGGCAGCCTGTTCCAATGTTTGACAACCCTTTTGATGAAGAAATTTTTCTTAATATCCAGCCTAAAACCTCCCCTGGTGCAACTTGAGGCCATTTCCTCTTGTTCTGTCGCTAGTCACTTGGGAGAAGAGACCAACACCCACCTCTCTGCAACCCCCTTTCAGGTAGTTGTAGAGAGCGATAAGGTCTCCCCTCAGCCTCCTTTTCTCCAGACCGAACAACCCCAGATCCCTCAGCTGCTTCTCATAAGACTTGTGCTCCAAACCCCTCACCAGCTTCGTCGCCCTTCTCTGGACATGCTCCAGCACCTCAATGTCCTTCTTGTAGTGAGGGGCCCAAAACTGAACACAGTATTCGAGGTGCGGCCTCACCAGCACCAAGTACAGGGGCACGATTACCTCCCTACTCCTGCTGGCCACTCTGTTAGAAGCAATGTCATTAGTGTACCCACGAGCCCTGCTGAGTATTCTACAACACTTACTGTTAAATGAAGTACAGTACTAATTTCAGGTATGTTAGCCGTATTCAAATTCTTACCCCAGCACCTAGCAGAAGCAGTCAGAGCAGACATTCAGCAATGGCTGCTGAACACAAAGTTGTCACAGGCTCCATTGCTGTAATAGTCTAGGCATGGCCTTTATAGCCCAAACTTCTTTGTTCTGCTGGTACCCAGAGGAAGGCTGGAAGATCTTTGGAGCAGCTCCCCAGGCTACCAGCACCTCATTAATGCTTTTATTTGGTGAGATAATTATAACACTGGATACTAATAACCAATAACAACTCAGCCCCCTATCAGTTTTGATCCTTACTCTCTTTTTATAGTCTTTTATACAAAAATAGCCATTTGCTGAATGACAAAAATGTATCTGACCCAGTATGATCACCTATCCAACCCATTTTTAACAGAGGGCATTCCTACCTGCTAACGCATCCCGGTAAAGTTGCACAAAATGGTTAAAGATATCCTTAGGCAAACATTTCTCATCTGGCAAACATTGCAAGAGGATGACTATCTCTGACTGTCCCACTGCATGCATGCCTTTTGTAGTGAAACACCAGCACTTCCTGTTCACATCTGCAGAGAGGAAAACATGTATCAGAACAGCAGATCAGAATTTTGTAAAATATGCCTAAATTTCACTACAGGAAGATAGCTCTTTCAAGAATCAGTTTTACAGCATGTTTTGTTATGATATCTGTCACACAGACAACTTAGGTTCTGTATCTGTTACCCTGAAAGCAAGCACATCCAAAACAAAAGCAGTTCAGTAATACCCAGTTTACAGCTAAGGAAGAGCCAGAGCATTACAGCTCCCAGTCAGATCTTGGGATTAACACCACAGAGCAGACTTTCAGCAGTTTCTGTATCCAAATTAAAGGACAGGATTTAAATGGGAATGAAGGAACCTCAGAAAAGGCCAGGCTGTTGATTGTGCTTATCATGATCCTGACAGCTAAACCAGATTGAGACACTGATATCACTCTCTTAAGATGGATAGCTGGATGTCAGGTGTTTTCATGAGATGTCACTGTGTTGTTCTGCTTCACGTGAATGTTAGTGATGACACATGCTCTAAGCTTCACAATTCATTTGTTGAGAATACTAAGTTATTGCAATAAAATCTTTTGTCTAGTATGTATATATATGCATACTAATGACATTTTTGCATATGTATAAAAAATTGTACTGCTATCTAATCAGATGCTGAAAGGCTTATAAACAACACCTTAATTTATTGTATGAACTTTTCACAGAACCAAAATATTTTACTGCAAAACTGTCCTTCTCAATTTCTCAAATAACGTTTTCTTATCCAGCAGAGATCAGCTGAGGTACTAACATAAGAAGCCATCTATATGCCTCCCCATTCATTCCTCCCTCCCTCAGCACAGGTACACACACACATGCGCACACGCACAGTATAGAAAAGGATAGAAGAGGTGCACAGTGGAACAGAACCTGCATATTACTATGGAATCCTATCTGCTTTTTCCAGAATGGGATGACAGGGAAATGAGTTAAGCAACCAAAGGAAGAACAAGTGATAAAATACCTTGCCCTACTAAGTTGGACAGAAGACACTGATCTCCAAACTTGAGACTGGAGGATCTATCAGTCTAGTTTATATTTTCTATATGAAATTATCTGTATTGATGTCTAAAGCACTGGAAAAGAGCCTTTTGTAATCTAACTTAATATGGCTAAGCACCAAGTTTTCAATCCATGCACATTTTAAGAGACCATCCTACCAAATAAAAATGCTGCTGTTCCTACTACTAATATATATAACATATCCTCTCATACCCCAAGCCTTAATAAATAAAAACTTACAATTTACTATTTTTACCATCGACAGCAAATTAGCATTTAAAACGAATACAAGAGGGTCAGGGCCACCATCCTCAAGCTGTTGCATGACAGAAATCTGAGAAGGTCTCTCTTCTACAGCATAGTCTATGAAAGAAACAAGTAAACACACAGTGAAGTCCTTAACTTACTGGTACAGTACTCTATGTTATAATCAAATAACCCCGATTCTGATGCTTTTTGCTTTTCTGACCTTTTAAAAAAAACTTATTTAAGTATTGCTGGTTTGATTGATTGTTTCATAGGCTGGTATTTTCAAACTTCAATAGCATTTATGTGCATAACCCCTGTACATCCTTCAGAAAGTGCAGCTTGTTTTACAAATCAACTTTTTTTTGTATCAACTGGAGGAGAAAATGGAAGTCAAATTGAGAAATATGTCATGGTGTCAGCTGAAATCCCAAATGACAAAGAAGTTAACAATTGTTATTTATATGACACTAAAGCACAAGAACATCAGTCCTGGACTAAAAACAGCAACACATGGTCGATCCCTATGTCACACACTTCCAGCTTAACATTAGAAACGCACTGTATCAGCAAAATATTTAATAGGAATAAAAAAATCGAAGATGAAAAAATAAGTTAATGCGAGGAATGTATTAAAGGATGTCATGAATCAGACTGTGGAAAGCAATTGTCAGATAAACAAATATATACATTTTTTAACCTTTTAAAAATTAGGTTTTAATTTTCTGAATCCTCCTCCGTTTGGATACTCTGGGTGGGGACATCACAATTACTAAAAGCTTCACTATGGGCCAAGATGTGCAATAGTGCTGTTGAATGCAGTGCTTGGGGATGCCTCAGACAGAGCAAATGCTCCAAGAGAATTTCAGAGAAGGGAAGCATGAATATTCATAAGGCTAATGAAAATGTATCTCTGTGTGAAACATTCCCCACAGTCCGATTAGTGAAGAAATTAGCACATATTTTTGGACTGAAGTTAATTTTCTTTTTGCTTTGTGTTTTACTTCTTACAGTAATTTCCTTGCAAGATGGGGTTCTTCCTGGATGAATGGTGCAAATGAGTGTCACAACATTTAGCCACGAGTACTTACTGTGAATTTCTTCAAACATTCAGCATATTACCAGCATCTTATTTTTAAAATAAACACAGTAACTATTAGGTTAACTGCAACTGGTAAGCATAAAAATTACCTGCCAAATTATACCCTCACCTCCTTTTACTCCAGTGGAGATGAGAATTGGAGGAAGACCATCTTCAGGAATTAGATTCATTGCACTGCCAACAGGACTGCCAACCTGAGTTATATTTCCCGAGAATACAGAAGCATTATCAGTCTACAAGAAGCAAACGACAACAAAGGACAGCATTACAAAAGTAATAATGATAAAAATTTAAGAGCTGGCTGACTAGATTACTAAATGTAGGTGAAGGAGTCTGTGCCTGCTGGAGAACCAGAAGCACCAAGTAATTTGGCTCTTTAACAATAGATGATCTTGTGATGACTCCTGCATATGAACCATTACTAAGAAGCCTGCTTAGACAGAGACTGCATCTCCCTTCTCTAGCACCACACATACCCACTTCTTTACAAATTCTAAATGTACCTATGCCCATCTGAACTTTTGGCAAAGTCTCTATTCCACTCACATGTGGTATGGTGGATTTGACATTGTTAGATTATATCTGCACTTTTCTGCATATATCATTTTATGAGAAGTGTCAAACAAAGTGTTTTTCTGCTTTGAGCTATGACAATCTTATTGTTTCAAACTCCTCCCTGACCATGACTCAGCTTTTTAAAAACATGCATTACACAAATATCTTTCAAACACAGGCTGTCTACCCAAACGCTTGGAAGCCACCTAGCACACAGACTTCAAACATTGCTTAGAGCTCTGCCCCATAATAGTTCATTTCAGTTCAAAATATATGGTTGTCTCAGCTCTCTGCAAACAATAAGTGAGGACACTTGCTATACAACATACTAAGACAAGCCTCAACAGATTTCCTAGATCAGTCTTACTGAAATCACCATAGAAGCTAACATACTACTCACGACCAAAGCAAGCATGTTATTTTGTGCGGTGAATAGCGTAACGCTTCCTTACTTCTGCTGATAAAGTGTTGTTGGTCACAGGTTTTGATGGATCATGCGACACTGCTAAGGTTCCTGTGGAAGTTGTCCCAGCCACTGTCAATTTTGCTGCGTCGGCAACTTCTCCATTGGGTAATATCCCATCAGCAAACCAAACACGCCTTTGTTCTCTAGGTTGAGCCACTAGAGAGAACATAAAAAAATAGGATTTAAGATCTCACAGCAACATTGACTGGAAAATTTCAGTATAGAAGAGCAAAACTGAAAAAAATCATAAATAGAGAAATGTGGACTAGAAGGGACTTAAGACATCATCTAGTGCATTTCCTATGGCAGCCTCATGTATAAACACACCTGCTGACAATAGTTTACTTGTCCTTAAAAACCTGATGTCCCTACTGAGGGCAGGAATATCACAACTGGCATTAGCTAGAGTATTTGGAATGGATGAAGTGCAGATATTCTTTCCAAATTCTTACTACAGGTAAATTGAAAGAAAAAAGAAGTACACTTACCTTCTGCTCCAGGATGCTTTAAAACTCCCACAGGTACCATGACAGTGGGAGGCGGAGAGCTCAGGGCGCCCGAGGCCTGAGCCTGCTGCAAAGGAGGGATAGTAGAACAGTATTCAGCGGGATTGTTAGGGTTAGGACTCTGGCTTGAGGCACTCATCATGTTCTCCCAGGCTTGAGCTAAAGCAAACAAAGAACAAGAAACATGAGCACAGAAGAAGGTATCTAACAGTCCAAAACATTGTGTTAAGTTCTCAGCTACGGTAGGTATGGACCCTGCCACCTTCGAAAGACCATCTCTCTTACTTAATTTAAAATCCCAGGAGACTGTAATTAAGCAAGGAAATGCATAGCGGGAGGAGAAACAGCACTGGTCCTGTGCAATAAAAATATCAGTTCATATAGAAATATTTTCTGAAAATTGTAACAATACACTTTGACCTGAATGATGATTAATTCCTCATGCTTCGTTTTGTTTCCTCTTCAAAGATTTAACTGAAAACACTCAATTCTTTTATATATATATATGTATATGTATATTTATCACACTGTACGGACAGATGGACATTCCTGTTACAAATGTTTTATAACCTACAGGACACTTGAGCAGATTTTGCTTTTGTATATGAGAAAAAGCACCTCGCATTTCTTTATATCCAGGGCAGATCAGTACAGATCAACAACTTAAATTCTTAACTATAAAAAAAACCCTTATGCTATTAATTCTGAAGGCATGACTTGGGCCTTAATTCAATTGCCCAAACAATAACACATAAAACTTCTTTGTCAACAACATCTATCACAGGGAAATCTCTCCTCTAGCTAGTGAAACAAACTGTATCTCCACAGTACTACTTTTTTTTCATCTGTAAGGAAGGCTTGTAGCTATGCAAGGTACCAGAAAATTCATATGTGTGTTTGTACCTTCAACCATATTAGTATGTTACAAATAAATGCATTCCTCTAGTCAGGCATAAATATCATGCCACCTAAGCTCTGAGAGCAGCTATAAAGCCTGAATAAATCATGTACATCTTTGGGTTCCTTTGGCTATGAATTGTCAGAAAACCAAGGTGAAAATAACAAGACCAAAAAAACCCAAACAGAACACAACAGAACCCCTCCCGCTTCCTCCCATCAACCTGCAAAACCAATAGAGTGAAATGGCTGCCAATGGAAATGGTATTGACATTTCCATTTGAGAAGATTAATTAAATGGAAGTCTTTTTTTAACAGCAATTCTGTATTCATTTAGAGTATAGGTCCTGAAAGAAGGGAGTGTTAAAAATGCACCAAGAAAAGTTACATCTCTAGGATCCCTTTATTAGAAAAGTCATAGTATGGTAAAAGAACGTTTTTAAAGCATTCTCTAAATCAAGCAAAGTGCCATCTCAGCATATCTACCAGTTGAAAATACAGTAAAAATAGCATTGGAATAGCCTGGCCATGGAAAAGTGCCAAAAAACATACCACCCTCCCCCCACACCCCAGTGAAACACAAACCAGATACCAAGCAACCAAATGAAATAATTACTTTTAAAGTGCGATTCCTACCCCCGGTTCCAAGACTGTGCAAAGATTAATGCTTAACCTGCTGTAGTGAGTGGAAAAAAAAAAGCCTGTACCAACAAAGAAACTGCAAGGACCAGGAGGGATCAGATATGATCAGGCTACAGGTTAACTAACCAGTAACCAAAAGCATCATTACAAAGCACTGCAGCAGGCATAGAAACAGAAAGGTAGCCCAGGGCAAGTACACTTAAGTATGCAGGCAGCACTCTCGCTATAATAAACCAAGCAGTGGTGTCACTGCTCGCTGCCATTAATGTGTATCCGTCCTGGCAACAGGACAGAAAGGCTTTTAAAAGGAAATCATTATAATATGATCAATTTTATTATGTCTTTTTACAAGAACACTTCTGGTTTCAACTGAAATATTTTCAGTTTCTTCCCTTCCCCTAGATAAAAACAAATCCTACTCACCACCAAAGGGAGCCAGCTGTCTTTTGCCAGGTGTATATGCAATTCCTTGTTCTTGCACCTTGAAATGTGCTAATTTCTCCATCTCAAAATGTAACATTTTAGCACTCCTTCAATGTCATCATCAGGACTCGGTTTTAATTTCTAGATATTACAACCTACAATTTCCTGTCACCTTACACATTTGGCCTACAGTAAAGAATTATTAATAATTAAAACCTACCACTGCATGCTGATTAATCTTTAATCTTTTTGAAACAGAAAAAAAATATTCCTGTTTAATAACAGAAACGGTCTACTAATTTTGGATGCTCATCTCAAGACTAAGCACTCAGATACTTTCAACCAAACCTGCATAATACTGAACTTCTTTGGAGAAAAAATAAAGCTATGAGCTTCTTAGATGCCCAACAAATTACCAGATCTTTCTGAAAACAGCAGCCCAAATAATCTACTACACAGTAACATGTAAAGATACCATCAAAATTACCTTGTCTGAACACTGAGATAAAACAGAATTTTCCTAACTAATTCTTGGTTAAAACTACAGCAGCAATCTTTTATCAAAGTCTCCAAAGTGTAACTAAACATTTGCAGCAATGGAGATTCCATGCTAACTGTTGAATAATTATCAGGATAGTTAGTTATCCTAATGGTTAAAAGTTTGCATTTAGAACCTGCATTTGTCTGACTACTCATTCTACCTACTACATGTTAGAGTGTGCCTGTCAGACCTTCCTCTACAATTGAGGTAACTTCTGCCATCAAGTTTCAGTTATCCAGATATATATTTATACCCTGAGATCAAGTCACCTATTCACCTTTCCGTTAATAAACCAAAGACAGAGTGCCTGGAATTTCTCATGATGAGACAGGTTTTCTCATGATTTAAGGGCTCACATGGATCCTCTCTCAACCTAATCCAATTTTTCTACCTTCTCAATTCAAGACATAAAAATTGAACATCGAGTCTTTCAGCAACAGCTGTCTCAGTGTCATGGAAATAAGTCAACTGGACAGCATAATCACCCAAAAGTAACTGCCAGCTCAGGAAGTTCTTGAAATTTTCAGAAGCCTCAAGATACAGTGGGAAGAATACTCTGTGTTTGCCCATACTTATACCACATATCTAAAGTGTTAATACTATAAAGGACAAAATACAAAATAGATTCCATGGCCCTTTGGTCAAAACCAAACACAGTCTTTTCTTACACCAAGCAGATGTAATATAACTTCTTGTTTGTGCTACTTGTTAACTTCGTAACTAGTTATGACCTTTCTCCTATGTCCTATGTTCACACCAGGCTTTCAGCCACAGCACCATCCTGGGTTTGACAGACTCTCTAGTAATGTGCCCAAAGCAATAATTCAAACTCAGTTGTCCACATCTCTGGATAGGTTTTTAGACAAGACCTCCTACTCTAGCACCAAGGAGTTAAGAAGGAAGAGTTGGACTAATTTGTGGATAACTACTACTTTCCCAATTCCTTATAGTGCATAATCTAGAAGAGGCACAACTGCATTACTCTTCTCTTTGGCATCCCATACAAAAGTGTAACAGGTTATCCACTCAGGCATCAAAGGACAGAGATTATGGTCCTGAATTAAAAACAAAAAACACAAAACCCACCAAAAATCACAGTTTCTGCAATCCTGATATAGCACTCACAAATGAAAGCTTCCAAACTCATCACAACCTTACCAGGTTTTGCCTTCTGTTAATCATATTTAGTTTAAGAATCCCCACACTCCACAATTCCACACTGATCTCTCAAGGGCCTTTGCTGTTTTAGCATATTTACTGACACAAATAAAGTAGGTTGTTTTTTTTTTTTAAATAGCATCACTGCAGCTCAACACAAAGCCAGTGAAGCACTGCATCTCAGATTCTCCTTCCACTTACCATTCATTAGTACTGAATGGCAGATTACACACACTCTAGCTTCCTTTCGATCCATGTACAGCAACTTGCACTTCAGGCTACAGCATGCCGCACAAAAAACCTGGAACCAAAGGGGAAACAACTTAAGTGTTGTTCAAAAATATGTGATGAACTGATGAATTCAGACAAGAGAATATCTGTAAAGCTCTAGACATGCAAAATAAGGAGGTAAATTATCAGTATTTTCCCATTAAAGCCACAGTGACCACTACCTACCCAGGGTGCCTCTCCTACTAATCCTCATGAAGCGGTATTACGTGGAACACATAAATGCATGTTGTTCTGATACTGCACTGTGGTGTTTTTAAAATATGTCTGGCATAAATGTCAATGGGTTAATAAATTCCTACCACTTTACAATCCGTAATAGAATTAACAATTTGGGAATTAATTTCAGTCTTGAAAGAGCATGAGTACTTTCTAGAATCAACTGTGTTTAAATGCACAAGTTTTCGCTACATAACAGATTGCTGTGGCACAGACTAATTTGAACAAGTAATTTTTATTTGCAGCAGGGCAATTCATCTATATTAGCAACTCTAGCTTTTTAATCTCTTCATATATAATAAGTTATTCCTCAGTTGGGACTTAAGTGGATGTATCAAAATGTTTTAAGTGTTCAACATATAAAATTAACATTTAAAAAAGCTGACTGACATCGGTACTGCAAGAAAAATCTTACTCCATTTATATATTAAAAAATAAAACTCATATTCACATGATTACAAACACTACAGTATCACAACACTAGAGAGAAATTAGGAACTGCATTTTACGCACACTGGCTCCTAAGGGGGGACCCAGTGTAAAATCCCCAGGGGGGCCAACCTGCTGCGGAGATGCAGTTGCATTGCTAGCGCTTCTCACCTGAACCAGCTCTAACAATTCCCCAGTCCTGGGCAGGAAACAGTGTTGAGACTTCCTCCAGACAAACAAAACCATAAAACATGAGCATGGCTTGTGCACCAAAACAAACACTTGCATGCAGATATGATCCTACAATAGCAATTGCAATCTCAAAATCCTGCAGAACAGACAAATCAGGGTGCCCTAATGATTTCTTATTTATTTTAAAGAATAATATTTTCTTTGTTTAAAAAAACAGTATTTCCTCAGGGTTATTATTCAAGTGACATGTGAAGATACTGATGAATACCCATTTTAGGCAGTAAAGTAATGTCACACTCAGGAAATCTAGAAACAGCAGCAGCTACCTAACAAATTAGTTCAGATATCAAGAGAGAATTTAAAATTTTAATTATAGGCAGATATTATATCTACAATTCACTATGCATTATTATGATCTGTAATGCTTTCTTAATCCAAAAAATTATTCCATCATCACTTCAACAGCAGTATTTCTGTAATATAGACAAGAAACTACAGAGGATTCTCATATATAAATATTTGTAAGCCTAACTAAATTTCAACCAAGTTAAAGATCACATCAAATTACAACCACTTCGCAGCCTGTTACCTTTGCAGTCTTTTAGTGGCAAGTGTTTACAATAAGCACCTATAAAATGAGCTCTGAGTTCACCATGAGAGCTGAAAATTGAACATGAAGAAAGAAGAGCTCACCCTGTCTCATTTCAACCAGCTTTAATGTTTCCTAATTATGTCAACTTAAACATTTCAGAAACAAAATATAAGTGTGTATACACTGGCATTTTCATGCAAAAATATAAACAACCCTTCCGCATATGTGAAAACCTTCAAAAAAAAAAAAAGGCAAATGTACTTTTAAAATCTGATTTCTGCATTTACACCTTAACCCAATTTACAAGCATTCTAGGGAATATTAATAACAACACCACAGCATATTTTAGAAACATTTGACATCATTTCAGTTCTCTGGGAGAAACTTCCAGTTGGAAGTTCAGTATTGAACGTGGAAAAAATCAATGTCTTCAACCATAAATGAAGGACTAACACAAATTAATATCTAATTTAGGACCCTTTATCACACAACACACTGTGCATTCAGCAAAGCTCCTAAGTGCAATGATCTAAATATTAAAAGAGAAAATAGAAGCAATGACAGAACATCTACACCTCCTCTCTTAGGCTGCATCAGTCTTCTAAGAGCAATAATGCAGAGGAAGAACACAATCCAGCACAACTGACAATTCAGTCTTGCTATTAACAATCACCAAGTCATTATCTCAGTTCATCACGCTATAAAAAAATAATATAGCAGTATCAAAGCAAGTTTTTATGTTACTCGGGTTTTCCGGTTCACTGGGAGCTGTTAAAGCATTAGTTGCTAGGGGGGCTGGTGATTTTTTTTATATTTTAGTGGAAAAATATAGTTTTGGTTGTCAGTACAAGATTTCTGTTTTTCCTATCAGGGAGGATTGTTCCACCTGACAATAGAAAATACATAAATACATAAGGTAAAATTTATGAATGTGTTCACACACATTCTTCAGGTTCTTCATTTTAATTCAAAATTTACTGTAAGTGTATTACTTTCTATCACTCCCCTGAGGTTCATATCTTCCATTAATTTTGCAATTATTATCCTGAAATTAAAAACCGAGACAGACTTCCCAGGTGCCACTCAACTATTTTTAAATGCAATTTGCATTCCCAAATGAAACAGATACATTCACCCCTACTATAATGATTTGTCATGATGCTAATAAAGCTTAAAAAGAAACTGTTATGCTAAAGCTTGTGTGCAAAAATATTTAGTCCCATGACTTTCCCTAGAAACAATTAAGTGTCGTTAGCTCTTGTATCTCCCCAATGCTTTAAGTGATATTCACACATTTAGTAGAAACAATGGAAGCGTCATGGTGATTCAGTAGTTACCTACACCACAGGCACATGGTCAACATGACTTGCTTTGGGGGTGGTTATCCTAACCAGAAAGCAAGAGAAGACAACTGAGAATAGCCTTGTCTGAAGCCACTACAACTAGATTTGCCTATCAAAGCCTTTGAGCTCTTTCCTTCTGGAATCGTTACAGGAATTAAGTGTTGTAAAGTAATTTACAGTAAGTGCTAAGTATTATTTGACTTATACTGATTCTTAGCATTTATTAATCAGTGATTTTTTTCAGAGAAAAAAAAAAAAAGAAGGCACGAAAAAGCAGAAGTTTCTGCCACATCTTCTGACTGCACGTGTGCAAATTTGGCCCAGAAAACATCAGCTAAGAAAAGCTTCTAGAAACAAGTAATTCTGAGGATTATTGTAAGAACACTCTGGGAATATTAAATACTAACACACAATGTATTTTTCACATCTGAGAAACGAGTTTGTCTACAGAGCAGGGGACCTTTTATTTTATCCACTCCCCACATATCCAAAACAATGCTCGTTGTTCTTCTCAAGGCTTGTCTTCAGTAGTTTAAAGAAGAAGAAAAAAAAAACCACACCACATTTTTTGGCCTTGCTCTGCCTGGGCATGTTTTATCCATTTTGTTTACAGATATTTTCATTTTTTTTTCTCATTTGTGCAATTTGGGGCTTCAGTCATTACAGGGAAGTAATTAAATCCAAGCAATGAACTTGCTTAAAACACAAAAACAAGTAGAAAACATTACTGTAAATGAAAATTGTAGTCCTATTTGTTAAACTCATTAAAAACAAAAGCATGACCTAAATAACTGACAGTATAAGTTAATACATCAAAACTAAAATTATGGATATTCCTTTAACTCATATGCCTTACAGATTCTCCTTAACTGCAATGAGAAGAGATTAAGCCCTTTGATATTAACCAAAAGGTACACAAAAGGTAGGCCTGTACTTCATACGATGCTTATTGATCGCCTCTGGTTACTAGCTCCACATCAGGACTTCCACTGCAACCCACCTGGAAGAGGATGGGCAGAAGAAAGCAACTGGAAGTCCTGGACCAGTGCACTATGAATGTCTGCTTAGCTTTTAAAAGTGTCCTGGGAATGACTTTTCAGCATGTCTCAAAATCAAATTTGAGTAAAATCTACTTATCTGGTGTTGCAGTGAAGAGATTGAGTGCTATGCATTTTGATTACTAAATCAAAATGGACAAGTGGCACACATGCATAGTCCATTACGAGGAACAAGCCTGTGTTTTCTGCTAGGCTGTTTCCAGAAACAGGTGGCATAAGGGTTTGAGATTTCCAGATACATCTGCTTCTCTTAGGTCCTTTGTTCAAATCATTCTGCTTCCCTGCACTCTTCTGGTAGCTAAAAATCTTGCCCATAGCAGTCAAGCAGTCTTTCAATCAACTTCAGAAACCTTTGGATAGAGCCTCAATGAACCAAAGTTACTCTTACTCTACTTTTTAGTGCATTTCAATATTTCTTTTCACCTCAAAAATATTAATTAATATCTACTTGACAAGAGTGTTAGTTTACCGCTTTTGAATCATCATATTTCTTCCTAAGTTTCTACTTCCCATGTCCCACTGACTTGTAACAAGATATTTGGAAATACTTTACAAGGTAATCTTTTACCATAAACTTGCCACATAAGAATTTGTGTTGACCTAGATAGCACATATATAAAACTTCAAAAAAAAGTCAACAATAAAATATTTCTTACACAACACAAAATGGTACAGAAATTATGTTTTAGTTGTCTTCATTACAAAATTTCTCACCATGTGTACATATATCAGGTTACAGATAATTGACTATATTTTTTTCCAGGAGCAAACGTATATTCTATAAAATAATGTAAGCAATATGAGAAAAGTTAGTAAAGAAGACCTAAAAGAACAGAGTTGATCAGCCATCTAAACCAGCAGGAATGCCAGCAATCCAACAGCACACTTCCAAATCCCATCAATATGTTTCAGTATCTTTAATGGGATCATTGATGCAGTAATTTCTGCAAACTAGTTTCCTGCACTTAGCCATTTTATAGCAGTTCTACATGAATCCAATGATGTTGACCGTAACAATCAGCAAATACACTGCTCATAGAGGCTAATAATTATTTCAGTTATAAATAACAACTAGTTATTCTCTGTTAGAACCCTGAATAGATTAGAGCTTAGAAACTCCTTTTTTTCCTTTACATATCAAAAATGGCTTTTTAGGAAGAGATGTCACAGGTAACTATAGCCAGTGGCTTAGGAAGTCCTCTGATTTGATTTTATGCAGTATCAGATTAAAAAAAAGGGTGCTTTGATTTTACTCACAAAATATGAACTTACCTTCCCACAAGCTCTGCAATGATGCCTTCTTTTGGTGAATGTAAATCTGGCCTCACATTTCATACAGTTTGGTGCTTGAGAATCTGGAACCCAAACTGGAGCCACCTCACCCAAAGTTGTAAAAGGCTTTCTGGCTGGAGCTCCAAACTGACCAGCTCTGAGATCATTATCTGGACTATCTGGGGCTACTGCAAGGCACGGACTACTAGAGACTCCAGATTCATAGTCTTCCAAATGTTCCCCATTAGTATCAGTAACAGAGGGATTTAAAGACGTTTCACCAGGAAACGCGTCTGCTGTATCCCCTAATTGTGTCTTACCAAAGACATTTTTGTTTTTACTATTACCTCCACAATTTGGGGGAATAAGATCATTTTGTAAGTGGTCTGATAATGGCTTCGGAATCTGCAGTTTAAGATTTGTAGGTTGTTTAGGTCTTGCACCACCAAAAGGAACACTGATAGATTGCAGATTAGTCACTGGTTTTGGTGAAGTTTGCCCTTGCATGGATGAAACTTGACTACAAAGATTATGGAAATAATTTTTCTTTATGTGGTCACCAGTGCTGTTTAAAATAAGACTGCTCCCTTCTGTGGTCTCATTTCCTCTCTGTTCATAAACATTAGCATAACATTCTGACTTGCTCTCCTCTATCTCCTTTTCCTCTGTTACTGAGTCTTCCTTGGAGGGTAACGTCTTTGGAACATGAGCGACAACTGGGTTCTGCATTCCATAGGAATCACAACCATTAGACACAGAGCTTGCTGCTGATGTAGCCATCACATCAGAGAGACTCGACCCTTCAAGCTCATCTATACCAGTCCCTTTTAAGTCTATGCCTGCCTCCATCATCCCATCTCCACCTTCCTTACTATTACTACATGCCTCATCAGGCTGTTTTGTCTGCAAAAGTCTTTCATGCTCTCCTAGAGTTTGCTTATTATTCATCTCATTCAACTTAGTCAGTTCCCGATTAGTCATCTCCTGAGATTCAGGGTAACACTCTGCCATGCTGAGCAATTCCGTTGCACCAAGATTTTTATCACATTCAACAACTTCGCTTTCAGTGGCACTAACATCCTCAGGGGCAAAATGTTCTGCAACACGTTCCTTGTAATTGCCACTTCCAGCCACGTTAGGTTGACAAGTTTCGGTGAGCCCAGATAGCCTAGACTGTAACTGTTGGGTTGTTTCCTGTTCTACGGTTAAGCCTCCATTACTTGAACCAGAAGAAGAGTTTTTAGCTTCTAGATCCGTTCTCTGAGGAATGGCTTTACTAGTAAAATTTTCAACTGATACACAATTTTCTTGCATTTTAACAGTACCTTCAACTGGTCTCTGTAAGAGAGTCACTGCATTAATCCCTGCAGTTGTAGCTTCTGAAAACAGTGAATCTTTATTCATATTAAAATCATCCTTTAATTGAGAGGACGGGCATGCAACAGTCAGGCTTTCAGATGAAGCATTAATCAAATGACTTATAGAGTCATCTTCAGTGCACAGCCGATTTACTTGCTTTTCTGTATCTGTATCTTTTTCCATGGATCCATTTACAGTAACACTAAACTGATCACTCTGTCGGTTTTCATTATCCAGTGTAAAGCTAATAGTGTCCATTAGGGACTGACTGTTGTAATTTTTACAATCCAGCAAATCGCCACTTTGTAGTGTTCTTCTGTCACAGTTATGCATGACTGCCACCACTAGTACATTTTTCTCCTCTGGCAAGCAAGCTATATTTCCATACTTCTTTTCTCCTGTTTCCACAGTGTTACACTGATCATCCCGATTACTATTTCTTTTAATCAATTGATCGTCTGCTGCTACCTGATCATCAATCCACATGACTGGGGTCTCTGGGCTTATGCTAAAATCCTTTCCATTAGCACAGTGATCCTCTCCTGTTGGCGTAGTCACTGAATGAGACAGGGAGAAAGACTTTAATCTCTGTTGACATTCATTAGGAGTTGTAGTTTCATTCACATTGGCCACGGTTGGGTTAAATGACAGACGACGAGAAGGCGGATCTAGAATCTGATTCCACTTTGCACCCAACAGTGTAGGTGAAACAGCGGCATCTGAAAAAGTGTTTAAATAAGAGAACTTACTGTCCTATTAACGCTACAGGTTCTATTAACTCTGTTGCATTAGAATGCCCCAAATATAAATGGAGAGATGTTCAAGTATGGGTACAACAGTAAAACACATCTGCCATAACTAACAACCTTGATCAACCATTAGTAGTGTAGTTGCATAATGTTTCTGGAACTCAAGAAGTTTAGAGCTACACCAATTAGTATCAGGCTGAATTTGCACAAGGAACTTTAGACTATTGATTGATATACTTTAGACAGCTAGAAATGCCTAGAAAGATTCCCACTCCCATAAAATGTTCAATTTCCTTGACAGGACAGCAATTAGCAAGTAGCAATTAGACTAAGCAAAAAATTTAATACTTCAAATATGGTAACTTTCATTATATGATTTATGTGACCTAATAAAACGTTTCTATGCTTAAGTCTCCCAAAACTGCAAAAGAAGCTTAAAATAAGTTTTGCCTGATTTGCTTAAAATAAATGATTAAAATATTGCCACTGAGATTAAACTTCACAAAACCTTTCTTTAAAAAGTGCACGGAATTTTTTCTATTAAAAGAGTGAGAAATTTTAAAAAAGTAAACAAGATGAATGGAAACAGAAGAGAATACTACTAAAAAATACTGAAGACACACCATATAAAATTAAAAGATTGTTTTTGCAAGTTCTGACATTAATTTGTGACTCAAAACCAAAAAGGGTATCACAGATCTCTCCCTCTTCAATAGTCTTCACTGTAGAATACATCTAATGTACATCTACGATCTTGTTCAGAATAACTCACCTTCGTTTTGCTCAAATTCATCTAAAACCTTATCGAGGTTATATGCCTCTGCTTGGAAATAGTTCTCCATTTGTCAGGGAAAGACCACCAGATTCTTGTCTGAACCTGCCAGAGAACAAATTACAGTCATATATTTAACCTTCAGTCAGCAGTGTTCCACTACATATTGCCCTGATTTAAGGGGAAAAGAAGTCCTTTGTAAATCAAATTTTACATACATTACATGCATAAATCAAAAGTATTTTCCAGGGATAAAAATTATTTGTGTGCTTAAACCTGCCTAAGTCAGACTAACAACCTCCCCAAACTTGCTTCGGATTTTATTACCTCCAGACTCCCACATTAATGTGTCTAACCATCAGGATCACCATAATGGTAAGAGCAAAACTGCTCTAACACCAGTCAGAAAATAACAGTCTAGAGAACCAGAAGGCCAACTAACAATCTGAAGATCCAGCTTTCAGCTCTGTGCTACCACCAATTAGCTAATGTGGCTTTGAACAAGTAGTTCAAACTCTCCGTAGTTCTGACTTTTTAATGTATACTAAGCTAGCAGTATTCTGTGTCACTCCTCATTTCCCAGAGATGCCTCAAAGATTCATACTTGTAAAAGTTGTTAAAGGACTTAATGGGTGTTAACTTGAACTGTGCTAGCTCTTAAAATGCCTGCTTTAATAATGCTTGTTTCCCTGAAAGACAGGCACCGGAAATCTAACAAAATGCCCACAAGGAAATAGTCTCATCAAAAGGTAATACTCTCAGGCTAGAAAGGAAGATAACAAGGGAGAAATGGAAAAAAAACAACCCTAAGTCATTAAGTAACTTTCTACAGCTTCATATAATAAATAACATTTTCAACCTAACAGCAGGAATATGGTCTTCTTGCTACCAAAGGCTTGTAGCAACAAGACACCCTGATTCATTTGTTAAAAACATTCACTACTGGCGAAGACATTTTCACTGAGAAATGTGTGCCATAACCTATATACCATAAAAGAGAGACCTTGATTTGATCTGCTCTCTGAACATCATCCAAAACAGCTTTATTCTCTGAATTCAGAGTTGGCTTTCAATGTTGTGAAATAAGGAAATGGAGGAGGAGAGGGTGAGAACCTTGTTTTGCAATAAGAAACAGTGTTAGACCTGACAGCTAGACTCCAGCCCAATTAAAAACCTGCTCTTTTATACTAGAGGTAAAACAGACACAAGAAACACATCAGAAGAAGTTTCCAGTTTAAAACTGTACTTTACTTTAACATTACCTCCATAGTATCTGGATTTGAGGAAAACATCAACCAGTTTTATTTCAATTACTATAACATTAAATACAGTTTTGTATGTATTGTGGGCAATGGTTACGATTAGGTTATTGGTACAAAAAGATCACGCATTAAAATATCACAAAATGCAGAGTTCAAGTTTTTAAGGTTGACCTCAAATTTGACACATGGTGTTTTTAAAAGATTATCATATTACAACATAAATATGTTGCTATTTAATATAATCAGATTAAATAATGTTTTAAAGATATATACAAAAGCCAATTTTAAAGAAAATTAGTGTAAGAGCAACTTAGAAATTGCAATAAGCACCACCCAAAAAAAGACCACTTTGCAAAGAAATTCAGAGATAAACTAGACTTGTCACCTTACAAACTCCCAGATTTGTCCTCTGTTCTGGGGTTTTAGATTAACTCCTTCTGCAAGGAAAATAGATGATTTGCCATATTCAATTACTGTCCACCAATGCACAGATTATAACATAAGCAATGGAAAAGCTGGCCACCTGGATCAAAGGTTGCATTTCAGAAGTCTTAAAAAGCTCAACACTTTACATTCTCTACCAAAAGCCAGGTTCTGACCTCTAACTGTAACAGAGTGTACTCTTTGATCCCTTAGATGCCTACCATAAGGTCTTCCTGAGTTATCCAATCTGCCCACCAAGCCACTGTATTAAAAATCTTTCATACCATTTTAACTGAAACAATTACATTTCCTCCACACATTTAAATTAAACCAAAATAATTTTAAAAAGCAGATGCTTCTCCTTAGATATACAAATATTAAATTCATTCAAACTACATCCAAACTGCAAGAGTTTGGAGGTTCTCTTGCACCTTTCTCTCCACCTCACTTCAACTCCTTAATAGGAAGCATCTTTACCAGCTCAGTAAATATCAAACATTGAAAAGTTAATTAGAATGTCTCCCAATGAATATTTCTCTTGAAATTTTTTTTCCATTCAGAGTTCTAAATATCAACCAAAATTAACTCACTATAGTAAGACTGTTTTGTACAAAATACAATATAATGTCACATCAATTTATAATGTATTTAATTTACATTATAATGATAACATTCCAGTCTAGCAAAAAATTGATGAAGATGTGAATAATTATTCCTAGGCAAAGTCCTACTACTAAGGTCAATGACGGAATTGAGTATTTGCCAGTGAAGCACTGCAAGACTGAAAAGTGTCATACAAAATTTTTGCATTCAAGTGTTAAACTGTGGCGCTGCCTGAAGCCACCGCACTCAAATTTCCATGCACTTTCATAGTGAAAAAGGGCATGCAGTCAAAGCATTCACTAGAACATAAACACAAACTCTTCAATATGGGTGGCCCCAAAGAAATAGGCTACAAGCATTGATTTTTTTTTTTTTTTGTTTTGCTTATTTTAGAGAAGATAATGATTACTGACAAGCAAGTTGATGGGGAAGGAATGCTATGCTGGTTATATAGTTGCTGAAAACATGTTTTTAAGTAACTCTGTACTACTGCATTTCGATTCTGTGTAACGTTCAAATGTTTAGAAAAATTCAGACCTGACCATTCATACAACTTCAAAACCTGACTGAAAGCCTGATAAAATTACTTCAGAACTCAAATTTATGCACATTGGAGTAAGTAGAATATAAGCCACATTCCCCCCTAACATTTCCTAAATTTAGTCCTATATTAGCTGGTTTTTTCATTGTCATACAAATCAGGAACAAGATATGCCTAACCAAAGAAAGCAGTGTTAGAAGTTCATAATAAATATAATCATTTTTATTTACTTTAGTCAGGGTTTGGCTTTTAAATTTTATATTAAGTGATTTTATAATATTAGAAAAATACAAATATTCAGACTTAGGAGACCACATGTTTAACAATAACAAGTGCAGATAAAGAAGACTTAGAATTTTGTTCCCACTCCCTTACAATCCCAATGCTACTTCATAGCATCTCTGTGAAATTATTATTTTATTAACATCTGTATTATCTAATATTAAATATTTAATACTTGTGAGTTTAAATCTGGTCCAATATGACAGAGGGGTTTTTTCTATATTTTTAAAATTTCTAAGTAGAGAGAACTAGGTGTAAAAAAATATATGTAACCATATTAATTCTGAAGCTCAAATAGCGGTGCACAAACATGCAATGAGCCAAAATCCAGCCTGATGGATGCTGATAGTCCAAACTGAAGAGAGAAAAGACCTTTTTTATCATTATTGTTATTTCACTTACTGATGTACCAAGATATATGGAGAATCTTTTATTTTTAAACTCACAATAACTAAGCTGACAGCCACTCTAAATGAGATCTCATTGTCTATGCAAGTAGGTATTTCTCAGAAAAGGTCAGCTGCAAATCTTCAGGTCTAATATCTAAAATTATTATTATATGAAAGAACACAACAACCCCCCCAAGCTTTTCCAGAAGCTTCTCTCCAAGGGCAAAACACACTGCCAAACCCACAAAAGTCCTTACTGACCTCTTCCTAACAGAAAAGGAGGACGAGTACTCATGTTCCTAACAAATACCCACAACGCTTCTTGACCAATACATTGTCAGCAACTCGTATTTTTGCCAGTTTAAGATCTAACACTTCAACTCTGCATAACCAGCAACTCAAGATCAAAACAGAAAACACAAAATGCTCTAACACAAGCTATAATAATCAGGTAGCTGTTTTCCCTGTGGTTTAGAATTTAATTTTATTTTGAATATTTTTATGAAATATCCAACACAAATAAAAAGAAACATATTCCTTTACAAGTCTTTGGAAACTTTGATTATAACTCACAGGTACCACTATAAAAGTTTGGAACAGTTTTAAAATTATTCTAGTCCCAAACTTCCTCCTAGTATAAAGGTTGAAATGACATTTTTAAAGGATCCTTGGTAGTTGTGAAACTCTTTAGTATTGCTCAACTATTTCAAGCCATGGCATGGAGAGAAGGTGGTGAGCAAACACACAACTTAAAACTCTGGAAAAGTGATAATAAAGACATGAGCAAATCAGGAAGAAATTTCAGTGGCAATTTTAGCTGTATGCTGCCAAAAAGGAGACACTTCCTAAATTAGTATATTTGGGTTGAACAATATGAAGAAGAGGATACTGTGCCAGTGCAAGGAAAAGGAGACATAAATCATCCATCCAGTGAAAAGCATAAGATGGTTTTTCAAAAATACAGTCCTCGATGCAAAGATTTGGAAGAAAAGACTAATTATAGGCAAAACCCCCCATTAAATAGCAATTTATTTTTTTCTAATTCTATATGCAAAAAAAAAAGAATACAATAGATACCTTCCACCAGTACAGTAAGTCCAGAACCCCAGAACACTAGTTACCCATTGCAGAGTCATCTCCTGTCTTTCATGGCAAAAAGCTAAGGAAAACATGCGGCCTGTCAATCAGATTATTTCCAAGCTCCTTTTGGATCACAGATCATGCGTAATTCAGAAACTCCGTGTTTTACTTATCAATTTCTTCATACAACAGCATGGACTTATCATCATCTTCATCTCTAAAACTTAAGAACTTATGTTTTATCAGGCTTACATGCTCTACTCTCCCCTAATGTCTCAATGTAAAGGTGCATGTACCAGCATGTCTGTGTCATTATGTATCCAGAATTACTATCCTAGTCATCATAGCATTCAGACATAAGACAAACTTTAACTGATTAGTGGGAAGGGAAGGAGACAGAAGTAAAGGACAGAAAAACCTTCCTTAAAATTAGATGGTATTCTGACCGGCTTAACCGTGGAGACTGCCTCTCAAGACAGCTCATATATCCCACATGCCAGCTTCTTCTTGGGAAATGAACTGTACAAAGAGATAAGGCCTTGTGTTATACCTGCAAAGCAGCAAGACTCATTTTTGGTTTGGTCTCTACGATAAGGAATTATGTAACCTATGATCTTCTGCACTGCACATCCTAAATTACCCTCAAGATTTTTTCACCACTGGAACTGATAGCCTTAATCTTTCAAATTTTCTTGACTCTAACAGTTGATCACCAGCACTCAGTCACATTAAAACACTATAATAATGCACCAAAAGGAAATAATACCAACATACAACTATTAGCCTCATAGCAAAGGCCTAAAAATCAGACAGTATGTAAAGAACCAGAATAAGATCCTAGGACTTTCTATCAGCTGTCCTTTGTAGACTACCCTTTCAATATGAAACTGTAAACATACGCATTTAAGTAAACTCTTACTAAACAAAATACTCAAGTAGTTTATTATAGCCCTCACCAAAAATATATATGAAAGACTCCTAAGATGAAAATCACAAGGGGCATGATCAAACTGAAACCAAACATTGCTCATTCATCCTGATAAAAATCAGATGTCCAGAAAATGTCAGTTTCCCATAGCATGACAACATAGAATTACATATCAACTGGACAAATTAATTTATTAGATCTAGTGCTCCTGAGGACTTCCTTCAACCTCAAGAAACAATGGTCAAGTCCACATACTGTTCCAGCTCCCTTTAGTGATCTTTGTATTATTTGCCCCTGGGAGGAAGAAGTCAAGCACCTTTGCTGTAATGAACAGCTTGTTCAGAGAGTTCAGCAACAGCTGTATTTTTAACTGATGAGACTTGCCTACAGCACAGACTGAGGAAGAAAGACTTTGCCCACTTCCCCCCTCCCCCAAACAAAATAAGACACATCTTTTCTCTAAAACAAGGCAATTACTCTCAATAAAAACAAAATAGCAAAAATGCTAAAAATACTGCACCATCTTCTATATAAGATATATATCCATATATAGAGGTGTATGTATATAAATATATATCCATAAACATACATAAAAATACATGCATTTCAAGTACATACCCCTGAATCATTATATTCTAAAGCAGAACTTGCCTCTTACCTTTTTCTCTTACACATATGTTAAGAAACGAATGACCCTGTGCCTACTCATGATGACTGCAGCACAACCAGCCAGTTCTGCTGAATCAGTGTGTTCTACTTGATCCTAGAAAGAAAATATAAACATGTATTTTATGATTGGTAATTGTACCACAAACCATGTTTTTTCAGCGCATGACTGCAGCTAGCACAGGCACATTTGGCAAATGCTGCAAGCCTTCAAATGACTTGGATTACGTTTGCAGCATTAAATTCAGGGATATATGCACTATGCCACTATAGCACTCCAATATTCCGGTGAAAAAAGCTGCTAATAAAAACACACCTACCTACTATTATTCTTCATTTAACTGTAAACACACAGAGTGAGGCAGCAACTCCAACTGTCCTTGCATTCCTGATGACCTTGACTGTAACACTTAATTTATAAAACTAGCCTCTGAAGTTAATTATAATACACTACAAGAGGCCTTCCAAAAATAACGAGCTAGTAGCTTTGATACTCAACAAAAATTCACGGCCCTCTGAATTCTGTAAACTGTATTCATCAGCTTCCCACTGATTTTGTTGCAGCTAAACAGCTGGTTTTGTCTTCAAATTATTCCCCCTACAATCCTAGGCTCCCTTCATTTCCTAAAGGCTGCTTCTCTCAAAAACCACAATGGTATCAACCTTCAGTAGCAGGGAGGACCCAAGCAAAAAAAGAGTCTTCAGAAGAAACTGTCTTGTTCTCCTAACTACAGCATTTTTATAGGTCAGATGCTCATTTTCACAGGCTGCATCCTAACAGTCAACATAGCTCAAAAATCCAACACAGCCATGAGCAAAGAAAAGAGACTAGTTTATGACAAACAGTGCAACAGGAACAAGGAGTGATATAAGTCAAATTCATGTTTTAAGGTTTGCTGGTGCTGGTATTTGACCAGTTAGGTGGTTGAAATATTTATTAGTGCTTTGATGAAGCAGCAGCACATGTTAGAAAAAAACCTTAAAACTCCAGCAAAATGAACAGAGCTAAAAAAAAAAAAATCATTTATCCGTGCATGCAAGCAATATTCAGTGTTATACTACAATTTCCCCGGGGTTGTTTATTATTCTTTTCAGAAATAAGCTACAGTAATAATTCCAGGAAACTAATTAAATGAACAGTAGCACTCTTAGTAGTAGTTTCCAAACTCAGAATAAAATCCCACAGCTTTGTATGCCAACAGAACTGTTCCTGTATGCAAGTAAAATTTCTGATGCCATTTATATTTCTACCTCTATAAACTAAGATCAATTTTGGATATTTGGGAAATACTAGAAATTATTACATTGCAAAATTCTTCAGATAGATAGGCTTCATACGCATGCAAAAATGGAGGTGAGGGAAATTTAATTCCACTGAAAGGCTTCAGAATTACAAGCTTTTTCAAAGGGATGTGAAGTGCATGTGTCAGCGGGGCACCACCACCACCATGTCCCCTCCTGGCCTGTAGGTGGAGGAAAATGATTCGGTTTTCATGACCCCTTTGAAAAGATGGATCAATTAATGGCAATTCTGTTTGTGATTTATGACAACGCCTGTCAGTGGCATCATGAACATCAAACACACTTCACATGAAACAGTTGGTCATACATTAACCACAAAGTTCAATCTTTACTGATCAGAAATGGATCAGACCTAGCAACCTACAGCTGAAACATGCTGTGTTGTTACCAGTGCTCTAAGCCAACAAGCCTTCCAGGTAAGTGATATTCAGGGCAACAGTACAGCTTTATTATTAATTGTTTTTATTCTGATCCACTTTCCTTGTTCCATTCTTCCCAGGTAATAACTTTTTTGTTCATAACCATTCAACACAGAAGAACACAGATCCAATCAATTGCTACCAGTCTCCAAAGAAAGCTTTGAAGAGATATTACCTGGAGGTCCTAGAGCTTTTTGTTTACAATTCAACATTTACTCTTGACAGCCATTTCTCCTTACAAAGATCAATGCAAAAACCATGCTTACAGATATGAATGTAACATATTTAAACAAAAATCAATTTTAAAAAGTAAATTATAAGGTTTGGATTTCCTGAAAAAATGAACAAGTTGACAACAGAGCCAAATCCTTTTTCCAATAAGAAGTTAATGTAAGAGAACTGTATTAAAATAAAAAACAAGGACAAAAAGAACGACTACAAAGGAGAGTCAAGAATATTCACAACAATGTATAACCTAGTAATTATTAGGTTTTTCACTAATCATACACACTGCTAAAAAAGGGTTCCACCACACTTGAAAAAAATACATACATTTCCACCTAAAAATTATGTGCCTCCTGAGACCTAAGATCATTACAAATGAAGGAGGCCCAGTGTCTCTGCTGTTCCAGTTTGCTTACTTTGAGCATTTCACAGTTTCTTATCTCTTCTGCTGACGGTTGGCTGAACTCTTCTGTCTCCTGCCCTACAGTGGTATCACTCAGGTGCTGCTTTGGTTATACCCTACATGTATGATTTCCCTCAGGAGCTCCAAGAGGGCGACTGCCAATTACTGCAAAAGCAAAACAGAAATTGAAGAGAAATTTGACAAGCAGAGACGTGCCCAGAATAAAGAGAGGATGAAGAACAGAAGAAAAGAGGTCTAAAAATATAAAACTAGAAATATCTTCCACAAAAAAGAATGTAAAAAATGTTTACAACATCAAATGGAAGTAATCTGAACTAGCACAAATTGGAATAGCTTGTAATAAATGGAAAGAGACTGAAAAAGAAGGAATTCTGATACTATGTTAAAAAAATGTGGAAAAAGCTCAAAGCATGAAGAGATGCTAAAAAATGATTCCATCTACTGGCAAGGATCCAACTCTTAACTACACTACAGATCCTCTATAATGTGCTACCAGTGAGATGTCTTTGAGTAGGCAGGAATACATTTGCAGCCATTTTAAGGCACTTCATTATTGCTAGATTAGTTGAACTAGGCATTATCTTAAATCCAGATTTCAATGCTGGTATCTTAACTTCCTAGCTTGTCTACACTCTGGAACTATCAGATGGCAGATTCAGAAAGACTACATACAGAAGACTTATTCAGGTCCCAGCTTTGCAAGAATAAAAACTACAAGAAGAAATACTATAGTGGGGAGTTACATTAATAGGAAAACAGTGTACTTAAACAAGAGGGGAAACAGGTAGCAAGTTTCAGGACACACATCAGTTACACAACATTAATTATTTTATGTGATCAGTTCGTCTGGAAGCTAAATCTTCACAAGTGGAAAAGGGGGCGTTTCTTCACTCAAGTGACAAAATGCTTGGAATAATGGTACTTTACCATGTGCACAACAATTTTGTCACTTTGTAACAGTTCCTTCTTGGCATCTCTCACATGAAGCAGCAACTTTCAGTCAAGTTTCACATGAACCTGTGTTTGTAGTATTTTTTAAGAATTAATGTAAGTAGAAAGACTAAATACTATGCAGGAACACTCCTCCTGCAAAGGCAGTCCTCCAGACCTGTCTCAGGATACACTGTCAGAACAGCACCCCGAGTCTACATGGACAGTGTTTGTCCATACTAACCGAATGAAAGCAAACTTCATTCTCCATTGCTGTTATCTTTCCTGGACACCACATTGACTCTCAAACAGCTATTCATTCTGTACAAAGTATGGGCCTCTTTCTACCTAGTGCCATATAAAAGAAAGGGCGGGCATTATAAAATGTTTGTGACACAGCAATAGCAGTATCTGTGTCACACACAGGAAAATGCCTGCAATGGCAAGGACTTCACATTAGGTCTCAAATTACACATTTCAACATGAATTGTTCTATTAATAAATTAAACTAACAGCCATGCAATGCAACCAGAAAAAAAAAGAAAATAATTGTTTTTAAAATTGTAATTTATTAAAGGAGACTCAGCAAATAACAACAGAATTTTTCAAAAATACCTTGTCTAAGAAACAGTTCAGGATTAGAAAATGCCATTAAAACGCACCATAAATCCAGTTAATAATACTAAAAATAACAGCAAGAGATTAAATTTAACAAATATAAACAAGATACAGTTGCTGCTAATCCTTTTCCTGCACCAAAAGCTCAAGATGACCAAGTATCCTTCAGTTTTATTTCCCATAATTCACTGATGTTCCTACTACTCTATGTAAATTAACCAAAGAGTAGACTGGGGCATGGCAGGCTATTTCTGTGTAATACAACACTTTGTACCAGCTCACTACCCATGAATGCTGACAAAAGATAAACTATTCCAGTGGTGCATTGGTTTGTCCTTTTTTCCAATCAACTGCACAAATAGAGACGGACAACGCCTAAAGCAGAATATAGTCTCTCTAATTATTTCACTAATATTTGCATCTTTTCCCTTGACTTTTCTCCATGCCATTTTAAAGCTATTATTTTCACTTTTGTCTCCAGCCAAGTTTCCATAAGGAGACATTCACGCATGCCAGAGCAGCAGTAAGGCAGTCAAAAGGGCAGCAACTTCAAAGAAGCATTACAGAAAATATCACAGTCAAAAGTAACAGGGAGACAACAAAAATTATAGCAGTGTTATCCACCTTTGTCCTCCAGTAAATAAGAGAAAGCAGCCCAACTGTAAAGGACAACAGCTTTATAACAGTTTACAGTAGAAATTAAATTCCATTTCGTACCCTTTTTACTATCTCAAGGAGAAAGAAATTTGATTTATTTTCTTAACACAAAAAACAGCCTTGCCAAAGAGCCCATACTTCCTCAGCACGCTGCAGAGGCAGGGTCCTCAGCACCTGGAGACAGGAACCACGCATCCTTCTTATATAACTACTTTTGTCTGCCTTGAAAAGTATCCATCCCCTGCTCTTTGGAAGAACAAATAGATAGGCTTACACCACAGTGCTGCCTTTAATGCAAGTTTTTCCAGAGGAATACAGTCGGAAAAAAAGAGAAAATCCTTTCCTGAACTTACTTATATGCTCACAGAGCTCATTTCAAAATTTAGTGGTTTATAAATCTAATGTTTTATAACACTTTGTGTCATATAACTCCCAAGTTTAAAATATTGTAAACCACACACACACAAAATGCACAGTGTATTAAACATAAATTTAATACAAAATAGTGTTTCTTAATTTGTGCATGGATTCCATGTAATGTCATCAATGCAACAATGTGCTTTTTAAAAAAAACAATACATTTAATATGCCAAACTGAAGCTGTTATTTAACCTTACTGAAATACAAACTAAAGTAAAACATATAGAATGAATAAGTTTGAGATTACTTTTTAAGTTTCTATATTTGAGAAACAAGGGTCTGACTATTATAAGTTAATGTTTAACAGATTTGAAGAATAAAATTATTTTAAGTCACACACTATGTATCTCAGAGTGAATTAATCCTGTATTCTAACACTTCATGAGTTTTTCTTCTTTCTAATGCAGGGTAGGAATAAGAATGAATCCCAAATATACTGATCATTATTTCAGATGTTTCTTAGATTTGGGCAATATGGGAAAAACTGACTAAGGTCCCCTAGAATCACTAGTTAAATGCCTACAACTGCCAAGGAACTGTCCTTTTTATAAAACCCTCAAGGGGCCAATACTTGCAGGTGCCGTGAGCAAAATCCATATCGATAATAAAAGCCAGAATTGCCATGCAACCAGAATGGGTCAGATGAAAAGGACAACAGGCAAAGAGGGAAACCGCTTTGCTACCATTTACTAGCCCATGAATTCTGAGTTGTACCCACTGGAGACAGAAGGTGCTAGAAGTGACACAATTTATGGACTCAGTTGCTCTTTAGAGAAAGGACAATCTGTACAGAAAAAAAGTCTGAAAGTCTACAGTCACTTTCTACTGAAGAGCCATCAATCAGCTACTAAAGCTACCTGTATCAACACACTTGGATACAACCTCTTTCCAACACTGCTGTGGTCATTTTTACTCATTTGATAGCTATGTAACATAACAGTGTTCTAAAATCTTCCACACACATGTTTTTAAGAAATAGCATAATTATAGACAGCAAACAGTCACTATTTCTCAAAACCTATGTTATGTAGAACTGGATTACCAGGCATCCCTGAAAATAAATTCACAGATCTATGAATTTTTCTCTCATATTCCCTTCAACCTGAAATTATCTCAAAGGAAGTAACTTTTAATTCCCATTAGCAATTGTATTTCTCTTGTTGTGTTGACCTTTCTATTCATATCAAGCCAAGATTAAACTTAGATATACATATATATACACACACAATACTAACACACGATAAAATACTGTTGTCTTGTCAAATGTAGCAAAGTTCAGTCCCACATTTGTGATCATGGTCTAACTACATTGCTGATGCTCATGGCGCATTATATCTCAAGTCATCTGTAACTAGTAACTCACTCAATACAACTCAATACATCCATGGCAACAGTGTGTACTGAAACTGCTATTTCTGAGTATGACTCTCATTTATGCTGAGGTCCATTAACATGCTTTTAACAGCGCTGAAGGGACTAAGCGCTAACCAACAGAAATGGTGAGTAACTTGCATTCAGGTTCACTGTAAAGTTGTTTTTTTTTCATTGCTCCAGTGGTGCAATATACCAATCAGGATATTTACTTAAAATTTATGTAAGACTCAGAAAAATTTTAGTTACAAAACTAAGTGTAGCATTGTTGGCAGTCACAAGAAATAAAGGCATAACAGATAAAAAACAAAAAATTTGAAAGCATTCATTATTAATGAGTCAAAATATAGTTTTCAGAAATCTTATGGAGCTCTAGGAACACTAAATCCTTCTAAACTCAGATGCAACGCTTCTCAGATATTCCAAAACTGAGAAACCTCAGCCACTTCTTTTGTCCACTGATATGGAGGTTGATCCTGCTCAGCCATGAATACCTCTTTTCTTTACCTCTCCTTCTTAGACAGTAGTATACTCTTGTGTTCCGTTTTCTTCATCCGTTAGTCTTATTTCCCCTCTCAAACACGTTTTTCCTTGTTTACTTCTTCCTGCATCCATTTTCTTTCTCCCTACCCATGCATCCTTCCTTCTCTGACAGAAAAAATGAGAAACCCTTTATGTTTCAACATCCCTGTTTAGATCCACTGGTATAAACCAGTTGTAAACAACCTTATTAACCACATGATATTATTCCTCACTTCTAGGAATGGTGGGAACAAACCTAATAGCAGTGGTGATGCACCCACTTTGCAAACATAAATGAAAGTCTTTAGACAAAACAGCTATCAAAAAAAGAAAAAAGAAAAAAAAACACACATGTGGCCAAAATAACAGCCAAAACATAAGACGACATTGTAACTGTCAACCTGCCTTCTACCTATCCTCATCATTATTTACTGTCACCACGGCTCCTGCATGAATTCATTTAAACCCTCAGCCTTTTAGAGTGTGAAATACAATTTTTGACACATACACACACTGGGTAACCAACATCCAGAATCAGCACAGCTACCTGCTTCCCTCAAGCATCTATGCATTTGAAACCTCTAGTTAAGACAATTTTTATTAACTACATAGGAGCCACTATTTATACATTTCCTCAAAGCAGAAGGTACAACTGCATCTATAAGCCATCTGTACAGAAATGAAGCTTAATGAAAAAAAATAAGAGGAAAATATAACCACAAAGGGCATTATAGGAGAAGAACAAGGGAACAAACCCACTACATATACACATATCTATTGCCCATGAGTCTCAAGAAACAATTTCTAATGCTCATCATAATAAAACCCCTGTTCATTCTACAGGAGTATACAAAAAAAATCTATGTGCAAATTCCAGCAATAGGTTAAAATGCATTTTACAGGTGACTTGTTAACTAAAACTAAGGTAAATACAATATAGAGGCTATTATGCCAGTACACTAATACAGTTACTTGAAAGCACAAAAGTACGTAGGCAGACTGATGCTTAAAGTTAAGTAATAACCTTTTAAAGTTACATTTATAAAAGAATCAAGAAATAACTGTAAAATACATGAAGTATACTGGGTTTTTATTCAGCCTTCATCATTCATACAAAAACACAGTATGAAATTCCTACAATCAATGCAATTCGATGTTTCAGATAAGAGACTGTTTTAGTATATATACTATTTAAAGCAATCTGTTAATAACATAACCTAAGAAGTAGGCTTTGCACATACTTCCAAGTTCACCAAATAAGAGATCATTAATATACTCATTTTGAATTAACCAAGCTAGCACTCACAATGTAACTTTGTAACATGATGACAACCGATATGCTCTGCTGAACTATCAAACTGGCCAGCAAACAGAAACAGTAGCTATATACTGAAGCATAAACCCCAAAAAGGGTGTAGATCAGATACCTGTGCCTTTCTCTACGAAACACAGGTCTCAGACACAAGCTATAGCATGTATTTCTACAGTGTTGCAGAAGAACATGCCATTTCAAAAAGACTGCTAGATAAATGAAAAAAAAAAATTATAGGCAAAGAGGGAACTCTCCTCTTACGCTATCTCAATTCATATTAAATGGTCATTTATCTGCACTAAAGTGCAGATAGGGAATAAAAAATTACGTTGACATGATTGGTTTGCTGGGTATATTTTAACCATGTAACTTTTGTGTCTCCTCCACCCTACAAAGAAAACTCAATATTCACAGTCTCAGTAACACAAATAAGAAGAGGATTTATGTACTGGTTAAGTGTTCAGTTACTATCACTTTCCAAGTGTTTTATCTTTAATCTGATCTCCTACAGAAATGAAGATTATGGGATCATATTGTTCACTTTCTATTTTTATGCTCATCTTTTCAAAAAAAAATATACATTCATGAAAATTAGTTATCTGCACAGTAAAAACAAATCCAAATGACTGTCCTCCAAGGGAAAAGCAAGCTGCTATATGTATTTTTGGCAGCAACCTGCTAGGCAATCAATACCCACACAGCTCTGGAAAAAACAGAATTACGGTGTTATGTGAGAAAGCTGGGGTTATTGCAGAGGGGGAAGGAAGGGAAGAGATACTAAGGGGCAAAAAGGATTTAAAACTCCAGAAAAACAAGCTTCTTTCATTCCACTGATGGTAGAACAATATGCTTACCAATAAAGTATCTCAAAGGACTTGGGTATGTATAACATCAGATTCACTTTACATTGTAAGTCTCATTCAACACATCTCTTCTAATTCAAAACAAAACCTAGTTCTCTCCATCTCCAGATCTTGTAAGAATTTCCCCGCTACTTACAAAATCTTTCACAAATTCTAAAGAATTATGGGTGGAAAATAAGTCCTAGCCCTCAGAAGTGAATCTGGATTTAGATTCCCACTGTTTCAGCTAGAATGATGGGAGCTCTAGCTGGACCAGCACTCTGCACTGACTCAACCCAAGAACAGCTAAGCTCTTTTGAGCTTTGGCTTAATCAAGCCCAGTTCTCTGTCCTCAGTCTTGCATGACGTCAGGCAACATGCTCCCTGGATCTGTGATGCCCTAAAAAGGCAGGTAAGCATTATCCCTATTCAACAGTTAGTGGAACTGACACACATAGAGATCCAAGATACACACTCTTCTCTTTTCTATCATGCTTATTTAAGAAATCACCAGCACCGGATACCCACTCGTCTTCTGCGATAGATTACTGAGGCCCACTTGCCTTTACTTCTCTACAACACAAGCAGAAAAAGCAAATGTGCTACCTCTTCAGTCACTGCACTTACCAATCTGATGTAGAAGCAAAAATAATTTGATTTTGTTTAAATTGATATGCAAAGCTCAGAGCTGCAGAACTTGAAGAGGGAATACAAATTTAATTCTGCCAGGCACCTTCAGCAGATAACTGGGGCAGGGATTACCTCAGTCCCCCACACACAGATCACTGAAGTCCACCTCAGAGATACCGGATGTGCGGCACACCCAAGATCACAATGATGTCTGAGCACAACATAGACCAGAGGAATCTAGATGACCAGAAACCAGGCCCCATATTTTACTGCTAATGACACCCTTCTTAAACCTTCCTCTTAAAATCCAACAATTCAAAGAAATGAGAGAGAAAAAAAAAATAATCAAAGCTGTTGAAGAAGAAAAGGAAACAGATGAGAGAACAGTTTCATTGTCCAGGTTAAAAGAAATGTAAGAGAAGTACAGTAAATAATCACTAAGAAACAAAAAACTCACAGATCTGAAAATATCTGCAATTTTTGTCCTGTGATATCTCCCAAACTTCCAATAATCTGCCTGGCCAACCAATCAAGCAATAGATTTTATGCATATTCACATGATTTGCCAATTCTTCTTGAATTTATAACAACTATATACACTATAAATTCATAGTTCCAAATGGCTTGGTCTTTATTTTAGTGATCCTAAACCAATCATCTAGATCACACGTGGAGTGCAAACAGGTAAGTCAACATGTATGCTGAGTTCAAAGCAGAGTTTTGACACTACAAAACAATCTGCAAATAGAAAAGCTGCTCTAATAGTCAGTGTCATTCACAGATAAAGAAGCTATTACGCGATTTAGAAAGCTCTTTGATCTGCTTCTTACACTGAACATTACCAACTCCTTTTCAGTTCATCATACTACTTTTTAGAAAAATGTACCAGTGTATGTTCCTCCATTTATAATCTTCTATGAATTTTCTAATGTATTTCACCCATATTACTTCCCCAAATAAAATTTTAAACTTAGAGTGAAATATAAATGTAGTACTCAGAGCACATATATAAAGATCGAGTTCTATTATTTATTAAAAAAGGCTTCAGTATATCATAGAAACAAACAAAACCTTTCACACTACAGTAATTTTAAAAATTGCAAGAATCCAGAAGTGAGGCTGATAAGTATTACCAGGGCAGCTACGGCACTTCTGTAATTGATAGAGCACACGTGAATCTCTGACATAAGTATGGACTAATTTCAAATTATCACCTGATAGGAAATGACCTCTGGATCCTTTGTACGCTGGGAAGAGGGAAGGACAGGTTCCTTCCAGCTACTACTTCACTAACAAAAAAACCAGGCACCACACTTAAACATTTTGCCTTTTTATGCAGGCCCACAGCTGCTCTTTGGCAAAACTGAAGTTCCGGAAGTCAATAAGCAAGACCCGTAATGAACTTACCATTACCAGTAAGCATAGTCATAATTTGGTAGATAGTATGTCTTTTCTAACTCTGAACTGGACAAGGGATTTTCTCAACACAAGCAAAGGCTCAAAACATTTCCAGCATCTCTGATCATGCCTAATTCCTCTGTCACTAATGAAGAATAGCTGGGGAACAGTCCTAAAATAATTACCAAACTGAAATCTACAACAAAGAAGTATTTTCGTATACACATAATAGCAGAAAAAAAACAGTTCCAGCTTTGTCTACATTAGGCTTTAGTGCTTTTTTCTAACTACTGCAAATGTCAGTTCAGCTCAAGCCAGGCCAAAAAACAGGAAGACACTAGCAAAGACACATTACTGCATTATTTTATATACAAAGCCATACCCTAAAACAGGGTTCAGCATTGCTATCTAAAGTATCAGTTGATGCCTCAAGCCTCCACTAGAAAGCCTTCCACCTTTGTTACTATGTTGGAACCAAACCAGTTAACAGAAATCCAACAAAGCAATTTTAAGAAAAATTATTAACTGGCAATACCATTTCCAATTATAAAGTCCCACTCAACTTCATCATGCAATCAATCTCTTAAAAAAATTCATCAAGATTCCTGTTGATATTAAAAGGAGGGGAGGAAAGTATAGAAAACAGAAGCAAAATATATACTAGTAGCATGCAACACAATTCGTGATTGATAGAAAAACCTAGACAATCCTAGCAGAGCATACCAGAATGCTCCTGCACCTTCAGCGTATTCCCTTAAACAACTGATACTACGGTGACCCCACTGACTCATGAGGTAGATTTGTAGCTTCAGTTGCCATCAAAATATCAGAGATACAAGTAATATTAACATACAGCAAACAAGACAAAGATATTTATATATTCTATATACGGCATAGAGACAGAATATAGAGGGTATAGCCATTAGCATTATCTGCAAATAATTCAACACGAAGGTTCATAATTGCTACTCAAGAACTTAGAGACAAACGAAAAACCAATCCAAGTTGAAATCCAATACTGAAGTCCATGTTTTCATTTGCCCAACATACAGTGGACACTGGGGATAGAATATGTTAAGAGTTTAATATATGGACACCAAAACTTCAAAATGTAACATATGGTCAGACTGCCACATAATGACATTTCCAAATTATCAAATTTTACATGAAAGCAAAACAACGTAAAAAGTTTCTTTAAGTTCTCTCCTCACTGGCCTTCATAACTAAGACAACTATTGCCTTAGTTTATACTTAGACTGAAGATATCATGCAAGCTATTCAGAGAGCACTCTAGCTCCATGCTTTCCAAAACACAGAAAATCTACAGATTGTGACTCCACACTGTTTTTCACATAGTTTATCACTTTTCTTCTTTTTTTTTTTTTTTTTTACTCTAACAGAGCTATGCCTGTGTAAAATTCAACTGACTGGACTTGCTTCTTTAAATCAACTCCCACTTCAGCAGATCTGGATGAAAGAATACGGAAGGAAGAATCTACCCAGTGTTGCCATCCATAAGTCCCTGGCCACTCACTGTTTGTCTTTAACCTATGTTTTTAAATTAATTAGATTTCTCTGGTAACAACCTTTAAAATAGTTTAAGTGACCCTTTATGGATTTCCTCTACCATTCACCTTCAGCCTATTTGATGCTGATGTACTAGTTGGAGGGCTGTTATTTCTGAAAAATAAGTATCAATATTACACATTTCTACTTATCTCTTCTAGCAACACAACAGTAATATAATTACTGTTGTAATATTACAGTAATAAACAATACTGGAAAGATTCAGTGAGATTATACATATAAACTTGCCTTTAAAGTATTTTTCCTATTCCACCTGTCTGCTATGGCAGTCTGAATAGCAGCATTCCTAAATACCCCAAACTCCGCATGCATATAATGCAAAAGGGAGAAAAAAATCATAAAGCACATTCAGGAAACAAAAACCTGTCAAAGACAAAAGCACTGAGCGCAGCATCCCATTAATCCCAGTGAAAAGGTCCTGGGATCTGCAATGTTTTGTAATTTTCTCTAGAAACTAACATTTAAAGGAATGACATAGTTTAATACCCTAGGTATGACAGTCACACTCATTCCTTCCCACAAACACTAGCCGAGAATTAGACTCATTAAGATTTAACAGGGCACCTTAAAATCTACAAATGTTCAATGTCTAAAAAGAATCTTAACAGCTAAATTAAAAAAAGAAATCGTGTTACGCTTTAGTTTCAATTAAGTGAAAGCCAGCCAACCGAACAATAAGAAAGTACTTTATTTGTCTGTAAAAATAGCATCATTTATATCTCTAAAATAAATAATAATAATAATTTTTATATAAGATCTATATTTTTATGTATTATGATAATGGTAATTTACTTTTATCACACTGATTTTTAAAAGTGTGCTCTTCTTTTGATAACTATATAGCGTGTTTTGCTCTAGTCGCTAGTCAAACAAATTTGTACGAATATGTATCCTGAATTCTAATTTCAGCAGAAACTTATGTCAGTGAAGGATCCTTGATGCAGCTGTTAAAACTTCCCGCCCATTTACATTAATTGATGTAATTTTCCCAGTGTTGCAAGATGTAGCCAGCACTTAAAGCCAACACAGAAGTAAAAGCTGTTTCTATCACCTAAAACTCAATACTTTAACTTACTTTCAGCTATTTACTCTTGACTATATATTTCTTATCAATACAAAAAGCTTTGAAAACTTTTAGTATCATTGTACAGACACATTTCTCAATGCTTCACAAAAACAACAGGAGGAAAAACTGAGCATGTTAGTTCACATTTCTGTTAATTTCAAAGTTCAAGTCTCATAAAGAATCACAAATAGAGCTCTAAAACAGGCCACCTTTCAATTTACTTAGAGACTTTAATCTCAATCACATTAAAAAAATAAACAGTAGCCTTTATAGAAAACATTCAAAGTAGTCTGTGAATATACTGGTGTCTTCCAACAATGTTCTGGAAAAGATCGCTAATTCACGAGCACACAGATTAACTGTGCACTGAAACTATTATCCCTCATCTGATTTTCTGTAAAGAAACTCACTTTTATTTGGAAGATTCTCAGCTTAGTGCATCAAAAACCAAAATTCTGATCAACAAAACATGAATATACAACTTCTTCCCAAAATCTATTTCTTTTCCTTTTATTCAAAAGGAAAACTTCACTCTAATCCTTTTGCAAAACAATTTCCAGGTAATTTTTTATAGACAGCCTGTAAACTGGAAAACTAGCAAGCTATTTTCTGCTAAAGTTAGCAGAGCTAGTGGGCAGGCAACAACAGACATTAAAAGCTTATCATTCTTTGGCCACAAGTTTTAATACTGCATCTTTGTTCAGACTCTACCTTTGTTCCCTGAGACAATCAGTCAGACTTTATGCCAAACTAAAAAAACTGTATTTCATCTCAGTCTTAGCCCCAGGCCTCAGATCCTGAAATGTGTGTTTGAAAGTATTTAATCCCCAGCCTAATAACTGACTCAAAGTTAACACACAAAAATAACACCCAGCATTAGGACTCAGCAGTGCATTTTTGGGGTGTTTTTCTTCCTTTTTCACACACTAAAGAAGGCACCATAAAGCAAAGGACAATTAGAGAATCAATCACAATGTGTCAGAACATGGTAACTTGTTAGGTGTAGATCAGGGCTTGAATTAGAGGGAGGCTTGCTTGAGATTTTAGGTCCTTACTCAGCTTCCATTTCAGATTCCCCAAACCTCTGACGAGATTTTTAATTTTGTCTCTCTTGGGCCAAGGGGACTGTACTTCTCATTTTGTATCACATGCCATAACTTTATAAAAAGAAGTGCACTACTGGGCTCAGGCAGTAACAAAGGATTTTGATGTTGTTTCAACCACTGAAGGTGTATCTAAAATCTGGATTTGCTCCATAGAATCAAAAATTATTTGCTAATAAAAGTTAATTACAATGTTTTAAAACACTGCCTAGTCAGTAAAATGCTGCCGAAAAAGAATAAAAGCTTTTATTCAAGTAGAGCATTTTTTTATTATTATTATTATTATTATTATTATTATTATTATTATTACTTACCCGTTTATACAGGGCCCCTTCCAGTTTTAGATTCAGCCTGGACCAAAATATTGAGGGTAGTGTTATTCAGAAATTCTAATCTAATACAACCATACTTAATAAAAAGATTGCCAGAATTTGAGATTCCATATTCAGTCAACTTCTAGTATTTGAACTGAATGAAAATATGTGTAAAAATTAAACCCTCTGAAAAACCTCTGTCACAAAATAATCAGGAATATCTTGTCTATAAATAAACAAGATAGTTAACACGAAAACATAAAGTCTATCAATTCCCATCTGCTACTTGTTTCTCAGTCTGGTTAACAAGATAAACACAGTTCTTCAGCTACCCTCCACCTATTTAACCGTAACATTTATGAGCAAGTAACTAACCCACCTCTGCAAAAAGTCTGGCATGCCAAGAGTGCCAGTTATTCTTAGAGTGAGACATGACCACAGTTTCACGTAATTAGAGATGTTATAAAACGCATCCCGCCCGCTCGCCCCATCCCCCTCCACCACTACCACCATTGCAGGAGTGACTTGTTACACATCGCGATGAGCAAGTAACATTCCCTGCCCGGGGAGACAGCGGAGATCAGGCCATAAAAAGGGCACGAGATGCAAACAGGGATCCTCCCCTCTCTGGGCCGGGAGCCGAGGCTGCCCGCCGGCTCCCCGTGCGCACGGCGCGGCCCGCGGGCGCCGGCCGGCCCGGGGAACGGGCTCGCCTTGCCCCGCGCCAGCACCGGCGGCACACGGGGGGGTCCCGGGGGGGCAGCCCTGACGGAGAACGGCAAGAGCTCTTTCCCCTTCTCCAGGATCGCCGGCACTGGGAGAAAGGTGCCCCGGCCGCGCCGGGGAAGGGGTCACCCAGTCCAGGCACCCGGGGGCGGAGGCGAATGGCGGGGAGGTGGCTCGGAGGACCAGCGTCGCCGCCGCTGAGGGCTGAGGGGCGATCGCCGCCTTCCCCCTCGGCGGCGAGGCGCCTCTCCCCTTGGGGTCGTGCGGGGGACAAGGGCGGCGGGATGAGGGGGCACCCGGAGCCCCCAGGCCCTGGGCCGGGGCGGTGGCGGCGACACGGCGGCTCCGCTGAGGCGTCGGAGCCCTCCCCGCCCGCCCGCGGGGCCTCGCTCCGGGCGGCAGGGGCCTGGGGAGCGGGATACCCCGGCCTCCCGGGCCTGGGGGCGGAGGGCTGGGCGCCGCTCACTCACCTCGGGAAGCAGCAGGCGCCGCCGGGTCTGCATGGCGAGAGGGATCCTCCGGGGCCGCGCTCCGCCGCCGCCGCTCGCTCCCGGGCGGGCCCCGCGGACCCCGCGAGCGCTGGAGAGGCCGGCGCCCGCCCTCGCCGCCTGCCAGCCGGGCTCGCTCGCTGGCTCCGCGGCCAAGGCCGCCGCAGCTACCGGCAGCCAGCGCCCCCTGGCCGGCCCCAGAGGCAGCGCACGGCACTGCGGCACCGCCGGGGAGGCAGTGCGGAGCCTGCCGCACCCCCGCCCCGCGGCGCGGGGGGCCGGGCAGGCCGCGCCGCCACCTCCGGCCCGGCCGCCTACCGCCGGGCGTCACGGGCGGAGAGCGGGAGGAGTCACCCGGCGCGGGGGGGGGGGGGGACGGGGACGGGGACGGACACGCACCGCCGCGCCGCGGAGGGAGCCTGCCCGCTCGCCCCCCGCGGGGTCCCGCCAAGCCTGCGGGCCACCACCGAGCCCGCGCGGCCCCGCAGCCAGGGCCTCCCGCCCGCACACACACACGGGCGCGCGGAGGGCGGCACCGGGGGGGCGCCGCAAACCGACGGCAGGCAGCCCGGCAGGGGGGCTGCGTGAGGCGCAGCCGTGCCGCTGCCCGCGCCGCGGGGAGGCACCCATCGCTGCCCGGGCACTGCGCGGCGCGCTGGCGTGCCCTCGGCCGAGAGGCGTACCCCGCAGCCGGCTGCAACGGCACCCAGACACTGCGGGCAGAAGGACGCGCGGCCGAGGGCCAGTCATATTTTATTTCGCCGTTTCATATCGAGCACCTTCAAATCAGAGAGGGACACCCTGTCCTGTGGGACACCCACAGCCGCCCGTGCACGCCCGCACGGCCACCCTGAGGGGCTCATGGGTGCGCTGACACGGAGCCGTCCGCTCAAAGACACGTTAACTCTTCAGCTAAGCAGGATTCCAGAGGGGAAAAAAAAAAAAAACAAAGCACGGTAGTTCCTCACAGAAAGTGTCTCGGAACTGCGACGGCAAACTGACAGGTTATGCCAAACCGTAACTATGCGCCCGGAGTCTCACCGATTCTCTAAGAGGAGGCGGCCGCGGCGGCGCCCATGCCGGGAGCGGGACACCTTTCCCCGCCTGACTGCAGGCGCTGGGGAACTCCAGGAAATGCCACTTTCCCGCGTGTGACTTGCGGCGGTGCTGCGGCTCCGACGGGGCGAGGGGCGGGGAGGGGGCGGCCGGCTCCGGGCTGCCGTACCCGGCTACAGCGCGCACAGCCGCCCTCTGCTGGGCGGAGGGCAGCGCCCCTCACCAACGCTTCGCGCCGCTCTAACGCCTCAGCCCGCGTGCGGCCTCACCCGCCCGCGCGGACGCTCATCGCCTCCCCCCTCGCCTCAGGAACCCTTCGCCTCAGGAACCCCTCTCCTCAGGACCCCCTCGCCTCAGGAGCGCCTCGCCTCGGCTGCCCCTCGGGAACGGCTCGCCCCCCGCCGGGGGAAGGGAAGGGGAAAGACCCGCCATCCCCTCACCTTCGGGCAGCGCTCTGGCCTCCTCCCAGCCGCAGCAGACCGCCATGTCACCCCCAGGAGGGAGGCAAAGGCCAGTGTGCTGCTGCTAATGCAGTTGCACTACCATTCCCACTTCTCAGGTCTTCGCACTTGCAGGCTATCACTTTCCAGCAGGTTAGGCTTCTCCATTAACTTCCTACCTATGGCAGTGAATACGGTGTAATGAGCCCCAGTGATAAGATCTAGGCCTTCTTGCTCCAAGAGCATCAGCCCATCCCACTTGAAATGAAAGGGAAACACTTAATGTTTATTCATTGATTCTGGTAGAACTATGTGCTTTTCAAGCAGAAAATACAAGATACTCCCAATCAACTGAATCATCAATCCATGGGCAAAGAGCTGAGGAGATGATAAAAAAACACTCATCAATCATAGCTGGTAGTAGCATGTTAATGGAGATGGAATTAATTTTCTCCCATAAAGCCTTCCTGGTTAACCCCACCTTGCTATCTCTTTAGCAATTAGTGGTGTCATGCTTGTAAAGCAGAGATGAGGAGTTCAGATCAGTCCAATACACAATTATTATCCTCAAAACAATTCTCGTTAAACACCTCAGACTGCTAAACACACAATATGCCTGACAAACAACAAGAAAATAAATTAAAGGGTGAGCAATGTAACACTTCATACCCTCCGGCCAAATGCATGCAAGCACATAGGTTTGCCATTTACATATGTTTCACAGAGGCATATCACTACCATAATTTTGTTCTACTTTAATCCTTCTGCATACAGCCATTCATTGGAATGTTTTCTCACCGAACACTGAGAGTTTTTACCTGAAGGATATAATAATGGGCTGGTTTCCAAGAAGGCCATCTCATAAAAGCATGCAAAAAAGGAGTTAGGAGTGATGGGAAACATCTCTGTGAGTTAAGGTGATGGGACATGGTCTCATACCCTGTCCCTTCTCGGTATCTTGTACCTTGGATGCCACATGACTTGTTCCCAGTGAAGATATATCTAGAGGAGCAGGAAGTCAGCAAAACTCAGGTTGCTGCTCCGGGCAGTTGTGGTGCCAGACACCTGAGCTTAAAGCAGGAGATTGCCCGTCCTGTGTTCTCAGTGTGCTCCCTCTGCTAATGTCAAAACAGGAGACATTTGGGTATGGATAGTGAGAAACACTATATACAAACCAAATCAATAATTTTCATCCCAAGCCCCAGAAAGGCTGTAAGACATGGACCATGACCTTCTATTTGGCACATTAAGTGCAAGTGTCAGAGTTACAAATTCTCCAAAAAGTATCTTCAGCTTTTCCATGTACAACAGCCTCACGTCAGTGAGCCTCTACAGCATCGTCATAAGGAATCATGCCTAATAGTACCCCACATGATAGCATAGACATTTGGTATAGAGTTTGCCACCTCTTTCCCAAGTCTTTTACCATCTTTGCACAGCTCTTTAATGAGAAGCTACCAAGGAAGAGGCATGAAGGAGAGCATATAGAAGAGGAGACTCCAATTTGCAAAAGGCAGGGAACTGGAAAGTGGGTGAGAAGACCGTAGTTAGAAAGATGAGGGGAAACTATGAGATGCCCTAGTTGAAAGGAGCGGCAGAGAGTCACAGGGTCAATAAAAGGGTGTGTGTCTGTAACAATGTATGTACACCAGGAGCTAGGAGTTATGGGCAATTGATACAGGTTTCAAAATGCTGCAAGAGTAATCTATGAACAACAGAGTTAAGGACAAATAAGAGGATTTTTTAACTAGAGGATTTTTTAACTACTTGGTGAAACTTGCAGAAACTTGGGGAAAAAGGAAGCTTAGTAAAGACTTCAGTCTGTTACTAGGTGGGAATAATAGAATGGTTGTACAAATGTAGGAAACGCAGAAGAGCTCAATAACTATTTCTGGTCTGTGTTTGGGGAAGAGCCAGATGGTACACGAATATCATATGATGATGATGAAATACATTCCAGGCACTGAGGGGGATGTTAAACAGAAGCTAATAAAGTTGGGCATCAGCAGGTCTAGGTAACTTGCATCCAAAAGTTTTAAAAGCACTGGCACAGAGTATCTTTAGACCATTAATGTTGATTTTCAATAAATCTTTGAACACTGTTAAAGTTCCAGAGGACCGGATGAAATATTGTACCAATATTTTAAAAGGGTAAACAAGGTGACCAGGGTAATTATGACCCACCAGCCTGACAAGAATTCTGGGTAACATAATGGGACATTATCTACATTACTTGATTAAGAAAGAATTAAAGGATGGAAATCCTTGCATAATAAATGCAAATTAATGTGGAAAATAAATTTTGCCAAAATAGCTTGATTTTTTAATGGCATTACAAGTTTGGCTGATCAAGGCAAGTAGGTCTGCAAAATATTTGTTTTGGTAACTTGCAGCTTTTTAATTAAGAAGCCAGAGTGGTACAGACTCATGACAGCACATACTAAACTGTTGAAATTCTAGCTAACTGACAGTTACAAAGCGGGGAAATAAGAAGTCATCATCAAATAATGTGTTTCTGGGTCCTATAGCAATTAATTCTACACTATATTTTATTGATATTAATGGCTCTAAGGAAAACATAAAATCATCACTTACAAAGTTTGCAAGTGATGTAAGAAATAGGGAGTCATAAATAACAAGTCATGATGTAAAGTATCTGAGACAGCTTGATAACAAGTAATACGCATTTCTGTACAGCTAAAAGTAAAAACATGCACCAAAGAATAAAGACAGTGATTATAGGATGAGAGAATTTGTGCTCTAACAAGTTAATGCCCACAAACCTCGAGAGTCATCACATATAATCAGAAGAAAATGAGCAGGTGGTGTGGTGCTGTGGCCAACAGGCTAATGCAATCCTTGGTTTTGTAAATGGGAGAATATAGAAAGATGTCTATTCATTTTTTCTGGTACTAGTCCAACTGCTCCTGAAGCCTGATATCCAAATTCCTTAATTTCTTAGTAGAAGCTGAAAAAGAGATGGTTCAGAGAAGAGCAATAAGAATGATTTAGATTGAAAGTGAAAATGTTCAACCTATTTCAGTGTCAAAAAAGAAGGTGAAGGGGCGACTCAATCACAGGTTTTACGTACTTTCAAAATTCAGTGACTGTATGCTAAAGGCAGATGTATTCAGCTTCCTGGTGAGGTCTTCTACCAGTGAAGATAATTAATCACTGAGACACTTTAGGGAGGAACAAGTTAGATTTCCCAGCACTGGAATGTCAAAATCAAAATCAGGTGCTTTTAAAACCTATATTTTAAGACAAGCAGGAGGTCAGTCCTGTAAGTCTGTTACCCATGAGGTACAACTACATGATCACAGCTGTGGATTCTGGTTACTAGTCTATGCAGAAGTCGATTTCCTTGGGCACTAAGAAGTAACAACCTGTCATCCCTTTCAGCATCATCTGACACAGATCATGTGTTCTTGAGCACATGATGGGAGCAGCCGTGTGGATGGTAATGTTTACATGGGTTGAAGGGATGGGTGGACTTGTTCACAGAAGGCAAATCCTTTGAAGCATATTGCATACAAAGAAAACATTTCTCACTCAAGAAGTCTGAGTCATACGGTGCTGGAAGCTGGGAGGTTACTCCTGACAAGTGTGACTATATGATTACCCTGCTACTAAGCTCTTCCTCTGGCATCTGCTTCTGGCCACTGTCACAGGCAGGATACGGATCTTTCTCATGCCAAGCAGTCTCTCAGGTCCATACCAAAGCTGACCCACCCCTAGTCTCTGAACAGTGGTGTGGGAGCAGAAGATAGATGCTTGATAATAAATAGGCATAGGCACAGGAGAGGACAAGAACCAGGGGAGAGAAGAACAGGAACACTTGATATTAGAAGGTCAAAGGCAGACTTGGGTAAGGGATCGTATGTGAGGCTCTGGACCTCTCCAGAATCTGGCATTGATCGAAATATTCAGGAGTCTCTGCGTCTGATCTGGTGTCGTCAAAAAATTAGGAAACCTTACAGCAAAATGTTCGTTACTTTCCCAATGTAGTTCCTGATACAAATACTCAGCCTTCTGCTGATGTGCAAGATCTCAAGTAGAACAGGCTTGTGCTGTGAACCTAAGCGTCCAAACCCCTTGGGTGACTGAAGCTTTTATTCACAGTTCCACGGAATAAAATGTTGACTTTTTTCCATACAGTTGCTAGTAAGCGCTTGCATATCACACTCTGACAGAAACGATACTCTAAATGTTCATTACTACCACCACTGCTAGTAGAGTGCTTAGTGATCATTTAACCAGTTTCTGTTTTAAAAAAACAACTCTCTGAGTACACCCTTCCAAAGACCCCAAGAGACCCGCAGTGAAGGTTACAATGTCATGATTTTGCCCTCTAGTGGTTGAGTGACTACTCCAGCTCCCGTGGCGTCTGTCTTACTACATCTTTATTACTTCATCAGCCTTGAATCTTTGATTTTTCTAAATTTTGTGCAGGCTTCATCCATTATACTCAAGTACTGCCTGCACCAGAACAATCTGAATCAATAAAATTGCTTGGCTAAACATCCTCAGAATCCTATATTAAGGTTAACTCAGTATTTAGTGAGTCATACAATAAAACCACTAATACATGGGCACTTAATTAATCTATGATGCATTTTCCGCCAGATATGACTTAATCTGTAGAAAAGAAAAAGACCTGTTAGGTCACCATTTCGATTCATGAGAGTCATTTCATGCTAAATACCTATTCTTATTTTGTCCAGTTTAAATTTTAAACATGCCATGTATTCTTAGGATTAAAAAAAAGATGGAATTTTAATCCTTTCTAATGGTAAACTCACATAGGTTATGCATTTAAAAGGGAATGTAATTTCGTTACTGTCTATGCTGGCTACATCTTGAAACATCCAGCACTTTTCTGTCCATATTCTAGACACTGGCCCAGAGGCTCTAAAAGATCTGTGTCTGTATCTGTGCTAAACTTCTGTGTAATCTTGAGCAAGGGCTTTGGACTTTAATTACGTCTTAATTTTTTTCTTTTTCTCTCCCTCTGGCACCCATTTTAGCTTATTAGCCCAAGCTTCATAAGGAAACAACACTTACTCAATTAAATTGTTTGTCTTTCTCTTCCCCTCCCTCCTTCCCACATCTTTTGGATCTCTTGGCCAATTTCTGCCACAGCTGAAAAAGTGGTAAGTCTCAAAGGAAATTAAGTTCTTACAAGTTTTGTGGCAATCCACGGCCAGACACAGAGGGGACGAGCCAAAGCAAATCCAACTCAGCTGGTACATATTCAGTGTGGCAGCAGCCAGTTCGTTAATCAGTGCATGCTCCGGCTGCTCAGGCAGTATGCATGCACCGCCACGTTACTCCCAGCTTGTGCTGTTTTGGCCGAGGAACGTTGCAGGGACTGTGGAGGAAGCTGAGGTCATTGTGGTAGGAGTGGCATCATGGACGTGGCAGCACTAGGGTTGTTGCAAGGTAGAGATCAGAGGGTGAAGACACAAATCCATGTGCAAACAAGGGCTATTTTTCCAATACTGACGGGACAACTTTTCAAGGGTTGTTATGTGGACTCAGTATTTGAGACTGAGATGTGATACTTAGGTAGTTTGAAAGCCTCTACTAAGCAAGAAGTCAAATTACAGGATTTAGTAGTCCCTGTTAACAAGAAAACAATAAACATTTGGATCATTTCATTCTTATTGTTTACTTTGCTATTCATCTGTATTTGGAAGCCCTGGAAATGCTTAAGTACCTTTCTGATTACATTCCTGGTCTGGCCAGAAGCTGGAAATGCCTTTAGTGAATACCCATGGGGTTCGAGTATTTGTGAGGGTGTTCCAGATGAACATGTCTGTGCTCAGTAACAAAAAACCTGCCAGGATTTGGAATCAGGAGAAACAAGTTCTTGTTCAACTCTTTAGCTGACTTGCTGAGTGACATTTGACCCATCTGATCCTCTCTCCTTCTACAGTAGAAGTAGTTATATTTACAGCATGAGTAAGTACTGCATGAGACCTTATGAAGGTCTGTGAAACCACTTTGAGAGTCTCCTCTGAAAAGTGTTATTATGATGATTACATGAAAAAATATCATTTGGAAGATATGAAATCATCACCTAAATATGTGCTTTCTTGTTCACTGAAACAAAAGACCTTTGAGATTCAAAAATGAATAGGAGTTTGAAAAATTAGCTCCATCTACAGAACTTCATCTTCCTAAAATGCTGAGAAATACGCATTTTCCATTTGAAGATCTGAAAGTACTTTACAAACTGTTGAAACCTGTTAGTTCCCCTGTGAGGATTAAGCAACCTGCTTCGTATCAGTCAAAAAATGCATTTAAGAGTTTGGTCTAGAATCTTAGAACTCCTGATTTTACATCCTACCCTGTGTATATTGGGATGTCCCTTGGCTGTGATATTATTTAATTTCCTCAATCGTATAAAACCTTCCATCTTTCAAAGATGATAGTACTCCAGGAATAATGTTGGGGCTGTGCCAGAGCAAGGTGGAACGTAGGAGACTCGAGATTCTCATTGTTTGGATAAAAGTCATAATTTATGCCAGTTTGGTCTAAAAAACCTGCCCTAAGTATAATATATTGGTGAGGAGGGAGGGACCAGCATATCTCACAACTTCTAGAAGGAAGTTTCTGAGTTGTTGATAGCCCCTTCTAAAAAGCCATAGGCACTTTTCCATACATGCCACCACCATATCTACACTTCATGGCCAATAGGAAGCACAATGGTGACGAACAGGTGATTTTTAAACTGAAATTCTCCAAAACCAGACCAGATATGGGCCCACAAGAAAGCTTACAAGCTCATAAAGTAGGTCTACATAAATAACAGTCTCAGGCATTTGCATGAGCTTCAGTGAACATACTCAGTGCTTGATGCACTCACTTGCAGAGGCAAGGCTTACTCAATGTGCTGGCTGAGAACAAACCGCATCAGACACTTCAGAAAGGAATTCCACCAGCAAACAGTAGCACAGAGGATGTTTTGTGGAGGATTTTTGAATGACTGTTTTTGTGAACAGAATTCCACTCCCTCGAATGTCAACACTTCAGATGCAAGGAAAATTCTAAGAACAAAACTATTTTGGAGAAATCAAAACACTACAATTCAAACTTGACTCAATTTTAATTATACATAGTAGAAAATAAAACTATTTCAAACTGAAAAATCATATCAACATAGGTATTATTAAATAACCCATTATTAAGAATGTTGACATGATATCTTTTGATGTGAGAGTCTTTTCTTTTGTTTCTTCCAACATAACTATATTCTCTGACCAAAAGAGCTGTCAGATTTTTTACACATTTGGTATACAAATTAAATAAATCAGTTAATTGTTGTCTAATATAAATGGACATACATTTTATACAGAAAAAATCTAATCCTTTTTAAATCCTGTTTTAATCTCTAATGTCTTGTAACAGTGAGTTCCATGCACTAATTGTCGTACTTCATAAGTGTTTTCTTTCATCAACCGTAAATGCTCTACTGTACAATTTAACTTAATACCCTTTTTTTCTCACACAGGAACAATCAATTTTACTTTCTCTATATAATCCTCCATTCTGTTTATTTCCACTATGTTCCTTCCGATTCATCTTTGTTTTGCAAAAATTATGATGTTTTCTTTAAATCACAAGTTTCTCTGCATCTTTATATGGTGTCATTTTCAGCTTCTAGATCCTCAGTTATATCCTTATTGACAGGCTGAGGGCTATGGCCAGAGCTGAGGGGGCCGTGTCACCTAGTTAGAGAAGCACCGTCATAGCCTTGGTGTTACTGACCTCTCTTTTGGGAGGATAACAGTTATACAATAACAAGCAGAGCTATCCACATGTACATTAGACCAGCTGAAAAACCAGGTTTTTTTCTTGGATGGTCAAACCTACAAGTTAACACATCCTTCTGGAACAGCCCTAGACAACTTTAACTTGCTTTTGTCAAAAACATTGAACACTCTAGAAATTCACCTTAAACATAAGAAAAAAAATCTCTGCTGTGAGGGTGGCCAAACACTGTCACAGGTTGCCCATAGATGTTGTGGAGGCTCCACCCTTGGAGATAATTCAAAACCCTACTGGACATGGTCTTGCTGACCCTGCTTGAGCAGAGGGTTAGAGACCTCCAGAAATTCCTTCCCACCTCAACCATTCTGTGATTATGTGAAAGGCACCTAAATATAAATCAAAGACCAAGGTGGGAACACAGACAAGAAATCAGATTAAGGTTAGCAACTACTACTTCTGACTTCTTCTGTGGCATATGCTGTAAAAGCGGCACCAAACAGTGATGCATCCCATCTCCGTGTGCCTTACAGACATGAGTATGGAGCACTGGGGCCCTGAGAGGGAGTGCTACAATATAATTTTTTTCTCAATACCTTCCTCCGTCACCAATTCCTCCAGATCTGCAGGTCTGTGAACCTGAGGGAGGAGAGAGAAAGCTGCCAGTCTCAGCAGGAGAAGGGAGGACAGAGAGGGAAGGAGCCCAGTGATTCCTGGGGTGTAGGAAGGCAGAGGATAAGAGACAGCAGGAGTAGTGAGAGCACACATGTTGCACGAAGCTCATAGCTTCTTGTTGAGGTAGGAAATATGTTTCAGAAAAAGTCTTCAGTCCAAGTGTAGAGTTGTCAACATGTCTATGAACATGCAGTTACATATTTCCAGGGTGATTGGTTTTGTTTTTTGAGGGGGATTTTTTTGAGGATGTAATTAAAGAGAAGTATAGACCTTTATCTAGAACATCTTTTTTTCTTTCAATGTTTATGTGAAGGGTTTGATCTAATACGTGTATATGCATTTATCCTTTAGGTCTTTCTGGATTCAAAGGAAGAGCTGGGTTTTCTTTAGAACGAAAAAGAACTGAAACCTACTTGAAAGGAAGTGGTAGATGTAGTTGGCTCATTGTTATCTTAAGCATTTCCCTTCTTTGTTGTGACGGAGATAAAGGAATAGGTGCTATGCATGAACATACATAACTCTCAAGCTCTGGTTGATGATTTTTTCTAATTAAATCATTCAATGCATGACAGAGTCTAACTCCAGCAAAAGGGGTTTTATTCTTGAAGGAATCCAACAGGCACCACTTTTGCAACACTGTCTTAGGTTATCTGCTGTTCTCACGCTGATCTTTTCCACCCTACTTCTCCTTAATGACAGCGGGTACAGTGGGCATCAAAACCACCATCCTTTGTGCATACAATTTTTTTAAGCTAAGTCTTTTAAAGAAGAAAGGCTCACACATCTGTGCTGCAGGTGCAGGTACATCTCCCTCTCCCTTTGAACAATTTTGGAGTATGTTGCTCAAATTCAACCACAATTGAAAAAGGCAACTGGTGACTGCTGTAGGAGAAAGTCGCGAATGACTGCCACTACTGAGGGCACAGCAGAGGGAAGGCAGCCACCGTAGTAGCTTTTAGCAGCAGGTGGCTTGTCAGTCAGCCACACATAGGTCTAGACTTCTTTGTATGATTATTTCTCCCCTATCAGAACTGCCCCAGGGAGTACAGTGCCCATATCTCACAGGAAAGGTGTGATGGGGGGCAGGTAGAGAAGGAGACGGTTAAAAAGCATGGGCTCCTCCTGCTTTATTAGTTCTTTGAGCAGCGAAAATATTCACACACACAGACATACAAAGATTTGTTTAAGTACACCCTAAAGTATTCAAGGCATTAATGAAAATCTGAAGCATCTTGTTCATTTCAATTGCTTCTCCACCCACATTCTTCATTGAATTAAAGGATATCCTACATGTGCTTTTGTTTCACTTATTCCCCAAAGATCACTTCATCACACACCAAGCAAGGATCTTCAGCATATTATAGTAACGTCTCAGTCATGCCATTCAGCATTATGATGTTCCTGGCACAGGGATGTTATTAAAGGATTGAAGAGATGAATAGACAGCAGATTTCCCCAGGGCAGCACATCAGAAAAAGGACGTCAAAAGAACCTGGCTCAAAATGCAGTGGGTATTACCGGCTTCTGGCAAATCCCACTCATTTCTGAACAGTAACACTGTCAGGCTGTGTTAGGGACATGTCCATCCTGGAACACCTCCATAAAACTATGTTTGCTTACCCAGTAAAAGCACCCCCATTTCAACACCCACCCTTCTAGTTGAAGACAGCATAATCTTCATTAATCAGAAATATATTGGGCCAAATCTAAATCCAATCTTACTCAAATCATTAGCAATATCCCAGAGCAAACATGGCACAGGCTCTGTAGCCATCAAAATTACCTTTGTTTTCTCTAGTCATTTTTCATGAACCCAACTGGATTGCCCTAGAAACACTGCAGATCTCTGAATGTGTGAATATCTCTTACAGGACGTGTAGGTTATCACATGTTACACGTCATCTTCACAGACCCCAACAGGATGACAGTCTGTGACAGGAAATTTTTTAAATTTCTATTTCCTGTTTCACCAAGAACCAGTTGGAATTTATTTACTTAAAGCTATTTTGAACCACAAGCAACAATTCTTGAGTAGGCATTGAGGAAGGAGAAGCACATATACTGACATGATGTCACCACCTGAATTATCACGCTGGGATATAAAAATACTTTGAAAAGCAGCATGGCCAAAATTACCATATCATTTAATTACAACCTATTTTCATGACAGGCCATCAGTTAATTAAGAGTGTCAAAATGCTGAATTGCCTCCAGCTTCTACATGCTTTGCAAATGACAAGGAAGTAATCTTTTTAAATAGCAACAGCTTAACTGAAAATGTAAAACCCATAGTGAAAAGCTTTGAAAAATGAGGCAGTCAGCTGAACTGACACGAAATTCCCCACACCATAAATTCACTAGGGAAGACAGTTATAACCTATTTAATTTGCTCTCTGAAGATCAGTCACATGATGATTTTTTTGTGTTCAAAACTATTTTTCTGAAATTGATATAATTTTAAGAGAGTTACAAAAAAGGAGCCTTAAGTGACTGTGGTCTGTGCAGCTATGCACATGGCCTGGCTCCAGCACTGGCACCTTCCCTCCAGACTGCTACAATACAGGCAAATGTGAAGCAAGAAAAGGCTTAGAGAAAGGGGGCTTTTTCCTTCAGAAATAAGTCACCTTCACCGATTCTCAAGTAACACATATGACCCTAGAGAAAATCTCTGTAGATCAAATGATGTTTGAATAAACTTGGAAAATGATGGGAATTGTTTTCCCCATTTATTACACCTGGCACCAAATCCCTTATTCTCTGTATAGGACAGTCATTTTAAATAAGTGATTTTACATAAATTATATAAGATAACGGTTTGATATAAATTGTAGCAAAGCAAAAGAAGAACCCAGTGGAAAGCAGACTGGATAGAAGACTCATGCCTGAACCAGCCATCAAAGAATAAGAACAGTGCCCAAATGTAGAATTAAGCCAAACATCTTGAAACCAAAATGAAAACAGTGCAGTCCCTCTCCCTCTTTCTCTCTTTGGTAACAAGGTGGTTCTTTTGTTGGACTGCCAGAAAGAAAAGGTTTTGTGGTTTTTTTTCCCTCCAAGGAAAAAAAGTGCTTAACACTGAAAAAAGCTTATGAGCAAACATCTCCCCCTATAGTTTGCAAAAAGCTGAGCACCTTAATAATAATGAAGAAAGTCTTGTCTCTTGGCTGTGTAAGGGAACCAAGCTAAAACTGAGCCAGAACTTTATGTGGTATGGAAACATGGAAATGCATACCCTAGGGAGAGTGCTTGGATAAAAAAGGATAAGGCTACAAGAAAGCAATCTGAGAATTCAGCAGAATTGCGGCAGGCTTATAGCTTCATGACTGTGGCAATGTTCAGGTGTTTAACAAATTAGGGGTTGGAGAAGAAGAGACTGAATTTCAAGATAATTTAGGTGTGGGACTAAGGGAATTTCGTTAGGCCTGTAAAACAGGCAAGGGACTTCAAATAGTAGGAAGAAATGAATGAGCTTCCTAAGCTGAGTTCAAAGTCCTCTTTATTACTGAAGACTTTGATCAAGGAAATATTTGAGCTTGGTAAAAATGCCATTTAGTACAACAGGCCATGAAAATGAAAACTGACCAGTAAACAAGAATGGTTCACTTCACCAGAATGAGAAATATCTCAAAGGAATTTTCACAAAATGGTGATTGTTCAGCAATTTTATGTCTATTTCAAAGGCAGTATGTGTTGGATGGATCCTGTTAGCAGTGTTCTCTCATGCTAGGACCCTATTGCTGTTTCTGTAAGGAAAAAGCCCCGAGCCCTGTAAATGCATTTTACTGCCATTTACAATTACTGAAAACCAGTTGTCATTAAATTGACTATACCTTAAATGATAAGCTGTACAGGGAAAGGGCCATCTTTTATTCTCTGTTTTTACAGAAAACAGTATAACAAGGAGCTAGCTTCCAACAAGGCCCATTACACAATATGATGATGCAACATTAATTGCACACTGTGTTCTCCCCCGAGCACTAGTTTCAGCATTTAACAGACAATTCTCGAGTCCAAGCATTAGCCCAACAGTGGCTGGAATGGCATTGGCGACACCCATTTCCACTAATGGTGGAAAATACCCCATCAGTGGCAGCTGCACTGGCTCAGCAAATGCTTCCGGTATCAGCCTGTGCTAGTCTCTCTATTCACGAAAACATACCTAAAATTCCCATTTTCCAGGTGTGGTGTTGAACATGGACTGGATGAGTCTGGAATCCTGCAGGCATTGACATATAGACACTAAATCACAGAAAAATTGAGTGAAAGCAGCAGTAACATCACTGGTGTTATGTAAAGATCTTGCTGAATACAAGGCGCTAATTATTCCAGGCAGGTTGTGCCCTCTTCCCTATCAGTTCATTTCTCTTTCACTAGTACTTATGAGGAAAAAAAAGCCAGACACACGCTCATCTTGATCATGTAATTTATTAAGTCAGCAGTGATTGCAAATGGAATCATTCAGTCTTACCGTCACAGACATACCCCACCACTAAATCCAATGGAAGTGCACATGGGTAGAGAGAACAGGGTCATGAGTACACACACTCCTTCCGCTTGTCCTATGAACTCGATGGCTCTGCTTGAACCTTCCTGTTCTCCTAGCAATATTTTCACTTCACAGCAGTGTGGCAACTCCCTGCTCAAGCAAAAGGACATTGCTTCACTGGGTGTAATTAAGCCTATAAAAATCCCCAGGCTCATTTATGCCTTGCTAAATCACATGATTGAGATTTCATGGAGTGCTATGAGTCAGAGCACTTGGGAAGCCCTGACCAGCTATTTCCTCAACATCTCAACAAGAGATGTCTGTAAGTTGGTCAGGTTTGTAACTCAGAAGTCATCAGCTGAATGTTTTGAGTTTGCTAAAAAAGGTTGTTACCCCATTTCAAATTGCCAGAACCTTTGCAAAGCAATTTGGACTACAATACAGGATTAAGCACAATGTTAGCCAATAGAATAGGGCACACTAAAATAATAGTACATACAGCAGGGAGCTGCTTTCTTTTTTTTGGGGGGAGGGGGGTGCTGAGAGAGGGGGGGGGGGGGGAAGAAAAAAGATCTTTGGCATCTTTGACATCTGTCCTTTACCTTGCTTTTACCAAATCAGAGAGACATTCTGAGTATAAAACCTGCAAATACTTTTGCTTTAACAGAATTACTTAACTATGGTAGTAACAACTGTTTAAGCTTGTTTTTATTGCACAAGTAGACAATGCATCTAATACTTTCCACAGCAATTTTTCATGGGACTGCTTACAAGGGTAGGACTAATTAAGGACAAGTATTTAATCACCTCTCTTTTACCTTGGCTTATCTAAAAGTTAACATGGAAGGACAAAAATTGAACCAAGGCACATCTCATACAAATTTTAACACAGATTAATGTCTCAACGGAGAAACTAACAATAAAAAGAATTTCTCATCATGTTTATTCAGTGCAGATGAAGTCTTGTTCTGAATAGCTACTAGTTCATTTGTTCTTTCCTGACAAATGCTGGCCATCCCAAACCATCATGAACCTGGGGACCCAAGCAGTTTGAAAGCATTAGCATACTGCAATGTCAGGCAGCCCAAATTCAACAGCTCTATTTCTCAGACAATACTCACAACAGCTACAGAGAAAGGAAGACGACAAAACTAGCAGTCACAAAGGAAGATGCACTTGATATACATTCCTGATGATGGTACTATGAGCCATTGAGAAAACGAGGCTATAAGACATCTAAACCTCTTATTACAGCTTACTGCAAACTCATGGAGCACTTGTGCAGATTAAAACCATAACAAGTATACGCATTTTTAATGGAAAAGTTTCCATCAGTTAAGATGCTAATGATGTATCTCTGCTTCTTCCCAAAGAAAAAGCAATCCTGTTCAAAGAAGTCATCAAGTTCTCAGTGACCCAGACTGTGCTATAAAAATCCTCTATAATTTAACAAAATCATCAGGATAGAACACCCATACCACTAGAAACAATAGCTAGATTATCCCTTCAAATTTGACTACAGCCTTTAAAAGAAAAAGAGTGGATGGAATATTTTTATGGAAAACCCATTTCAAGGTTCTCAGGAGAACTGAGCTGGAAAATCACCATGTAATGGGATAAACTATTACAATTTCAGTGCTGGAAGTGGCCAACGTGGTTTCTCAGTGCACGCTGCCAACGAAAGCAACTCTGCAACTCAAAGGGCAAGAGAAGAGGTAGAGGTAATAATATCTCTGTGTTTAAAAGTTAATAATTTACAACATAGAAATCACATGGCTGAGAGAAAGGTGATGTAGAAAAGACTATAAAAATGTAACACATTCCCTGTTTTTCAGAAAACTGACATCACTTTTTTGTCTTTTTTGACTTTTTTGTCAAAATAGAAGTCTCAGCAAAATACTCAAACATCCAGCAGGAGATTATGTCTTTCAGGCAAGCTGAGGAAGCAAGCTGTGGGAAACTTCAGACAGACAGGGGAAGAAATCCTTATTCAAAGTAAAAATTATTTTAGGATCTATTTGCTTTCTTTCAGAAACATGCAAAAATGCAAGCCATCGCTAATTACAGCTGCCACTCACACAGAGCAAACAAGAGTCTCCAGCAATAGAACAAACGTTTCAAAATGAACAGAGAAGAAACTTTAGTTGCATCATTACTCCTCAGAGACTGTAAAAATACTGTAAGCAAGTTACAGCTATTTTCAATTAAACACCATGTGTAAAAACCATTTGAAACCAGATCTTGTCACAAAAACAGGAATTCCTTATTAAAGTTCACTTTGGAAGTTATTTACTGAGATTTTCAGTGAAAAAGAACCTGCAGCATGAATCAAAACATCAACAGCTTGCCCCCCCCAAAAAAATAAAATCCACTGTTTGCTGGATAAGAAGAGACATGCAAAATGGGCTCAAGGGGAAGGCTGTGTTGGGGTGCCACGCAGCTGCAGAGCAGTGGGATGGCTGGGTCAGAGGGTGGCTGCGGTAACAGCACACTGGAGTCACATGCTGCAGCTTTTCAGCCCACGGTGCAGGTAATGCCTATGCCTCGCAAGGCATAGTGAACCCTTATTTCATAATTAAAAACTTTTAAAAACAAGCTGCAAGTTACAGTATCTGATCAGTCGCCCAAGGCATCAATATGGCAAATCCTTCCCTTCTTCCCAAACTCAGTATGACCCTGGCAGCAGCAACGCAAGTTCCCCTATACTGTCTTGCCAAGACAAGCCTCAGAAGCAGAGCACACAGCAGCAGGGTTAAAGGGCCAGTTCAGTCTGCAAGGCTGGTTTGCATGATGGTCATCTCTACCAAGCCTGCCCAGAAGTACTGCATGCAAATGCTCTCCTTTTGAAGGGAGGTTACCATTTATTTTACAGAAATTTAAAGCTAGCTAGCAGGTGGTAAGGCAAAGACAACCGACATGGGCCCCAAAGCTACTGCTTCCTCTGCAGGCACCTGCTCATGCAGAATGAACTACGGGACCTGCAGGTTCAAACACTGCCACCGCAGCTCAGGATGCAGTTTCACGAGCTGGCTAAGCCAACCAAAGCAAGGTGTCAGCAAGAGGAACAGTCAAGCTTTTAGCATGTGCCAGTACTACTACACACAACTGCATGGTCAGACTTCACAGCAAGGTGAGCTGAAAACCATCTGAAAAATAAACTTTAAAGTGAGTCATCTACAAACAAGTTGAGCAAGCTGATCCAGCTGACCTCAGACATCAGCTACTACTGCTGGTGCTTGGGAAAGCAAAGGAAGGGGAATACTTTCTCCCTTGGCGGCAGGGAAGCCTGCAATTGGTGAAGGCCTTTTAGGGAACTTCATTCTTGATGTGCAAAGGTCTGGTATCCCACTGACAATCTGTTGAGATTTTAAGTATTCACTTACCTATGTCTGGCAATAATTTGCATTGCTTGGAAATTTCCAGCTTCACACATGGCCTCAAAAATCAGAGCTGATGTTCCTGAAATGTAGTTTGCGCCACATTTCCCAATGTCTGTAGAGAGCTGGTCACACGGCACTGGCTCTTCTTTGTCAGCTAAGTTGCATTAGACAGAATCTAAAAATACATTAAATACTTTCTAATATTACTTTGACATAAGCAGTTACTGTAGCTGCCGCAAGGATGTTGCAAGAAAGGGCAAGAGGTCACATAACTCCTTTTACTCAGCTGGGATATGTGCACTGAAAGGTGAAAAGGCCTTGGAATATAATTTTTTTGTTTCAATATTTGCCTTAGCATTGATGCTTTATCAAAAATACCAGAAACAACTTCAAGAACTCAAATGAGCAGATAATCTCCTTTTACTCCAAGGAGGCAACTAATTTAGCATAGTTACCAAATCCATCTGCAATGCAAAGTTCAAGGAAACACCACCTAATATTTGAGAATCTGACAGATACCAGGTTGCAAAGAAAAAATTGTGCCCGAGCAAGCTGTGGGTCTGTTGTTTAGCAGGAGGGTGTTTCATAGTACTGACAGCCCACTAAATAGTATGCATTTATCATGTAGAAGTAAAGTAGCTTTTTGTATAATTTGCACAGATGTAGCTCTTTTCTCTCAAGTATCCAGGTTTTGTGTTCATTGATTTACATACCACATACTTATAGGAGGTAGAGCAGTACTACTGAAATAAAGGCAAACCAAGGCACTGGAAGATGTACGAGTTTGTTTTTTCTTGCCAAATACACAATGCCAGAGTCCAAAATGAAAGCCCAGTTCCCAGTAATCCTGCTCTAGATATCAACCCAAGCTGCCACCCAAACATACCAAGACAGCCAATTTTACAATCAGTCTTCACTTGCTCTGCTTGGCTACCTGAATCCTTCATTGACACTGCAGCCCTCATGTTTCTGAATAAATCAATGAAGTTGTTCAGTGACTGCAAACTGGTCAGGGGGGGGAGGATAAAAAAACCCCATAAAATTGCTTGATGGGAAAGCAAACAGTTGAACGTGAATAACCATTCCCTGTACTTGTGCTGTCATTTCTGTAAAGTTGCTATAGCTAGTGTTGTGATGTGCTTCTGTTCTGCATCATTTCATTTGCTCAAGTACAAAACATGAATCACTTAATTAGCGTGATCCTGATATTCAGAACAATCTGTCTGTTCACTTTGCTGAACAAACCAGCAGTGTCTTAAAATAATAAAAAAAGAGACTAATCTTAAGGGCCAGTGGAAGAATTTACTCATCTTCACCTACAGGACAGTTTGCTCAGCCCCTCTGTACATCCCTACTGGCTGGGGCAGCGCAGTCTGATTCCAGGGAAGCTTAGAAGAATCCTTCCTGGGATACTTCTCAGTAGAGGCATGAATTCATCTCTTACATCTAGCACAGATTTACTGTGCTGTTATCAATTCCTCAATTCCTTCCTCTTAACAGCAATACACTGGTCAACCAATATACTGCTCAGTAATTAAATAATCTGTAAGACCTCCAGTGCTCATTTTGTACACACCAAATCCAAAACATTATTTGTGAATATCCTGGCAGAAGGGAGCTCATAGCAACTCCTAGCTCCCAGGGAAGTGGACAAATACTAGTGAATTATCAACATATTTCAGAACTTCAGTAGCAGTTCTAAATTCATCCTTATCATTTTTGTGCACTCTTCAAATATTCCTACATAAGTTAAAAAGTTCACCTGTACCTATTTTTTTTTCCCAAGGTCTGCATTGTATGTTAAATGTTCTTTTTATATCAACTCCTTCCACCCTACCAACATCCTTAGCTGCAAATTTATTTTGTTACTGAGTGCTGCATGAGAAATCCCTTACCAGCACTCAGTACCAAGTCTCCAGCATCACTGACTGTACTGTAATCTCTGCCATCCATCATACATGAGCTTTTTTTTTTTGCATAGAGCAAATGGACCACAACTGCAGGTTTTTACAGACTTGCTCTCCTGCCTGAGAGAAGCCAGCCAGCCCCAGATTTCCCATCCATAGACCAGGGAACTACACAGATCTACTAGCAAGCAGGGCAGGAAGACTAGTATTTGCCATCTTACGCATTTGCCAAGTTCTCAATTCTTTGGTCTTCACCAATTCAGCTTTGATTCTCTCACATACAATCCAAGAGATGTTTCAACTGACTTTCTGCTCTATCTTCCTATTTTCAAATCACTGCTAAGTTCTTTAATATGTCAGCATCCTTACCATTATCTTTAATATGTCAGTGTTTCAGTAGTGAGCAAGTAAGCTCAAAAGCTTCAGAAGTACAGTGGTTATCCTGCTTCAAGCCAAGCAAAGAACATTTTAATGTTCACCTTCACGTGGGGAGTTTTTATTGTACCAACACTCCCCAAAACTACTTTTAGTAACTTTGCATTTCCATCAACATGTACAAACACTGTTTGAGTTATACCATCAACAAATATGAAGAAAAAGAGCTTTTCCCACAACAGCCTTGATGGGTTACTTTTAATTAAAATCAAGTTTAATGACTGATAAGCTCTAGTATTTCCAGCAGCAAATCATAAGTGGTTGACTGTTTCCAAATACAGTGAAAAAACTCAAGATAATATAACTACATAAGCTAGCATATTTAGTTAGTTTACTGGTTGTCAAACATAGGAAAAAGTGAGAGTTTAACATGTAAATTGTCATGACCAAGAGCAAAAATTAAATTAGTATTTTTTAGGAATCAGAAAGTTCAACTATATAAACTTACGGAATCGTTGTTTCCAATGCTTAATCTCTCACAAAATTACTTTTGACATACTTCCTACAACAGAAACCAATGAGCACAGATTTTCAGTATCTGTTTTGTATTTAGGGGGAGGGGATGTCCCATACATAAACTCAGTTGCTACTTCAAAACGTTCTTCACTCATGCCCTTAAGCAAACTGAAGAACAATGCAAATACCTGTTTCCCAATATACTTCATTTGCTCTTTGAGCTTGCAGAGGCAGCAAAAAGTAATACAGTGTGCCTGCGCACAAATTAATGAAGACATCTCTTCCTTATAAACCGAACAAATGCATCTGCAGCTGATTTAAGACTAGCCATACAACAAACCAGTTTCATTCAATGCTGCAGGCAAAACAGGAGAGTGGGTATATGGGAGTGCGAAATCCTAAAGCTCTAACGGGATCCCCCCTAGTCCTGCACGTATCTTCCTCAGTCACTGTCAGCAAGGACATAGCACTGTTTCAAACAGCTGCTGCATCCACCTGTCATTCCTCAGCTAGTGCTGGTGGGAGGAGGCAACAACACACAAGAGGGAGCATTTCCTCTTTTGTACTGTTATTTTATTTTGTAGTAAGATCCATGTAGTATATAAAATATAACAGGAAAAACTGAACAAAGCCTATAAAATAAATTGAGGAGTTCAGATGATGAACCACTACAGCTCTGCTTTCGTGGTTTTATGATGATGTCACCAGACCTCATGTACTGTTTACCTTGTACTTTTACAGTTCTCTAGCATATGAGCCTACAGAAAAAGCTGATATGTTCCAATTAAGCCATAGTTAAGTGACAGATGTAGAGGAAAAAACGGCTTTCTTAAGCCACAGCTGCCCCTGACACAGGTTACAATGATGTCTAACTATACCATAATGCACATTACATCAAGAACCTTGAGAGAGCCTCTGAGAAAACGGATTCACATTAAGCATTTTAAAGAAAGGTCATAAATACTGCACTGTACCAACAGTACCTCCCAATGTCCTCCTTATGCCTGAGGAGCATTTGTGGTTTTTAAGAAGCTACTACATAGATGACACCAAACCTAGAGGTAGGTTATAGGCAAAGGTAAGTTACAGGCAAAAAAAAATCCCTTTAGAGCTAGTCATTGCACAAACTGCCCAGCAGGAGGCAAGGCAAAATGTCAACAACTCTTTCCTCCCACCCTAAACATTGCTCACATGGTGCATTTAATTCCTAGTGCCACAAGAATGACAGTGGATCATCAGCTGCTAGTAAATGCAGTCATGCCAAGAGAACAGCTTGAAGTTATTCAAGCAAAAATCTGTTACTGTGCAAAACTGGTGCACTGGACTGTTACCAACTAGACCTCCAAATTTAGGAAGCAACCTGATGGTAGAGAACCAAGGTGTTTGTTTTCGACATGGGAAATACTCTACATAATCAATAGGAGAACATACTGCTAAGTCTACATGGAAGGAGTCATACATCAGCTTGTCTCAAAAGGTTACAGAGACAAGAAAGAAAGTTGAAAAGGGTTAAAAAAAGCACACTTCTGAGACTAAGTTTTCTTTTTTAAAAAGTTACAGTACCAAATAAGCTGGTAAAACAGCTTGTCTTAGGTATCATCTGGGATCAATACAAGGTTGAGAACAATTACGGTGTATATTCCAACAGGGATGAGAAACACATCTGCAAGTACAATAGTTAACAGCAAATTAACCCAAGTTTTAATGGTGTAATGCCTCCAGGTCACAAAGTGTGGACAAAATTTTCATCTTAACTACCTTCTGTGCACTATTTGGTGATAATCAAAAAGTAACAATGCTGAAGATTCATTTTATTTCTACTTCCAAAGGAAAAGGGGAAAAGGTTAAATAAGTGTTCTCCAATTTGTTCTCCACTATATGTACACCCACACACATACACACGCACATGCACACACCCCTCAAACTGCATTGACATTTCCTTTTGACCAAAAGAGTAGATCCTGGGAGTAAGTGCAAAATGCAAAATCAACTGACAGAAAATGCTGAACAAACAGCATCATAAAAATACAAAATATTTATATTACTGAACTATTAACAGATGATGTTCTCTGTTTCTTTAAAACTTTGGAACCACATAGCTGATTTCTTAAATCTAGTCCATGCCAGCTTCCAGAACTATTAATGATTTAGTTAGCTTCATTCTTTGATGCTTCATCAAAGTTTTCTACGAGATCTGAAAGAGATGAAGATATTTAATACAGCAATGCCCAGTAACATTACCTTCATAAGTTTAATGAAAATGCATATTATAGGAAAGGTTAAGTAGTTCTTAACTAAAGTCATGTTCACCATTTATTAAGGGCAGACTTCAAAGGGCTTTAGAAAGTAGGGTTTGTTTGAACATACACAAAGAACTAGAAACACAGGAACACTCGTAACAGTGGAAGTTCTACCACGAAGTGATTAAGATCTGATTTTCAGAGGTGATCTACTAGCTGCAGTTGAGTCTTAAGCCAACAGCATTCTTTAAAGAATGCCTGAAGTTAGGCACCCATTAACTGCTGTACTCCAGGAAACACAAATTTTTGGAGAACTGAATTTTTATGCAAGGTCACAAAGAAATAAACCAGTGCCACAGAATGAGGAATTGAACCTCTGGGTCCAGCAGTTTGTTTTTTTTAGCTAATACACCACACTGATGGATAAAGAAGAATGTGGTGATTGATAGACAGTTATTGACAAATTAACAACTTAAAATACTTACTTATTGAGAAACTTCCAGACACTGACATAAGCTTTGTTTCTTCTACTACAGAAATAAAAATCTCCATCCCAGACTCTGATTTAAAGACCACCTGATGACTATGTTAATTATGTCATTTTGCAGCCCTAAAACCCTATTTGGATACTTAGATCACCTGTTCAACCTCCCTGAAAGTATTTTAATCTATTTTCACTTACAAATTAAGCAATTTGCACAAGATAAACCTTGTTTCAAAAGCTGGAATCCAAAGTCATCCACATTTTAATGCTGCCCAGTATACAATGACTCCTTATCAAGTGAGAAGTATAATCACATCAAAAGCTAAGTATTTAAATGCATTAATTGTAATATTTATACATTAAATGGACATATAAGTGTGTATGTGCCTACCTGGGACATCATCATCTTCTTCATCAATATCTTCAGATTTGGGTGCTTTACTATCCAACACTATAAAAAGAAATTTGGTGCTGAGTTCTATTTATACAGGATTAGAGACAACCACACAACAAAATAAAACCCATAACATACACATGAAAAAAGCAAGTATTTCTCCAACCCCCAGTAGGGACTAACACACAAATAACTGGGTATCAACAGTAATCAGCATGACCAAAAGGTCTACTTGTCAACATTCTTATAGCCATTTTCAAATGCTTAGGGGTATTAAGACAGAGCTAGCAAAAGATCAAATGATACAGAAATCCCCAGCATGACTAAATCATCTAACTGAAGCCATGTGTTTCAATGCAACAATAATGTTGTACCAATCAGGGACCAACATATCACATGATTCAATTACCAAGGGGCCACAACTAGGAAAAATATTTCCATATCAAGGGTGCTGCATCAAACCTAGTCTTCTGTAAGTAATGAAGTTGGAACATGCTACAAGTAATCTAGAGAAACACAAGAACTTAAAAAAATAGAAGAAAGCATTTCTTCTCATTGGTCTGTACTATCTAAAGAAAGTGTAGTAAGTATCTACTGGTACTGAGGTTGTATCAAAGAAATATGCTTATGATGATCCACCTTTCTAAATTTTGAAAGGTATTTTACATATTAGTAAACTTAGAAGAAGGAAAAATAAACCCTTTACTTTCAATTAAACTCTGAACATTACATCAATAATTTTAACATCTTCTATATTTCAAAGGAATAACTATTTGTTGAAACCATTAGAACAGGTAATGTATTTTCCACTTCCAAACACAGACAATTGCAACATGTCCAATTACAGTCTTTTTAATGGCCATAACAGTCTGAACAGTATAAATATGAAACCCCAAATTTTTTCAATGTCTAAATTCAACGGGGCTTGATATCAGGTAGTTTTTGGCAATAGACAACATGAAACACGAACTCTGATACGGCTACTTATAACAAAAAGTGTACCTGTTCTGCAGTCTAAGAAAGCTTTTACAAATTCATACCAAAGTCAACAGACTGATTACTTGCAAGCCTTACAGTACTCTCGTATTCTAATTTCATAACATTCACCATTAAGAATAAATTTCCATCTATTCTTAAATGACAAACGTGCTTAGGGAGAATACTTGAGACATCTACAAAACATGCTACAGTCCTTCCCCAAGAAGGGTATTCTAAAAGGGATTCCCCCCAGACTCCGTTTTTTAACTGTAAAATTACAGTAATAGTTATACCACATATAATGTTATACAACACACCATGCACCCGTAATTTTTAATGTGATTACTTTTCTACTCACTTTAAAACTTCATTTTTTTTCATTTTTAATCAAATCTTTTATTTTGAATTAATTTTTAAAAAGTCTTTGTTTAATTCCAAAGGGAATTATAGAGTAGAAGATAAAGAACATGCTTCTTTCTCTATATCCACAATAGAAAAGTTTTGTATGAACAAAGAAAACAGAATCAATTCCCTGACAAAAATAACCTGCTAAGTTTTTTCAAGTAAAAATGTGAACTTACTTTCCTAAGTATTTTGTCAAATGCAGTTGTACACCTGGAATCACAGCATGCCTGACTTTCCAGATTTTTTTTTTTTTAAAATCAGGGCCCACCTGTATAGAATCTTGACTCAACAAGAAAAAAATAAGTTTTTTCCCCACCCACTATGTTTTCACAACAGTGGCAAATAAAAGCACAACTGCTGTTGATCAGTTTTTAAGTCACACATGCTGTTGTTAAATTTGGGTTAAAACTTTTAATACTTCATATGTTCTTTAAATCAGTGATGAAAGATTCCAGAAAGACCTACCTTGTCTTGGGAATTGTTCAGCTAACTTCCTGAGACTTGTTAAGCTGTCAGCACCAAGCTGGCTTAAGATGCCTGGAAGCATTTCTGTGATCGGTTTAGCCTCTGCATGACCAGTAATTGCAAAAGTGTTAGCAGAAAGGGAAGCTTGAACCTTGGGGTTGTTGAAGTGAATAACTGTTCCATCATCTTTTATCATGTTCACCTGTTTAAATATATTAATAACATTTACCAAAATGCTGCAGCATCTTGTTGAACAAGCATGATAAATTATTAATTCAAATTAGATTTAAAATATTTTTTTAAAATTACAAAACTAGCTCTCTTCCTAGAGAATAATAAAACCATGATAAAAGCATCTGGAATTAACACCACCTAAACTGAAACTAAAATATGAGTTAATGATAAAATATGGGTTCATAAATTCTACCTTTTCATATAGTATGTAAGAGCTATGGTTCCTTCATAAAATACACTTATCTAAGTAATAAATATGCAAGGATTGTATGTTATCATACAGTTCATGTATATTTTTAACAAATGCAAAAAACATACATAGGTTATTAGACTGTAAGACAAAAAAATTAGTATCAGGAATGTCTATAAAAAAAGACCCAAAACCTTCAGCTCCGTGGTAACTCTTTACAAACTAAAAGCTCTAAGAGAAAAGCCTTGCCACATCAGTTTAAAACATTGCCATTCACAGCTATCTGTGTCACCTATCAGGAAAACTTTACTGTTTCTGCAGCAGAATTGTTCAAGGCACAAGATTCACAATCTGGCCTACTTGCTGAAGCTGCCCAAGGCAAGGATGCTTCATGCACATATACAGACAGAACTGGAAGTTTATGTACCAACTGCACTTAGAACAGGCTTCTATGCCTTCCTAATCTTAAAAGAGTCAACGTGGAATTATTAAGTACATCATACAGTGATCCTGCTCTCTTCCTCTTCCCTGGTCTTCTGAATCACCAAGAATTAGGGTTTACAGCCAGTAGAGCAGCCTGCTTTGCTCCTACTGTCAAAGTTTATATTGGCCTATTTGCATGGAGTTTATGTTTTTTTTTTAACTTAAAGGGAGACAGAATAGAAAGTTCAAAAGGTTTTTCTTCTGGGCATGGCTAAGCTATGGTTATGTGGAAAATAAGTTTATTACTACCGTTTGGTTGGATGGGTAGAACTCTCTTCCTTTTTTCAGACAAAATTGTGACAAAACTCAAGCATTGTTTTTAGTAGCAGTTACAGGGAAAAAAACAGAAATTTGGGAACTAGAGAAGAGATTGAAAATATATGAACATGTAAGTTATCAATCTTCACACAGCAGCAGAGTTCAAAATATGTTTTTAACAGGAAAACCAGGTGTGTTGCTTTCCTGCAAAACTAAAGGATGTCCTGTCCTTTGCACACAGGGAAATGTTAAAGGCTTCAAGCACGGTTGTCCTCTTACTTAAAAGCCTCTTTTAAAAATCACACAGATGAGCTACTAATGTCTGACTCAACATTACTAGCCTTCCCAAGCTCTTCTAGCTACCAAGGTCAACCAACTTGTGTCCACCTGAATAGAACAACACACTGCAATTATGTACCTAGCTATCAAGGAGAAGCATGTTGCATTATCTTCCTTCACATCAAGACATTTAAATATATAGTAACTGTGTCTGAATAAAGATCTTGTGCTCTGTGTAAAAAAAAACCACCAAAACAAGTGTCTTTCTTTGGGTTTGTATAGCACAGCATATACATACCAAGCTTAAGAAAACAGACAAATTGAAGTGTTTCTGTAGCAGAGGTATGAAAACTTACAGGCAAACCAGGCTTCTACACTGAATCTGTATTTGCCTTTGGAAGAGAGGTATGCAATGTGACCTCTGCAGGTACCTTACAATCCTGCTTAATTTAATTAATCACAGATTAAATATTATGATTCTTTAATCAAGTACTACAGTAATATTGAGTTCATGATGAAGGAACACGTCCTCCTCCCACATATGAGCATCACTCTCTACAGTGTCATGGAAAACGTCAGTGTTTCAGTTCATATTTTATACATGTAAAATAGAGGTATTCAAGGAATATCCAAAACCTTTATACTCCCACTTACATTAACACAGAAGCTGGTTCTGTGGAGCCTTTGCTGTGTTGTAAGAAATGTCATCTCCTGTGACTACCACAAACAAATCTGGCAATTCTCATGCAGTAAAAGGACCTAATTTTGATAATACAGACTCACAAGTTCTTACACCAGGTATTTTTAAGCTTTTCTTTACATTCTGCACCACATAACTCTTTCTTTAGATGTGCCTGCATCGTACATGTATGTTTACTGCTCTTCTCTTTAGAGCAGGTAATCAAGTTCACGAAGTTGAGAATCAAGAGAAGTTTTGTTCTGCAATGACTGCAAGACACATACATGACAAACTACTTACTAGCTTCTAAAATCACCATCTGGCCAGCAGAACTTTCTCCCTTCTTTCTCTAGGTATGTATGCACTAATGTAAATGAGACAACAATCAAATAACTTTACCTATCAGTAACCAATCATGTAAGTTTTTGAGGGGAAGAGAAACTGTTGATAAAAAAACCACCACCACCAAAACAACACAGTGAATTTAATTTCAAATAAGAAACACTTATTTATCACTATACCTCTTCAATGCCAGCAATGTTATTTACTGCCAGCTTTTTGAGAGAACTCTGAAGTTTTTTGTCATCAGCTGTAGCTGTTCTGTGCACCACCTTCTTCTTTCTGCGAGCTGTTCCCTGGAAAAGAATCAAGAGACAACAGTCAGCTACGCTCAAAATCTCGCAACACTTTAATTTTGAAAGTCATATTGCACTCTAAGCAATGTATCTCTTATATTACAAGAAAGCTCTGTAGTCGAAAACGCTTCTCAACTTATTTCCTTTCACCTAAAGCTTTAGCTGTCAGTCTCAATTTTAAGCTTTTTCTTAAGTGTAGAATACAAAAAACACAAACAGCAGCAGTATTTTCCCTTCCTACAAGCCAGATTATAAAAATACTATTTACTATTAAGCAATATATAAGAAAGTTTCCCCAATAACTTTATTTTTTCCAAGATGAAGCACAAATACAGCTATTTAAAAAGGTCACACTTTTGTAACCAAGTATTTAACATTTTAAAATTGTTCCTCAGAGAGCAATTTTGGAATTTCTACTCTGCAAACTTTTGTACAACCCCGCCTATGGTTAGGAGATCAACACCCACAGTGAACAAACTACATGCTTCTTTTTTTTGTCATACTAGCTACCTGCTGGCTCAGAGAAAAAAAAACAGCTCAATGCAGAGTCAGATAAGCCCTGGAGCTGGCACAAAGGAAAGAACTCCACAACTGGGAAAAGAGAAAGGCAGAACTGGAAAAACCAACAGGTAAGCATAGCTTGAGCTTTCACAGGTCATAAGAAGTCACTGAATTAAAAAGAAAGCTTACACACTGGAAACTACTCATCTAGCAGTTGTGAACTGAAAGAAAATTACATTTCAGGTAGCAGTACTACGATCCCCATCACACAAAAACTGTATTTTTCAAGCCTCAGAAGCATGTAACTTTTTACCCTCCTATGAGCTAAAGCCTATGTTTTGAAATACAAAATTTCAGATGTGTTTCTCCTTCAACCCATAAATTACAGAAAACAGTACATCTCTGATGGTTTTCTTACCTTTCCTCCTATTCGGACCTGTGCTTGAAGCTTGGCCAATTTTTCTTGGTTCATAGTGCTATGTCTAAAGAATAAGAATGAGATACAAATACAAGTTAACCATCAAAATATTACGAAAAAAATTTCACAGCCCATTTTAAAAATACTATTAAAACTGCAGCAGGTTTTTAAACTTACAGAAAATTCACCAAAACAGTGCATCAAAAACACATAAACAAAAAGCTTTAAAGCCACACCACCTAAATAATACAAAATGGTCCAGCAGCAGTCTGTTTAGCTGAAGCATCTGTACCACGATGAGGCAAATCAACAGGACATTTGATTTTGCATCAGTCTGAGGTACTAACTGTAAATTTCCAAGTGTGCCAGTTTACTGTTGGAACCATTTGCCTGAACTACTGACTCAGAACAGACCAAAATCAGCACATATAGCACAACCGTTTCTAGGAAAACACCTTTAACAGGGCCCAGGGAGATACTCATCGCTAGACTACCTTGAATACTATTTCCAAATAATGAATCTCTGATACTTTTAACTAATAAACCAGCTCCAAAATCAGTAAAGTTCATGTCTTGGCAGATTTTCTATATGAAACTCTGGCAGCTATTCATCCAATTCAATGACTGGGAAGTTAGTTAGTCAAGTGGCTTCTCCAACAGGTCAGGTGGGATCTTTAAAAGCTGGAAGACCTGAAAATCTGTAATAGGTGGAAAAACGCCTCAAGCCTTCCAACACAAGGCAGGCATTCCGCTACTCCGCCCCAAGAAGTCATCAGTGACCCCCTGAACGAAGAGGAAACCCATTCTGCATTTGCACTGTGCCGGGGAAGGGGAGACGGTGCTCCCTCAGGCAGACGAGACCGCGGCAAGGCCGCAGCACCGCCGGGAGAATCACCACACGCAGAGGGACGCCGCCGGGTAGGCGGGAGAAGGGACTCAGGCTAGCAGGGCGGCCCGCAGGCCACCCCAAAGCACGGGGAACGCGAGGGGAATCAATGCCTCATCCCTCGGGAGCCAGGACAAGCCCACCCGACCGGGGCACCGCGGCCCCACGGGAGAGCCGTGGGCCACCCGAGCCAGGGCAGAGCCCACCACACCGCGTCCCGGCGGACGGCCTCGCTCCCCCGTCCTCTCCTCGGGGGACAGCCGGCGCCCGCGGCCCCACCACGGCCCAGCGCGGCGGACGGGACGGCACCGAGCTGCCGCGGCGCCCCGCCCAGCCCGCGCCGGGAGGCGGCAGGGGAAGGGGGGCGGGGGGGGCATGCCGGCAGAGCGGTGCCGACGGGCGCGGCGAAGGTCTCACCTGAATCCGGCGGACGCTCCGCAGCCCAACACGCGGTAAGAACAAGATGGCGGCCCAAGGAAGGAAAGAGAGGCGCACAGAGAAAGGAAGCTTCGCGCCACGTGATAGCGCCAAGCCGCCCGCGGATTGGCGGCGCCCCGGAGTCATATTTGCATAGCAGCAGGGGCGGGGGCGCGGAAGGCGTGCGCGCGGCGCGCGGAGCCTCCTGGGAGTTGTAGTCTCTGGGGACGGGCAGGGACCGATGCCCCAGGGCAGGGACCGATGCCGGGTAACCCAAACCCGGGACGCGGCGGCTCCAAACGTGTCACGACGCACTTGTCAGCGCGCTCTGCCCCTTGGCGCGAACACTCCTTCATACACGAGTGCTTGCGGTCGGTTTTACCTTCCCAAACAGCTAGGCAACTCTTAAGAGCAGCGGGACAAAAGGGTTTATTTGGGAGGAGAAAATAACGCCGGAACCCACCCCTCGCTGCCTGCTCCCGCCGGGGTAACCCTTGATTTTGTTCAGGGGAGTAACCGGGGTTTTGGGGACCCGGTGTGACTGTGACTCCTGCCCCAGAGGCCTCGGCTACCTGCGCGGAGCCGAGCCGCTCTGACCGAGAGGGAAGCGGCTGAAGCCCCTCTCCGAGGGCCGGGGAGAGAAAACCCCACCGCACACCCCCCCCGGCACCTCCCAGCCCAGAGGTGAGGGCGGCGCACCGCCCACATCCGCCTCACATCACTTCCTGCGCTTTAAAAAAAAGGAGAGAAAAAGAGGAAAAAAAAAAAATCACCTAAGCTGGTCTGGTCCCGTCTCGGAGCTTTAGGGGCTGCACCCGGGGTGCCGCTGCTGACCGCGCCGACACCATGAAGGCTCAGCCCGCGGCAGCCTCCATCTTCTGCCTGTGCCTGGTGCTGGCGGCCTCCGCAGCCTCCGCCGCGGAAGGGCTCGGAAAGGGTCAGGCAAACGTTTTCTTCGGGCTTTCCTCTCAACTTCTGCCGTTGCCCTGAATGGGTGCGCCGGGGCCGGGCCGGTTCCCACAGCCCGCGGCAGCGAGGGGGGCGGGGGGAGGCCGGCCGGGCCTGGCACTGCCGCCGCCGTTTAGAGGGAGACCGCTGCCGTTTGACTTTAAAGATGAGGGGGGGTTTAAGCGATCTTTCCCGTCGTGGTTCTGTTCCGGCTAAACCCCGAGGACTCTCCCTTTCGAGGGGCCCCGCTTTTGTCTGGCGAAGGCCTGGGGCGGGGGCGCAGCCCCTCAGTGCTCCCCACCCGCCTGGTGCTGAGGTGCGCGGTCAGCCCTGCCCACCCTTCTGCTGGCTCCTGGCAGGCGATGAATGGCTCTTCCCTCCCGCCCTCGGCTTCCCTTTTCCTTCCTGACCGCTCCTCACCTCTCTGGCGCGCCGAGGCCTCCCTGTGTGATTGCCATGTCTCATAGCCTGGTTCAGTCAGGGTGCGCCAGGGCCCTGAGCTTCACCCCAGGTGGTGGCTTTAGCCTGTCTTAGAGATGAACCTCCTCTTCAGGGGTGGTAGTAATGCAATTTGATCGATGACGGCGAAGCTTTGTGGTGTGGATCCCAGTCGTTGTCCTTTGGTTTTACAGTTAATTCCCCAGATGACTTTCATTCAAAAGAAACGCTCCGTAATGTGTTGTGTGATGCTTTTAAAAACATACTGAAGCTCGCCACAAAGCGGGTTTTAGTTTAAGAACAATACAAGCTTTCAAAAAATGTTTCCTAGCTAGAACAATAGAAAGTTTTCCCTGTTTTAACATGTTGGCCTTTGAATGAAATAGCTGACGTGTCAATATTCTGAGTAAACATGACTTCTGCTAACCCAACTGTTTTTTGCTCTGGTATGAACGTAGCCTTGTGTCTGAAGCTGCCTCTGCAGCTGATACGTATGTGTGATTGGGCATGGACAAGGCATCCCCACCTTACTGCTAGCACAACTAAATATTTGATGTGTTGCGTCATATATGTTCACAGTTGTTCATATCAGGAGAGAAGATAAGGTAATAAAAATACTATGCCAACTGTTGAAACCTCCCTGATGCTGAACTAGGGTGCCATGAAGTTTTGCTGACCCTGTTCTTGGCTTTTTCCAGCTTTTTTGCCATAGTTGTCTACTGCAGACAATGTCCACTTTCCCCTGTGTCAGTACTGGGCAACCTGTGGCTTCTGACCCCTGTGTAGCTCCCGAAATTTGCCCCCCTCAGCACCCTGGGCACTGGGGCTTGCTGGCTAATCCAAACCCTCAGTGTTGGGAAGGGGAAAGGCAAGGCTGATGTTCGGTCAACCAAAGATGACGGAAGAAGAGCCCTGTGTTCCTGGAGCGATGAGACCTCTGAGAACGTCTTCCAAGGGAGTTCCCCTACGAACTGTTCCTGGATCTCCTTCATCTCAACTCTCCATGTGGCTTTTGGCCATGTGAGGGTAGTGCTGTGCTATCTACCGGGTCAAAAAACCTGGCAGTCCCTGCTTTGCAGTTATTAAATGTACGCTCACTCACATACTGACATAAAAAGACTTGTTATCTGGGATCTTATGGCATAAAATATTTCCTGCATTGTTCAGGCACTGTAACATTCAGAAACCTGTGTAGTGGCGCTCTTTCTTACTCTTCGATGATCATTATCATCAGCAGTAATACTCAGCGTAACAGTTTTAGAGCAATTAATAATTATATGCTGGCCTCGGAATTTTTAAGTTATGCATTAGTTCACATTCAGTGGGATTTAGGAAGCCAAGCGCTGACATGTTTAATTTGTCAATAATCAGTTCATAAATGTTCACAGATTGAAAAAGAATGGGGAATAATCAGAAGGCTCTTAAAATTTAATCACTGTTTGGGGGATTTTTGTGTCATTTGCATATATATGTATAAAAATATTCATGAGTGTGGTATGTTTTTGTTAATTAATTTCAGTGGGATTCCTCATAAGACTATGTAGGTTATAAGTATTTGCAGAAGTCTTTCCAGGTCTGGGATTATAGTTTGCTCTAAAAAGAGAATATAAAATTAGTTGAAAATATTCTTAAGGGTTGGACTGTTTTCAGCTGTTAGTTGACATGTGAAATTACGCAGCATTTATAAACCCTTCTCTCTGGCAGGTTTTGGAGACCATATTCATTGGAGAACACTAGAAGACGGGAAGAAAGAGGCAGCAGCCAGGTATGTTATCTACCTTTAAAGACAGAAAAGTGTCTTTAAAAACTTTCACAAAGATTCTGTATCGATCCTAAACTCAACCACAGAAAATACTAATTCACAAACATGAAGGTGGTTTAGGAGACTGTCCAGATCCCCTAATTGCTGAGGCACCACCTAGGTTTAATGATTGAAGTTCCAGCATGTCTTTGAAGTGAGAAGAAAATATTTTTTTAGTATTTATCATAGTAAAGAAAGATACGGATCTCAAACCCACAAACGCATGTTTAACTAGTACTCAATCCCCTCGAACTCAGCAGTGCTAATAGCTTCCGTAAAATTCAACATGCCCGTATAGATGAGTCTCAGTGTGAGATGAGAGAGTTATTTTGTTACCATCTGCAGAAAAAGTCTGAAAATTTCAAACTGTAGTGAACTGATAAGTTGTTTAAGTAGAACCTTTTCTGGGTTAAGCTTAAACTCTAAAAAGAACGCTGTCTTTATGAAAAGGTAAAAAATGACGTTTTGACACATTTTTTCTCAGAATTTCTTCTCTTGTTAAAATGTGAGAAGGAAAATTGTATGCTTATAAATTCTACTTGTACTTTTAAGTTTATAATCTAGATCTGACAATATTGACATGAGCAGAAATTCATTATGCCTTCCAGGTTTGCTGTTTAATTGAATTTTGCTCTCAAACTTACACATCTGGAGAGTTTGACTCGCCATACAAGGTCTAGTGTAGACACGAAATTAACCCAGATGGTAGAGTTCAGAAGTCCTACAAGTGTTTATAAGTGGATATTTTAGCACTTATTTGATATACCTGTACAAAAAAATAGACAATTTCAGTATTTGCGGGAATAATTGTAGCACTACTTGGCAGTGAAGCAGAGGAAGCTTTAAAATGAGACAGAGGAGGTGGGGAGGGAGGGAGGAAGGAAGGGCGAGCTCTTGGGCTTAGGCAGGATGAGCGTTTCTGCTCAGAAACAGCCCCAGAGCAAGGCACAGCTGTAATGCACGCTCTCTCCTTTCGTTGCTGGAAACACAGACCTGCTCACTGATGTCAGTTCAGCAGCAGCTGAGTGTTAGAGAATTGAAGGACTGGGAGAAACCAGTAACAACAACAACAACAAAAAAAAGCGCACCTAAAAAGCAGATTTTTGTTCTGACTGTCAGTCAGGAGATGAAAAGTTACACAAAATTATCCGTTATGCAGCAAGTCAGATGCATCAGAGCCAGCGGACTAGGAAGTTTCAAGACTTTACATCGGTTTCAATTCTGTAAATAGCACGATGTGGACGTCTCAGAGATGCTGGAGACGTCTTGGTTTTGAGTTCCCTGTAGGCGAGGGTGGGGATACAGTGTTCGTGCAGTTACTGGGTGTCCGGGGGCAACCATAGTACGATCGCGCTTCTCAGCAGGACGGCGCACGGGGCGGTGTCCCTGTGCCAGCCGATTCCCCGCGCCCCCTGGGCGCCAGCCGCCCTTGGGGCCGCCTGAGGCGCTCCTCCGCGGGGTGCGCGGGGGCGGCTGTGCTGAACCCCTACACTGCGCGCTGCCCCGAGGCCGGGAAGGAGCGGAGGGCGCGGGGGTTCCGGGCGAGCCCGCGGCTGACCGGCGGCACGGCGGGGCCTCCCGCCATGGCGGCTCCAGCGCGGGCCGCGGTTGCCCGGGGCGACCGCGGGGTGGGGTGTGAGTGACCCGAGCGGAAGCAGTTCGCCGTCGCCGTCCGGGTCAGAATGGCGGCGGGGCGGGCGCGGGCGGGAGGATGCCGCTGGTGGTGCTGTGCGGGCGGCCGGGCAGCGGCAAGAGCCGGCGGGCCGCGGAGCTGCGGGAGGCGCTGGGCGGGCCGGAGCGGCAGGCGCACGTCGTGACCGAGACGGAGGGCGGCCGGGCGGCGCTGCGGGCCGAGGTGGAGCGGCGGCTGAGCCGGCGGGACGTGGTGATCGTGGACGCGGGCAACGAGCTGCGGAGCATCCGCTACGAGCTGTACTGCGCGGCGCGGCAGGCGGGCACGGCGCGCTGCCTCCTGCACTGCGCGGGCGGCCCGGGCGGCCCCGACGAGCCGCCCTTCGAAGCCCCCGACCCGAGCAACCGCTGGGACCGGCCGCTCTTCACCGTGCACGGGGAGGAGCCGCTGCCGCTGGCCGCCATCCGCGCCGCCCTCTTCGAGAGCGCCCCGCCGCCGCCGCACCGCGCCACCCGCACCCAGCCCCTGCAGTCCAGTAGCTTCCTCCACCACCTCGACCGCGTCACCCAGGAGGTGCTGGCCGCCGTCATGGCCGCCCAGAGGAGCGGGGCGCAGCCCGGGGAGGTGGTCCGCGTCCCCGGCGTCGCCGAAGGGCTGGTGCTGAACCGGCCCGTGAGTATGGCCGAGCTGAGCCGTCTGCGGAGGCAGTTCATCAGCTACACCAAGATGCAGCCCAGTGACGAAAACTTGCCCCAGCTGGCCAGCATGTTCCTGCAGTACCTGAGCCGCAGCATCCAGTGAACCCTGTCACCTGTGTCACGCACAGCAGTGGCCGTGGTTCGGTCCCAAAGTAGCTGCAACAGTAAGATCACGCCTTCCAGCCACAGACCCCGCGGAGCTTGGGTCCCACCTGTCGTATATCATGTGGCAACAGCAGCTCTGGGAAGATGGATGCCATGTCCCTGCAGCAGCTGAGCAAGCTATATTGCTAAGAGGATCTGGAGGGATGCTGTTCCCCCACCCCTGCTTTCTCCTCTCTTGCGTCTTTTCAAAAGGAGAGCTACCGTTGCATCCGCAAGCAAATGAAGTCTCCCATGGAGACCTAAATCCCAGTAATCAAGTAATGTCTGAACACAAAAGCCCAAACGGTGGCGACTGTAGGGAAAACTTTCCCCCTCCGCATTGGCATGTGTATGTCTTGAAGATTGTTTTTCCAAGGCTGTCTCCAGATAATGTCAAACTGCAGAAGAGACTTCAGGTCCAGAACTGGAACAGGCTGTATTTTTTAGGATGCGACTGTTTCAGAATATCCTGCTGAAGCCAAGAGGTAGATTTGCAAACTCTGCGCAACAGAAGGGTGCTGACTTAGCAAACTGAAACCCCTCTGTTTCAAGTTTAACAATAAAATGTGTGCCTTAAATGGAGTGAAGTCTTAATTTACTGCAGGACTATTTTATTGAAATAACTTGCTATGTCTTTCCTCTGCAAGGTCATCATTAAATGCCTTTAAAAACACTAATTGTTTTAAGAATGAGTGCTCTCGTAGGAAGAATGAGCTAAAATGACAGTGTCTGTTCTGGATGAAACTCTCCTGTAAGTCTGTACAAGCTGTGAAGGATAACTTAGTTTTGCACTTAGTTTCAACTGATTTCAGGCTTTGCAATACCACATTATATAAACTTTTCACTTTCTGGTGGATGCTTCATTCCTCATTCTAATAAATTGTGGCTTTTGGATTTAATTTTATGTGTAGTGCTACCTGGGAGGAAATGGTAAAGTGGGGTGGGAAGGGTTACTTTAATTAGAATGGCTGTTTATCTGACATACTGGCTGCTAAGTGGACTTATGCATTGCAGAACTGAGAAATGACTACAAAAATGTTTTGATGTAAATAAGTTTATTTTCCCAGTCAAAGAGATTAAAGCTGAGAAAATACATTCAGTATCTCTAAAAATTCTGTGAGTTCTCACTGGCTAAGAGTTGGTATTTCAGGACTGCGAGCACTTCCATTTAAAATCTGCTTTGAAAATCTCTCTTAACTTTAAAAAAGAAAAAGTATGTTGCAGTACTGATTACCAGATGATTGAACTCTTCTGACATGAAGCACTGATCCTTGATGTTAAGAACAATGTGTATTTTGCAGACTTAAATCAGCCTTTCCTCAAGAAAGAGGCAAAGTCATGTTGGACTGTGTGGAAACAATGAAAAAAAAGTATTTTTTCATCATCAGGGAGAGAACGCTGATGCAATACAAGCTTTACTGGGGAAATGTGTATTCTTGCTCCTTACTGCAAACAGAGTCCTATGTAAAGATGATAACACAATGGTTACTTATAAATGGCAGACTTCTGTTTGAACTGCTCTAAATGTTACTTACTTCCTCTCCATTCTTTCCTGGTTCTGAAGGCCATAACTGAATTATGCTAAGTAGAGATTTCCTTTCATATCTATCTACAGCTAAAGAAAAACTTGTACTTCGGTTCTGCTAGTAATTAATTTAGTTGCCGTCATGTGCAAAGGTGTTTGTAACTTCTCTGTTCGTGAGAAATTAATTTCATTTTTAACCCCCAAAACGGTAACAGAGTTTACAATAGCAGGAAGCTTGACTTTGCTTTGCCTGGCATATCTTGAAAGAAGTATCCGTATAGTATGTTCTCTGTGTGTCTTTTTTGATTCCTTCTTTTCCTTCACCTAGTTTTAGGCTGTTCTTACTGTTCCGGAAGCTGTATCATTATTACCAGCTTCCCTTGGATACTCTTCCATAGCTTTTAAGGGGTTTATTGGTAAGAGAAAAGGGATGACATACCCAATTCTTGTTCTTAGTCTTTCTTAGTTTATTGCCCTCATCAGCTTTCACCAGTTAATGTGTTGGTGGAAACAATGAAAGTGTTAGTAAGGACTTCCGCATGCAGAAATGTGGAGGTAAGTGGTGTACTACCTGGATATGCTCAATAGCAACAAAAGTCACCTGTAGTTGTATCACTTTTCTTGTTAGAAAGGTAAAATTGATGCAAAATAGTGAGGAGCAGTGAAGTGGTGGATTCATTGGATCACCAGCACTAAAACCAGTGTCTTTAAGGCCTCTTTGTCTAATCACATAATGCAGCCTGAATATATTATAAAGGAGCTTAGAGAAATTGAACTTGGTAAGCTTGACTTTGTCAGAAGGTAAAATGCTAAAGGGATTTTTAAAGAACAGGGTTAAATAAAACGTATCTCAGGGTGATGGAAACTTAACCTTTGGGTAGTATAGGTACTAAAGGTCAAGTGAATTATTTGGGGAGAGAGAGAATAGTAAAGAATAACTTTGGTCCTTTTGCATTGCACTCTATTTAGGCTGCAGTTCCATGCAGGCCCCCCCTCCTTCTCAGTCCTGGCACTTGTCACATTTGTCACAGATTTGTTTCAGCATACCAACATGTAGGAAACTAGCCTGGCAGCCAGAGGGTTTGCTAGGTTACTGTGTTTGATTATTGCTCAATGGAGGGTCTTAAGTCACAGGAGGTGGCTGAAACATACAGACTGTAGTGGGAAGAGGGATGGATGTATGACTGTCATCCACTGGATTGCCTTAAGCAGCCACAAAAATCCATCCTGGGATCTCTCAAGCAGCTGGTGTCACTTCCAGTAAAAAAAAAAAATGCATGACCAGTTGCGTGTCTGGGCAAATCTAAACTAATAAGAGCAAACCTTCCAAAGAGAAAGTCTCCTCCTCTATAAGCAGTTACTGGCTGGCAGTTGTAATAAATTATTACTATACATGTTTTAAGATTGGGAAAACTTTTTGCAAGACAACCTTAAAACACAGCAGAATCTCTTTACATCTCTCTTATTTTCTATTACATTTAGCTTTTGTAGAAGTCTTGACTGTTAAAATGTATGTGTAATAGAATTTAGTTTCTGTAAGCTTTCTTTAACAACTTTTTTTTTTTTTCTTTTTAAGTGGTTTGCCTCTTATGGTTATCATCCACAAGTCTTGGTGTGGAGCTTGCAAAGGTAAGTGTATTTAATACTAGAGCTCGCTGAAATTTCTAATGAACTTTTGTATACAAGTCATGTAACCATGAGAAACATGAACTTCACATTCAAAATGTAGCTAACAGTACTTGTATTTAGTTTAGAGCAGTATAATATCGCACCACTTTACCTGTTAGCACTGCCAAAAGTCAGCCATCCCTAAATGCCAGCAAACTAACAGCTGTAATGCTGCACTTCTGTAGTGGCTGCAATTTCTCCTGTGTTTGGCTATAAAAAATGGAACAGAATGAATCATCTTCAGGAATTAAGTGTAAATTGCCTTACTTTCAGCTGGTGGTTCTTTGAAGGTGAGGCTTTGTCTCTTTCAGTATCACAAACAAACAAGCTGGACGTAATGGCTAAGCTTAAAGGATGAGCTGGCTAAGTGAGAACTGGTGGTTTACAGTAAGCTTTTTGCTTCTGTTCCATTGGTTCAAATATAACTGCGTATGTCTGTTGGCCAGGCTTCATCATATGGCTGCTCCGCAAGGATTGCTTCAGTTGCCTGCTGTTCTGAGCCTGGCTTGAATGGTTTGATACATACATTCCATTTACTCACTGCTTATTGAAAAGTACCAGCGCTCCAGAGGGAGGAAAGAAGTCGAGATTTTGATGCTGACCTAAAAACCTGAAATCTTTTCCACTGTCTTGATGCATCTCTTTTTTTTTTTCCTTTTTTTTTTCCCCCTTAATTAGCTTTAAAGCCAAAGTTTGCTGAATCCAAGGAGATCTCTGAACTTGCTCATAATTTTGTTATGGTCAACCTTGAGGTAGGCTGCCCTCTGGTTTGTATCCATCTTACTGCCTAGTAATTAAGCATTTGGAATCCTGCTTAACTGGTTGCATCCTGTTTTGTGTACATCCTAAATCGTGCACTCCTGAATAGGTATTCAGGATTGATTGATAGAGCTGATTGTTTTAAAAAGAATTGTCTTCAGTCTGGTTATTGTGTTTATAAATCTGGCCCTCTGCCATTGTCTCTTTAACAATTTGTACCTTGTGTCATTCCATTGCCGCAATAAATTCACTCTCTCGTAACATGTCAAACATTCTTACACCAAGTGGAGTGTTTAATGCAAATTGACAGAATAGAAAAAAATATGATTATTTTCACAAATTATACTTGTTTAGGTAAAAATAACTTTCTTTCCTTTGAGAGTGGAAGATACTGCAGTTACCGAGTGTCTGTTCAAGATGTAAATTGCTCAGGGTAAATGGAATCTGAAGGCAATAGCTTGTTTCTTTAAAATGAGTGCTGTGTTTTGTTAGATAGCTTGCTAATATGTTCACTCTCTTCTGTCTTGCTTTGGTAGGATGATGAAGAGCCAAAGGATGAAGCCTTTAGTCCTGATGGAGGTTATATTCCCAGAATCCTTTTCATGGGTAGGGCATCCACAGCTGTTGTATCCATTCACAGGACTGTGTTCTTAATTGTTACCGCCTAAATTTCCTGTTTGATTTCTTGTTTCATAGACCCCAGTGGAAAAGTCCACCCAGAAATCATAAATGGGAAAGGAAACCCCAGCTACAAGTATTTCTATACTAATGCTGATCAAGGTATGTGCAAAGTAGTTTGAAGTGCATTTTTAATGAGATGAATCTCTGGGTGTGTCCTGAGTGAAGGACACGCCTTCACTTTTGAGTGGAGAAAAATGATACTTTACAGCATAACTGGGAGCTGTTAGATACAGCGTGAATGAGTGGCTGTCTTGTGCCTGGAGGAACCATGTTCAGGATTGTGATTCACCCTAATACCTACTGTAATGTGTATAGGACATGTATGTGTACTGTAATGTGTCTCTCCAGTTGTGGCATGGAAAATCATGTAATTTGCATGATCCAGCTGCAAATAGTTGGGAAAAGGGCACAGGAATGTTTTATTTCCACAGGTTAATTTGTAGATGTACATTCTGTAACGGTGTTATTTTAAAACACTTTCATTACCAGGACAGCTTGATGTTTTCATCTTGAGGTTAATAGTTGCTGTCTCTCTGTCTAATCTTTCAGTTGTCCAAGGGATGAAGGAGGCCCAGGAGAAGCTAACAGGTGATGCTTTCAAACAAAAACACCTGGGAGATGAACTATAATGAATACACTGAATGATGCTTTCCCATCACTTCAAAACTCTAAAAGGAAATGATTAAACAGACCAAGAATGTAGATGCACTGGAGGGACATAATTCTCCTGTCAACAATGTTAGGTTAAATCCTGTTTGGAGTTCACACACATGCATCAATTACAGTGTTACCTCCTCCTTTGCCTGGCAGTTTGTACTGTAATGGTTATTTGCAACTAGGTAATGTGCAAACACACCATTTTTTGTGTTTGAGCAACAACTAATGTTTGGTGTTAAAAGGGAGGTGCGTAGGGCAAAACATTCATTTGAGGACAAACAGTGTGATTGGAGTAACTAGAAGTAGCCAACATTTTGACGCTGAATCAGGGTTGGATCCCTCTTTTCTCACTGGTATTATGTGATCCCATTGTTTTTACTGGGGATTCCTATGAATGGGGCATGTTCCTGGGCCAGGTGTTTTCTAGACATCCCAAACCATGAATTCTGCCACTAAGCCAAGTAGAATAAATTTCGTAGATGTCCAAGTAGCATGTGAAATTATTAGCTCTGCAAACACATTTTTGTGAAAACTGTGTATGATTCATCTTTATTTGCCTTTGGGCAGAAATTTAACTTTTTCCTTGTGCACTCACCTTTTGATTGTTTTATCAAGTGAGGGTGGGTTATGTTCAAGCTTTACGGGAATCCCCCTGTTATTCTTTGAATGTTTTTTGGCGAATGCTTTGCCATCACATTGTACTGTATTTTTGTACCGGGATGAAAATTAAATCTTTTTAAACATAAGCATGCAGACAGTGTTTTGTGGTAAAGGGCGTAGCTTTCCATTCTTAAGGATGGGGGAATATATTTTTGTTTATGTTGCAGTGGTTATTAATGTTGAATGTCACAGCTGAAGAAGGTTTCTCCTTTTTATAATTAAAAAACAACAGTTGCTTTTCATGTAATTATAATTCGGCCATTCTTACACTACCTGTACTGTTGAGGGCAGGGTAATACCTAATGTTTATCTAGTGGGGCTGAAAGGAAAAATAGAGGGGGAGAAAATCACCTCTCTCAATCTGCTGGTAACGCTTTTCCTAATGCAGCCCAGGATGCTGTTGGCCACCTTGCCACAAGGGCGCATTGCTGGCTCATTGTCAACTTGTTCTCCACCTGGACTCCCAGGCCCTCATCTGCAAAGCTGCTTTCCAGCCTGTCAGCCCCCAGTCTGTACTGATGCACAGGTTATTCCTGCTCAGGTGAAGGACTTTGCATTGCATTGAACTTCCTGACAACCCTCTCTGCCCATTTCTCCAGCCTGTTGAGGTCCTTCTGAACGGCAGCACAACCGTCTGGTTATCAACTACTCTCCCCAGTTTTGTATCATCTACCAGTTTGCTAAGAGTGGACTCTTGTCCGTTCATCCGGGTTGTTAATGAAGATGTTGAAATATCGACCCCAGGGGTACTCCACTATTGACTAGCCCCTTTCGGCCCAGCAGTTCTGCCAGTTTTCTGTCCACCTCGCTGTCCATTTATTTAGGTTGTACTTCATCAGTTTGTCTGTGAGGATGCCATGGGAGACAGTGTGAAAAGCTTTGCTAAAGCCAATACAAACAACACCTACTGCTCTCCCCTCATCCACCAAACTAGTCATCTAAAGGAAGAAATCCCGTCCAAAAGGCACTTGCCATAACTTCCCTTAACAGGCACAGGGAGATAATTTTCTACAGATAATTTTTGAAGAGCTGTCTGAGGACATTAGTTGGGGAAAATTGTTGTATACAATAAACCCAACTTGTCTACTCAGTCCGTTTTTACTGTTCAGTAGCATAATGAATTTTACTTCCCCAACCAGTCTGCCTTTAAGGGATTTTAGACACCAAAACTCAATTGGGCACTAAAAGGCAAGGACTCAGTGGAAGTAATGGGATTATTGCACATTACAATTAACCTGCTCAGCTACTAAAAGTTATTCTACAGGTTTTATCCTCTGCGTCTCTTGCAAATTGTCTAATAAATTAACCATGAAATTGAAATTGGCAACTATTCTCAAGTTATATCAGCCTTCAAAGTAGATAATTCTATGTAAGAAAGTCCTAAAAAAGGATTTGTGTTTTGCAAAATTGTCTTTTTTTTCCCAGCTGTATCAGTTGACCTAATAAAAATAGGTCCTGTCTGATGCTCCTTATTTCATTTATAGCCTTAGATTGACATGACTGTAAAAAATAATTTATACTTTTTTGTTTACTTGCCACCAGGGGGAGGACTCTGCTTGTTCATCTGGAATATGATTAAACAAATAATAATTTAAAAAACCAATCTCTGATGCAAAATAGCAGAGTGCACCTCTGCAATTTTCCAGGCACGCTTTCACAGCAGCTCTGCCCTTGTCTTGTCTCTGCAATGAAATTATAGCCTGTGTGAGGTACGTCATTTGTCCCAAAGGCTTGCTTTGCAAAATGCTCTGATGTCAGAAGCAACACGGCCTCAAAGTAATTTTAAAAAGTTCTCCATCTAGAGAGATCTCCCTTCAGTGACACATGCAGGAAGCGTGCTTCATCCTTTACATTTTAGACCATTCTGATTCAAGATTACTCTCCTTCACCTCTTCTCTGATGCATCTCCTCTCCTTCAGCATTTTCTGCCTTCCAGACTTGCTACTTCCAAAGGAAAAATACTGCATATTCCTTTTTCCTTTGTTATTTGGCTGCCTTGTTTCTTTCTGATCCTTTCTACCCTCTCTATGTTCAGACTTGGTGAGCTGGTACAGCTTCCCAACCCTCCCTCTACTTGCTCTTTTCTAGACCATGCTTTTGTCCTTTGTAGCAAGATGGAGCTTGGCATTTGCTAGCCTGCTTGGCATTTAGCTGGGTTCTCTAGAATATGACGTACGTGCTGCCACAGCTTGATTGCTAGAGGCAGCTAGTTAACAAGTGTAAAAGCTGTTTCACATCTCTGGATTGCAGGATAAACTTACTTTTGATCTGTTACTTAAATATTTTTCTACCTGTTAGTTTAATACCTGGACATTTTAGTTGCTAACTCCTAATGCAGATTCTTTACACCCTTCTGCTTTTTAATCTAGATCAGGTGATAAATGCTGGTTGGCATTTTCTTTTGTGCAGAGGGATACATCTTGAACCTTCCATCCAACAGTTGCTTTATGTACGTTGTGTAACTTCATGCACACAAGCAACTCCACAGGGTTTAGAGGAGCTGCTTACAGGTCAGTGTTTGTTGTAGTTGCATTTAAAGTTAATTATACATTGCAGCAGCTCAACAGTGCACAGTAACCAAGGCCTCAAATTAGTTTGTCCCCATCAGCTTTGTTTCGTGTGCTGCCCATCTGCATATACTTGTAATAAACCTGCATGCTTACATAAGTTCTTTAGATGCATCCTAGAAATCCCCTCGGATTCTCAACTTCTACTCCTTTTATGGTGATAACAAAACCCATGACACTTCAAAATTCTTAGTATAGTCCCAGGGAACTGCCAGGCCAAATCAATCTCATGTAAACAAACATGCTGTCAGCTCCCTTTCTCCCAGAAACAACCCACAGAGGAAAAAAAACCAAAACCAAAGTTAATTAAAGAGTGACTGGATTGCAGCTAGCCATCTGGCTGCCTGGGAGCAGAGGTTGCTCTGTGCACCTGGGGCTGAACAGGCTTTAAGGAAGTGTCAGCTAGAGACTCGGGAAACCTTTCCTTTGCTATGCTTAGCAGCAGGGAACAAAAGTACAATAACCGAGAACGCCAGCATGGCCAGAGTCTCCTGTCTGTCATGCTGGCATGCTGAGTTTAGGAGTCATCTACTTCAAATGCACTTTTGTCCCCGTGGCTGTTTGTCTGCCATCATATCTAGCCTGTATCAAACTGCTAATGAGCTTCATTCATTGTTCTCACTTACAGCTTGTGTAATGAATAGCTCTGAAGTGAGCTATTATTAAACCCATATGAATGCAAGGTCATATATCCTTGGAGGCGATGAAACTTTTCTTAACTTTAGGCAAGAAGAGAGGCATTTGCATTTGCATTTGCATTATGCTGTGATACTTCCTTGCAGCATTATGCCTGATTGGGTTTGCCCAACCAGGAGAACCACTCCAGGGCTATTCCTGCACAACCGTGGCAATAGGTAGATGAAAAATTGAGACTTGAGGATGAAGATTTAGAAAGCAATAAAGGTGGACTTACACCAAGCAGAACTCTATCCAGAGAGTGGGGTAAAAAGGGGAACTTCACTGCAAGTTCATGCTCATCTCAAAGAAAGCAAGCCAAAGGATGAAGTTTATCTGAAAGGTTGCATCCCACTTCCAGACAGCTGTGTAAGTTGTCTTTGGGGCTAACTGGACAGGGGAGCTTGCTGCCTGGAGGGAACCAGGAAACAATCGTGAAGGGAAGGTCTGTCAAAATGGTAAAAGTCACTTTGTCTCAAAACTATTTAGCTTGTTAACTCATTTCCCCTTTCTTGCTCCAAGAAACAGATGCTGATTTATTAAGCAGTTTAGTCAAATAAACTCAGCTTGCTTTTCCTTTCAAAGGTTGTCTAGCGTGAGGAGTGGCCACATACAATTCCCAGGCCTGCCATTGTCGAGGGAGCACCACTCCTAGGAGAGGTGGTGATTCACTCTTGCAGCTCCAGCCCGCTGCCACCACGTCAGCGTGCCCCGAGGAGGAGGACTCTCCACTGACAGCTGCCAGCGGGTTCCTGTGGCCTGTCACAGGCAGTGGGGACAGGGTCCAAGACTTGCGCGACCCTCTCCAGGCTGTGACAAATGTCATGGCACAATTTTATAATGGCTAAATCTGCGGTGGGTTCCTTTGATTAGGGACCAAAAAAACAAAGAGAGAGACCCCAAACTTCCCCGTTCATAACTACGCTGGAAGCAGGGACTGGCTGACCTGTGCTTACAGCATTCCAGGCTCTGACTCAGAACAGCAAGAGAGGCTGTTACACACCACCCGTGCTGGCACTTGTCCCAGGACGGGGCAGAGTGGCCCATCAGGCAAGGTGCGGGCAGCAGGCAGGGTACGTCCCGGGCACGGGATCACCAAGGGGGTGGGTGCTGTAAAAACAATCGAGGGTTTCTGAGCTGCTCCGCTGCTTTGCTTTCCTCTGACCAACGTAGGTGTGTCCTCCTACATTTCCCGTGTCCCTGCCATGATGTGGGGGATGAAGGGGAGACAACTTTCTAGAGTTTCCCCCTTCTCAAAAGGGCACAATCCCACTGCTGCCACTCCAAGCCAGGGCGGGGGAACGAAGGCGAACAGGAGGAGCTGGGGCAGGGCTGAAGGGGCAGGACGCTCTGGACTGAATTTGGCTAAGGCTGTAGGTAACTGGTTGCTGGTTAGAGATCGTTTGTTGATATATACTCAATTTTTGGACCATTTTGCACATGCACAGCGTGGCGTAGGTACATGTGCTGCAAAAATACTAATTGATAAGAACTGCAGATGTTCTCCCCGCTTTCTGAGCGTGTTTCAGGACACAACATAATATGCTGTGCATAAAAGAATCTGCATTGGCAGCACAGTCAAATTTGGATGTCACTTTATTGTGCTATTTCTAATATTATGAACAGCTTTCAAAATGCCATTTGTAAGGACTTTGGTGCATTAGCCCTGCTAAAGAGAATGAAGTTCACACATGTCTTGGGGGCACAGCCTGGGGCATACATGCTGTTTATTCCATGCTGAAGTGAAGATGCGCCTGGGGGAATGCTACCTATTCAAGTAAGGAGGGGTTTGTTTTCACCTACCTTCCCTGGACAACAGCTAGTAATGAGCTGAAACTGCTGCTCTGTGTGCAAACTGTGCTTCTTTGGGCTACAACTTTGTCTATGTCTGTCCAATGCTTATCATGAGCTTAGACGATGAGTCTTTTAGACTCAGGGCCATTAGTGTTATTACTACTTAAAGCATCGCACATAGCAGATCATCGTCCTTGTTTTAAGTGCTTTGGTGCCGCTCTTGCTTTAGTAATAAATAAATTAGTAAAATACTGTTTTTAGAAAAGAGGGAACTGAAAAGATTAAAATTGTTTCCTTAGATCAATTGCACTGTGTGAGGGTGCAGTAACTTGAATCAGAAATGTTGGGAGAGCAGTAGAGTATGCATATTGTGCTTGATAAATGTGTTCGCATGAATGCTCTCAGAGAGTGAGATAGATCCACACATCAGAAAACAAGATAAAGCATAACATCTGCTCTTCCCTTCCACCTCCGTGGGCTTGTGGGAGTTCTCTCCTTTTCCCTCATTTGCCCATCTATAAATCTAAAATAATACAGACCTCCCTCATGGGAAGTTGTGTAACCAACTCATGACTGTACAGTGTTAAATCCTGGAAGGGAAGTGCGCTAGGAGAGCTAACAATTTTCACTCCATAAATTATAGTAACACGGCTAAACAAAATGACAGGTAGAAAGAATCACTACTAATTTCCCTGTCTCCTAATTACCTGGGTGCATCCCTTCTTCTCTCAGTTAGCCTTGACTAAAAAAGGGCTTTTATAATGCTCCAGTGCAGCTGGATATAAACACTGGCATTTCAGGGATGGCGTGAAATCTGGAAAAGCGTTTGGAAATTAGGCTGAACAGTGGCTCTGCGCTTGTGGCTGTGATCACGGGATGTTAAATCAGGTGATCACTAAGCAGATGCCCAAGTGAGCCTAAGTCATAATGTGCCCTTTGCATCAAAGGTGTAGGTATCTGCCCAGGACCACTTGCCTTCCATGTTGGTGCTTTGTAGGGCTGTTGGCTCGCAATGCTTTTCGAGATTGAGCATCAGTCAGCAGGCAGAGGGAAAAGCATTATCACTTCAGACACTGTGTTGGGTAGAGTTGAAGTCGGGTTTTGGAAAAGATGGAGATCACATTTCCCAGAGCAATGGGAGGATTGCAAGGAGCTAAAAAGACTTTTGTAGGTGTCAAGGCTGTTAGGCTGTCTTTGAAGTAACTTTTGTAGTGAGTCTGGGATTTTGTTACACTATCGATTATTTCAAGTTGCCTACACAAAGCTGATACCTTGCTTAAGGCTTAAATCAGGGTCTGGCTTATATAACAATAATTTTATTTGGGGTCTTGATGGTAAATAAACATTGTCATTCTAGATGAGGTTAGAAAATCACTCCGGTGCTGGCTAGAATTGGCCCCTGGGCCACCCGGCAAATAGCTCTGGCTTGAATAAAATGGAGAAGCTGTATGGCATCTCTGATCTGCAGCGAGAAGAGGTGTTCCTCAAAGCTTCTCTGCATCTCTCCTGTGATTGTTCCTAAAATGCACACCTCGGCTATATGCTAGCTATATAGCACTACCGTGCTCTCTGGCCTTCTACACTCTCATGATACCATTAACTAGTCAACTGCCCTGAGGAAAATGTAGCAATAAAAGCGATTTACAGACTCCTTTAACGTGGTTGAACTGTTATAAACCTAAAGCTTGTCCAAGGGCTGGTTGACCTACAAGCCAGTCCAAAGATGGTTACTGAAGACCACCAGATGTGCAAAAACTCTCACACGTAGTCAAAGCGATCTCTGTCCTGTCTGGGTAATGTCCAAGCTGAGTCAAAGTGCTACACATCAAACACAACGGCACACCACGATGAGACTGGGCGGGAAGGGTACAGTGCTCTGAGGGATGCGGCAGGGTGCAGAGGCACCCGCACTCCCCAATTTTAGAGCCCTGAGTTCAGAGGTGGTCCCTGCAGGCTGCTTAGCTAGTCAATGAGAGAAGATAGTAACTCCGTAACCCCACTATCTTTCGGTGGCCCCTGCTCCGGCCTCCCATCACAAGAAGCCGCTCTCTCCTGGGGCCCATCAAGAACCTGGTCTTTGTGCTTAGGCGCTTGCTTAAAGCCCAGCAGTGGGAAAATGCGCTGCCATCTTTGCTGGCTGTTTGGGAAGCACCTCATTACTTGTGTCAGACACACATTTAAAACAGCCATGATTTTGTTCACTTTCTCTAGGGGATCATGTCTGAAAGCTGTTTTGGTTTCCCAGCAAGGGATAAGCCACCATCAGGTCTCTGATTTTCAACTTGGGGCCCATTTGTAGGATTTTAAAGCTAAGCGGATCTGCTGCAACCCCTTCATCAGACCTCCTTCGGGCAAGCAACTTAAACAGATTGCAGCCACTGCCTCTTTTTTGTTTTCTCACCAGTAGAGATGTAGTTCCTGATGCCACAGCCACCATCACTAGGCTTCAGAGTTAACAGTTCTACTGAAGCGAATTCCAGACCGTGTAGTGAGTGCGACAAGAATGGCAAGTTAGGGTCGCACCTCGGACGTCGTTTCCTGCCACCGGTGATTCACATCCCCGGGAGCGGAGCACGGGGCGGAGGGCGAGCACCTGGACGGGGTCCCCGGAGGGCTCGGGCCGCCTGCCTGCCTTCCACCGGCGGCTGGCGCCCGCTCCGTGCGGAGCGGTGCCGCGCACGGCCGGGGCACCCTCTCAGCCCCGCCGGCGCTCCCGTGTTCCAGCCCCGCCGTTCCCAACCGGCCACCGCCCCCCCCCGCCCCGCCGCGGCTCCGCCCCCGGGGCCGCCCCAGGTGCCGGCGTGGGGGCGGCTCCCGCCACGCGAGCAGCGGCCGCGGGACCCGCACGGCTCGGCTCGGCTCGGCTCGGCGCTGCCGCCGCTCCTCCGCCTCAGGTAAGAGCCGCGGCCCCGGGGGGGGGCTTCCTCCCGCAGCGGTGCGCGCCGCCGGGGCGCAGCCCTCCCCGTCGAAAGTAACGGTGAGGGGGGACGGGCGGCGGCGCGTCGCCCCCCTCAGGCTTCCGCTGCGGGGCGGGAACCGCGCCGCGCCTCACCTCCCCTCAGCGTCCCCGCCGGGTCCCAAAAACTCTTCCCGCCCTTCTCGGTCCCGAGCGTCGGGGCTGTCCCCGGGCTCCGCGGGACGGCGGCGGGCGGGCGGCCAGGGCGGGCGGCGGGAGGTGCCGCGGCCCCGAGGAACCCCCGCGGGGCGGGCGTCGGCTGCGGTGCCGGTGGGTGCGCGGCAGGCGCTGTGTGCCCCGGCGGTCTGGTGTGACAGGCAGACCTTCAGGAGCGGCGGGGAGGAGGGGGTGGCAGCAGTTACATCTCTAAAATAAATATTTATCAGCAGTAAGAGGTGATATGACACTGCTTTATCTTTAAAATATCCTGGGCCGGGGGGGAGGCTGGAGAGCGGGGCCTTCCCGCCTGTTTTCCAGCTGGTGTGTAACCTTTGCCGGTTCCTGTCACCCTGGGCGGTTGTTTTCTGCTCAGGGAGTTGCAGCGCTTAAAAACTGTATGGCAGTAAAACAAACTGCCGGGAAAGGGGGGGTTTCGGTTTTGTTGTTGCTGCTCTTTGAAGGTGAGAGACCTGCTGCTGCCGGACTGCACGGCTTCGCTCGGCGCTCGCTGCGGAACGCCCACCCGCAGATTCGCTGTTTCGCCATACAGGTGGAAAAACGGACTCGCAGGCTGTGTGTACGTCCACGCCGCCCTATAGCAGTAGGCAGTGAGCCTGTTTCAAGAAGCTGAACAGATCAATCATTCTAACTTCACTCATAAAAAGTATAGTCTCCAATTTCTTTGGTTTCCACTGTACAAAATACATGTGGTCTTTTTGCCATATGTTCTGAGACTATGTGGGTTTTTTCCCCAATGTTTTCTCTGTGCATGCCAGCAGCAAGGCAGTGTCATCGGATGCGCACGGGACCATCGTGCTGTGGGATGGGAGGCAGTATCCCCAGCACAAGCGTTTCCACCTTTTTGCCTCCCAAGGTTCTATCTCCATGCTGTCCTTTCCTTCATGCAGCACATGCAGTGGTGTGTTTGTGCAGTGCATCAGGTTGATCTGACCTAAATTAAGACTAACCTGACCAAAAAAAAAAGGGGGTTAATTTTAACCTGGATTTTCCCTTGGCCAGAGATGATATAAGGCCGTGGCCTCAGAAGTTTAATTCATGTTTCTGTGCGCTTCCTTGGTGGCAAACCTGGTTTCAACCTCTCCTGCTTTGTTCCTCATTGCCCGCTCCGGACCCAGTGCTACACTCTTGGTTGTGCTAATAACAGTTTGTGGAGCTTCATAGTAGCCTGGATAAGCTCTGGGTTTTAACAAAGCTCCTCTTTTATGGGGAGTTTTTTCCTCCCTCTTCCTCCCAAAGTAAAAATGTCAGTGGAACTATAGTCTTCATTTGTGTATTTGAATCTGTACCCCGATCATGGGAGCGCTGGCATTGGATTATAGTGAGTACAAGGTTGAATCCATATGCTGCCATATGTAAGTGTATAACTAAAAGGCTTTTATTTTCTGTTATTTGTGCTTGCTATCCTGGAAGTGGTTGTATGTGCATGTACTGAGACCTTGGCGTGTTCACTGCTTTCAGGACTGTTTTATCAGGATAATTTGTAGTGTAAGTCAGAAGAAAGGCAAATAAACCAATCTGTAAATCAAACTTCCTTTGCAATTTTGACAAAACTGTGCTGCCCTCTTTGCAGATCTGGTATGTTTTCGGGTAACAAATTGAGAAGACTTACTAGCTTTAGGTTTTAATAGCAGCAGTTCTTGCTACACCTATGTGTAGCAAAGTAATGCATGTAGTATTCATTAGCATGCTAGTTGTCGTTGTCACGTAATAGTCATGTTAGTTGACTTGCATGTGTTTCAGATAGTTTTTCCTACTTTTATTTTCACACAATCTGATGCAGCCCCAGTCCAAAATGGGCAGGTCACAGATCACGTTTCAGGGTCTTGCCTCATGCTGACTGGTCTTAGTGCCACGGAAGGGCACTCACGTCCGCCTAACCCTCCCAGCAAGTCCATGTCTGTTCTCTGTTACTAGTTCGGCCTGAGGAAATATTTTTTTCTGAGGCGGTTCTTAATGGCTAACATTGAGAAATGTCCTGTACTGGTAATTTCAGATACGCTTCGTGCTGTAAAAAATGTATCTTGTGCTTAAAGTTCTGCAGTACTTAGTGAGCTCTTGTAAATGCTTAGCTTACTGCAGCTCAGTAGTATTTGATCTCTGACGTAAGCAATAAGACGTATGTTTGGAAGTATTAGCTAATTAAAACATGGGAATCGCAAGGGTGCTTAGCAGGTGGCTTACTTCACAGCACAGAGAACATAGCACAGAGAAACGAAATAACTTGTTCATCACAGATTTTCCGCTTAGAGGAGGAGGACAAGAGGCAGCAAATTAAACTTATCCTGCACTGCAGAGGCATCCTGAGCTAGCCCTGTGTCCGTGTGGTTTACAGGTGGTTACTACAAGACAATACCAGTCTCCAGTCACCTGATTTGGTCAGGACAGCAGCTTGCTTTTGCCTGTAAATGAAAGGTTTTAGACCTGGTGATGCAGAGAAATCTGTAACTCTCTTGCATGGCGGTGGAGGGGTGTCTACCCGAATCTGCACGTGGCCTGACTCTAGCTCCAGATAGTATGAGTTCCATCATGTACCTGAACTTGCCTTATCTTCCACCACCGTGGGAGGGCATGGTCACGGCTTCCTCCGTGGAGGGCTGTATCCTGACGCAGAACGTAGCTGCGTCCTGCCTTCCAGCTGGGGAAGGGCCAGCGGGGCGTTAAACGTGTCTTGTAGCAGAGTTGGTACAGATTCGTCTTGTGTGTTGCTCTGAGTGCTTTTACGTCACTCCTACTTCAATGTATTCAGCAGTGAGATACTCAGAAGTATTTCACTATTGCCAATTCATTCTCGGAGAAACCAAGGCAGAACTGCAATGCTGGAGAGCCGATGAGAAGGGGACTGAAGTCCGTAACCTCGGCCATCGCTGCGATGTTTGTAACAGGAAGCAAGGGCTTTAATGACGGTGAGTTTTGTACTAGCGATCAACCTCTCCAGCTTACACTGTTCTCTGGAGACAGGGCTGGATTCAGGGTCAGGCTCAGCTAGCAGTTCTGTAGGTCTAGAAATTGGCTGGCTCCTGGAGTTCCCAAACTCAATGGAATATTCAGGGAATTGCGGAAATCTTCTCTGTATCCGCACTTTCGGGCATAAAGAGGTTGTAAATCTCTTGTTCCATGCATCCTTTGGGACATAGCTGCGCTGAGCTTGGTCAGTGGCTCCTCTTTAGAAGGGGAGATCTTTGTACTGTTAAATATTTTTCTCTGTATCTTCTGGAGTAGCGTGTCTGCTAAGAGGCATGGAACTATGTGATGATAAAAGAGCCGCAAAGAAAACACTCATAGAAGAGAGTAAAAAATGTGGGAACTTTTACTTCTTTACATTTTTTGCCATTGTAAAATTAGAGTGACTAATTCCTCTTTCCTGAGAGTTTTGTTGTGGCTCTAAAATGGACTTGAAGGATGTTGAACATTATGCAGGAAATGGGAGAGGCATGGCTCCAGATACAGACGTTTGGCTCGAGGAAATCTTTCTAACGACAGTCCCAGCCTGCTGCCTAAGCAAATGTGGTTGCAAAGTTGGAGAGTTGATGGGAAAGGGGTGATATCCGCAGGTTCTTGGCATTTGTTCCACACCCAGCAAATTCTTACAAGACTCTTTAAAGCCTGTGTTCCCAAATCTGAACGGGTAATAATAATAATAAATAACCACCTGTGTTGTTTAAATGTTTTTATCCTTCATTTGTTATGCATATATTTGAACTCATTTGTAGCATACGAATTCCAGACCAAATCCACTACAACCATCTTCTTGCAAAGACTTCTGGACTCATTAATAAATCAATTTTAGGTTTTGCTGTCAAGGTGAGGGGCTCACATTTTTAAAGTAATAAACGTAGACTTAATTTTCTTTCTGTTTACACTGTTGAATTATTTTTGTTCTAGGTCTATCAATTAAGTTATTTGGATGACACCTCAAAATCAAGTTCTGGACAGTACTGAAGTGTGAGCCAGAGGCTGTCACAGGGCGCAACTGTTGCAGAGGGCAGGGGTGTGAGAACAGGAGGAAGTGTAACCGATGCTGAAAAATGTGCAATACTTTGGGCAAGAGCAAGGTGCTGTCTTGTTGCCAAGTGAGGTGATTGTCAATTGTGTGGATCGTGAGAAAGGATTTGTCCTTGTTCGATCCAAATTCTGACCTGGAATAGGTAGTTGCAGCTTGTTATTTACATAAGGTCTGAGTTTGTCCACGTGTTTTGGCAGTCTCCACAGGGCAAGATAATGTAAGTCAAGATGACAAATGGTGGTTTACCTTTGTTTACTGGAGAGGAAATGCACCAGAGACAAAGTGGGCCTTTAGATTATATTAGCCATGAAAAAAGAGGACTAAATGCTGTTACGTTTTTCTGCTCTAAATCTGGAATAACTATTACTTTAAGGCAGTTATTTTTGTATAGATGTGCTATAAGGGAGGTAGCAGACATTTCCACATCCTATTGTAGTTTGCCTTTGCAGCACAGTAGACTTTGACCCAGGTTTTGTGCAAAACACCAATGTATACAGATGTATTTCGGCTGCTCCTTGCTTCCATTTACTTTGCTGCTTTTCTGGAGGAAAGGTGTAACAATTCCTACCTAAGGTCTTGCATCCACTTGTAGGATTTATCTGGAACTTTTATTTTAGATTAATCTAGATGATGTCCCTTTAATAAATTTTAAACTGATGGCTCCAAATATCTGCTGTTGTCTTAATACCTGTTACTAACTCAAGCGCTGTTTCTCTTCTCTTTGTACTCTGCAGGGCTTTCCCCTTTACCTTCAGTGAAGGAAGCTCAGACCTTTACACAGCAGTGTGTTCACAGTCTAACCTGCCTACCCATTAGTCTCTTACATAATATTCTCATTATCCATCTTTACCGTAAACATTGTAATCCTTTTGCTTCTACATCACAGGTTCAACAGTGTGACCACTCTCTTGATTTATATACTCACAGCAAAGCCTCCATCTGTCTCATGGATTATAGATCTAAATTGGTAACTATCACTTGCTTGCAATATTTATTAGCAGTTATGTTAATTGCTCATGCTATCTTTTCTGCTTCTGATAAATCTCTCTTGTAGTACTAGCATTTGTATAAGACTCCTTAAGGTTATGGCCTTATTTCCTTTATGAGCTTTATTCTTAGGACAGCATACATTGGCTGTAAAAAAAATTCCATTCTTAAATTAAATCCTGAATCAGATTTCTATCAATTCCTGAAAAATAAAAACAAATTTTTTTTTCAGATGACAGAGCACATAAAGGAGTGAGTTTTTATAATAGAGAATTGACATAGATGTGTAATTTGTGAACTAGAGTATTTTTAATGTAGATGGACTTTTTAAGACTTTTTTTTTGGGGGAAAAAAAACCCACAAGGTATTAATTCTTTTGAAAAGAAGTTATGCTGCATGTCAGTAATGTCTCTCATGGATTGCTGCTAAGCTGTAAATATAAGAGATGAAGAAATCTTTTGGTTTAGCTACTTTTTGTTTTTTCCCTACCACATAACTTACAGAGTAGTTTCCACAGTCTTTTAGCATCTTCAGAGCTGTCTACAACGCTCCTGCCCTATGTTTCTGTAAGAGCCTTGGCAGGTGTGTGATCTATTTGACTTTAGCACAATGTATGGACTTTAGCACTATGTACGTGGGGTCTTTTTTAACGTCTACCTTTATTTAGCCTCATTATTTCTGCTTTTACTAAATGAGTGTATCTAGTAATCTCTTGCCTATGGATAGCCAGGAGTCTAACAGGTACAGCTGTGTTTGTGACTGTGCCCCTTCTCTTGTTGCCTGCTGTTACCACTTACTCCTTCTAGACTGATAGTCATTAACCTCTTTCTCGGTTTTTCTCTGTTGGCTGACCTTGAGCACTGGAACTCAGGAACAGTAAAACGGAAGTAAGAAAAAAGAAGTTTGGGCTCTGAAATAAAGGAATGGTTTAACACTGGTAGCTCTGTAAAGCAATAAAATAGCATGTCAGGAGGAACAGCAGAGGCTGGGTTGGTGAACACACACAAAATGAGCTGGACCCAGCCTGGAGTAGCGTGCTGTCTGTCATAAGATCTTTGACTCTTAGAAATATAGAGGGGCGGTTTCACCCCCATCTTCTCATCTGCCTAATAAAAGAAACGTGTGTGCTAGCGGATGATGGTGGAACAGTTGAACAGTCACATTTAAATTGCCACTGGTCCTATATAGCACAAAACATACGTAGTAAATTTCAGTTTTGGCTTTAAAAATAAAGCAGTGACAAATATTAAACAATGTTTTTACTGTTAGAAATGCACAGAATACACAGGTTCATGACAAGTTGAAATTGCAAATATGTCTTCATGCATAGTTTGAAGTCTTAAGTTCCATCAGTGTGACAGTGTGACCACGTTTCATGGTTAACTGAGGTGACTGACAGCAGGCAAGGAGACCCTTTTCCAAAGGTGATTCAGACTTCTTCCTCGCAATGTGGTGAAAGACAGTGGGATGTAGAAACGGCCATGTCTGTGAACAGAGCCACGTGATTGCTAATACAGAGGTGCCTAAACTTCCGAGGTAATGATTAGATTTCTTGTTTCTTGTCTGTGAGTGGATAGAAAAGAACAGCCCACCGTTAGTTTGTAGCCAAAATGATAAAGGCTGGAAACACTTGAATTCAACATTAGGTTTTTTCTGGAAATAAATGGATGGCAAGATATACCAGTTGATTTCTAGCCAACACCATCAGCTTTAGGCAATTCATGTACTGCTTTTCACTGAAATTGGCTGTAGGCAGGAAATACTGCAGAACTGGGGCAGCAGTGACCACTTCCAGTGATTTGTAAGAGCAGTAACACTTTGATGGTTCGTGTTGCACTACAAAACAGTTTGATTCTTCACCATGATGCTGGTCACAAATTAAAGAGCACAGCTGTGTGGAGCCATCTGTATGACACATTTCAGTGAGTACTGAAAGCAATGAAGACTGGTTTCCTATGGAGGTGTCTTATGGTGATAGGTTTCTTTTTTTTAAACTTCATTATACCAAAATAGAAAATAAAGGCAGGAGAGACACCTTGATTGAGGAACGTATTCTTTGGTGGCTAATAAGCTCTGATTAAGATTTTATTGCTTTAGAGCATTTGTAGCAGCATCCTCCTATGTGGTTTCTCTGTCTAATAAAAGACGAGCTCACACTGCTGGCTTTTTCCTCAACAGGGAAATAATAAAGTATCTCATAGCTACGTAACTGCGTATTCTCGCAAAACTAGCTGGAAGTTGGGTGTGTTTGAGACCTCGTTCCCTTTGCTAAAGCCTATGGGGAAAACAGGTTGTCAATATTAATATGCTCTTAACTACAAAGAATTGGGATACACAGGCAAAGAACTAAAAGATGCAAGTTCTCATACTGAAGTGTTCTCAAGGACAACCTGATTGGCAGCTTTTTCTTCTCCTGTGTAATAGGTTTTCTCTAACATAGCTAAATCTTTCCTGTATAGGTATTTTCTTGAGAATTATTCCAAGGCAGTCCAAATGGAAAGAGTCGTGAGCTTCTCTTTTTTACTGTGCGTGCCAGTCGTATTTGACTTGGTCTTCTGAAACAAAACCCTAGTTAGTCTGCACGTGCTTGTAAAACAGCAGAGATGCTGCTCTCTTCGGAGTCATCCTAAGCAAAGAGCGTACTTAGTTGTGTACCCAGAGAGCAGGGATGTACGCTGCCAACTAAACGTCCTTTCACCAAGAAGGGAATAAAATCCTCTGGGAGTGATGGCTGTGCGAGCTGTTCTGACGAGTAGGACAGGAGCTGCCCGACATGGGTGCGTCGTTGCCTTTTCCCTCCGCTGCTGATGCTGAATCTGTGCCGGGTGCGGAGGGCCTGCAGGAGATGTGATTTCCTGGACCTTTCTCTCGGTAGCATAGCAACTGCCATCGCTTCCCACCGCTCGGTCCCCTCCGCTTGGCTCCCTCAGCTGTGCTGGATCAGGAACTGAATCAACTTTAAAAACAGCCCTGAAAAACAGGAGAAGTTGTAGGAGGATTTATTTTTAACTGGGATCTCTCTGTTCTCTGAACCAGCTCCCTGCACGGTCCTCAGGACTGGCGTAACTAGGGAGCCCTTGGAGCAGGGGTGCGACAACAAGTGGGAAAGAGGAAGGGAGAGGTGGAGAATTGGGAGAAAGGTTTCCTGGTTCCTGGCTTCAGGCTTCAAGCACAAATTCAGGGGCAGCCCTGTGAGTGCTTTCAGCCCAAATGCTGGTGGAGTACATCTTCAGTAATGATCTGCTATCAGAGGAGTAATCAGTAATTAGTACTGAAGTACTTTCAGTTTCACTCTATTGACCAAAGGAGGGGAAAGGGAAAAGTCACATTTAAGCAAGGGGATGGATTTTTCCTTAGAAATTTTTGTGCTCTGATGCTGCCTCTAATGATTCAAGGAGCCGACCTGCAGCATCTTCGGTGTAGCGCAGTGGCACGCGCAGGCCAGCAAGTGTTGTGCTTCTATGACAACAGCCCCGCGTTCGGTGCAAGTATCGTTTGATCTTATTTTCTGCATTGTGGTTCTAACAAAGCTGCTCTAGCTGGCCGCATTCTGTAATTGCTTTTTTAACTGAGATATGAAAGTCGCATTTGTAGCCAGGTACACTTTTGATTATAGCAATCTAGGGGGGTTAATAGAAGCAGCAGTGTTTCATTTAAAAGATCAGCTTGGAGTGTGCAGATGGATTCTGCGAAGGCAGGGGCAGAAAGAAGATATTGATTCCTGTATGATTACTGGAATACTTCTTTGTTAAAGGTCAGCCTCTGAATCTTTAAATGACCAGGCTTCAAGTGATGAGGGCATCTGACTTTTTTCAAGCCTCTGTCAGTGGAATGGAGAAGTAGAGATTTTTAATTTTTTTTTTTTCTTCTTTAGTAAGTGCACGTGTGTTCTCAATGGCATTTGTGGAAGTTATGTATGTGTATGAGGAAGATAAATTAGTCAAATACAGAACTTCTTCCTGTCTTCCAGCTTGGTGATGGTACAAATAAACTAATCATCTGGATTCATAATTATTGCAGCTGAGATTTCTAACATTTGAATTGAGGCAGTGAATGCATTGGCCTGAGTGTGTGCATGGAATTCACTGATGTTGAATACTTAATTTTAGAAATTCCTGTTATAAACCATAAGACACGGGTAGAAGAGCCCTTTTCTGATACACTGGTGAGAAGAAAATTTGTAGTTGGGTTTTTTGGAGTGCTTGCAAAGGACTGTAGTCGTACTGAAGAGCAGCTGAAGTTCAGAAGAGTGTGTATCAGAACTGTGTTCCATCCCACAGAGAATCACTTGTGGGAAGGTTTTAGTGCATTCAGTGCAGCTGTTGACCATTGAGCTACTGATAAAGTTCTTCAGAAACTGTCCTCATTAATGCAGCCTGTGAATGAAATGTCTGCTGCACCAGCCCTTTTCTGTGTGTGAAAGTTGCATGTGTTTAATCAGAGATAAACCGTCATGCATATTTCACTGAAGTTTAAACTGGGTTGGTTTTGGTTTGTTTCCCCTCTGTTGGGAATTAAAGTTAAACTGACATCCCAATTTAAATTGCCTTTGGAAAGCATTTTGCTTTATAGCTGTTTAACTACAGTGAATTTTGAACTGTTTTTGTTTTTTTTTTCAGTGAGTGAGTGAAGTCCTGTGTGCAGGTGAGACTTGCTAAGAAGGAAAGTATTTGGGCACGTGGTGAGAGTAGACATTGGTGGGAGTTTTGTTCCCAAATATGCCCATGAATCAGAGTTGAGGGGGAAATTAACTTATTTCTTTGGATGCTGCGGGAAGAAGAGCACCACTCGGTGCCTTCTGACACTGCACACAAGTAGCACGTGTCATAGTTTGGTGGACGAGTAGCTGCTAATCAGACCCACGCTGTCATTGCCCCAGTTTGCACAACCCCCTGACTGGTTATAAGGAGCCGAGGTATGCTTGTTTGATGTGGAGTAGATTTTGAAAGAGCATTACAGATGAAAAGTGTGGTGTATCTGTTACAAGGTGAAGTTTCCTTTTTCTCCTCTCTGTAGTAATTTGGTCTGTGTAGCTGTCTTCTGCTCTGTACAAGCAGAGAAGAAAAGGCAGGGACCTGCCTTCTCCCATGGAGTGTCTGAGCTGTGTATGTTAAAGCAGCCAGGGCTGCTCAGAGAGTTCCACCCATCTTGGTATTTCAGACTCTGCAGTTGTTTTTTGTTTCCGAATCCAGTTCAGGGTCACAAGAGAAAGGAGGGATCTCTGAAGCTGCATCTTCCCCTCTCCCCACCCCACTAACATCCCCAGCTCTCACCTCCCCCATAATCAAAAGGGGTATTTCATCTCTTCCAAATGCCCCCTGCAGCCCCGCTGAGCCATCATGTTTTATGCAGGTGCTGTTTATTTTAATTGCAGTCTTGAGAGTAGATAGGTGTTGGATGGATTCAAAGTTTTCAGCTGAAATTCCTGGTGTTTCATCTTCTCCCATTGCTTTTTTTTTTCTGTAGATGTTGAGGACAGAACTTTTCTAAGGATAAAATGGTGGTGATGCATATGCTAGAAATGCAGATTTTCCATAGCAGTCATAAAAGGAATTATTTAGGTTTACCTGCCTTGGAGGCTGCTTAACGAATTGCATAGTTGGATGCACTGTCAAAGATTTTAATTCTTGGTTGCAGTACTCCAGTTTATTGGAGCAACAGAAGTGGCACCCTGCCACAGGAGTAAAGAATGCTGTTTCCCCACTAGTATTTGAACAAGCTGCAATAGCCATCTGTTATTCTTTTAAACACAAAGCGGTGCAACAGGTGTATTTCTTGGGTTTGGAAATCTTACCAGTACAAGTGGGTAATAGAAATTTAAAGCCAGGATTTAAAAGAGTATTTCAAGGTGTGTTCCTCTTTATTCAGCAGATATAGTGATTATGATATTAGAAAGAAGAGAGATAAGCTAAACATATGGTACATAGTTAAGGAAAACAAATGCTGAACTGCTCTTAAATCTGTTCTTTTTCAATGTTTGTCATTTTCTTAGATGGCTTCAGTAACAGATGCCAGATACAGACAGAAAGATACTTCAGATCAAAATTTTGATTACATGTTCAAACTCCTGATCATTGGCAACAGCAGTGTGGGCAAAACATCCTTCCTCTTCAGATACGCTGATGACACTTTCACACCAGCCTTCGTTAGCACGGTAGGAATTGACTTCAAGGTGAAAACAGTTTATAGGAATGACAAGCGGGTGAAACTGCAGATTTGGGTAAGTGCCAGTGTTTTTAAAAATGCTTTATATTAATCCCAGCAAAGATATGATGGTAAAAATAGCTTGTTTGGAAGAAGATTTTTGGATTAATACAGATTTTGATTGTTCGTAAGTTTTGTGTGGCTGTATCATTTGTATCCCTGCAGTATAGCTGAGTAAGTTCTCTTTGTATTGCTGTCTCACTCAAGTGGTGGGACTCCTGATATGGTCTTAAGCTGCGGCTCTACGTTCTCAGGAGTCAGTGTACTATTAAACTGCAACAAACCCAAAGCAGTCTTCAGGTTGGACTCGATGATCTTACAGGTCTTTTCCAACCGTACTGATTCTGTGATTCTGTGATTCAGTCTGGAGCCCGTTAGTAGCACTTTTTGAGTGACCACTAGTAGATGAAGAAATTCAGTCAGTGCTTAATGAGTGAACTGTAGGCATAGTTTCCACTATCAGCTTATGTCCTCCAAAGAAGATACTTGTCTCTTCTTGCAACTCATGTGCCTGCTCAGCAGCGCCAAGCCAGCTCACTTCATCCATCCTCCTTCCTCAGGCGGGAGACAGAGGTATGCTTCAAACCATCTCTGCTGACAGGACTTCTTGGTAAATCAAATGGGAAGAGAGCTTGTGCAGGTAAGCTGGAGGCTCTCTCTGCTCAAATACCCAGTTGTGGGACCTCTTCAGCCTTTTTGAATTACAGCATCCTAACCTAGTTTAAAAAAAAAAAAAAGAGTTTGTGAGCTTCAGAGTGGCAGACCAAGCCCAAGCAATTGTGTCAGTAGCTCATGACGTTCCTTTTTATGGAAAGTAAGTGTTTTCTTTTATTCTACTTGCTGGTAAATGACTTAAACCCTACGGTGCAAATGCAATTTATCCTGATGGTGCTTAAACCCTCTGTGTCCCAGTGAATTACTCGGCAATCTGAGCCTAGATTTTTTAAACATGCTGTGTTTTAAAGTACCACGGGGCTCCAGCTGGAATTCCAGTTAGCAAGATTCTTCTCGTCTGTTTTGCGTAAAAAGATCTCAAATAGATGATATGAGGCTAATATTCTCTTAAATAATTTCGAAGGAGTTAGCTCACTAACTCGAAGTAGCTGCCTACTTAGTGGTTTCTCCCACAAGTTAAGCTTCAAGTTCAGACTTGAAGATGAGTTGAAACTGTATAGCATTTCTGTGCAAATTCTGCCCCAGCTAAGAGCATAGTCTTCTAATTGATTTGTATACACTTGATTTATAATTAATCTTTAATTATTGCATTTAAATGTGATATAGTAGTAATCACATTTTTTATTTATTGTGATGATCTTGAATAGTCACAGTAAATCAGTGAGAATCTAAAATGAGGAATTTTTCTTTTTTACGGCTTTTTTTACTGTTGTCGGGTACAAGGTACAACAAATTATTTAATAAATGATCCTTTTCATGTTGTAGAATTCTGGCATTGAAACTAATGTAAATAACCTGACATGAAACTGTTTGATTTAATTTAGGGTTTAGGTAATAAGAATGTTGGTATTTCAGGCCCTGTAAGCAACTAAAGATGATTTCCATCCAGTTTGTCTGTCTTAATCTTGGAACATGAAATTCTCTAATAAGTTGTGTAAGAGCAAGACAGAAAGCACCATGAAATATTTGGGTTTGTTGCAAAGATACTGGGACTAAAATGAATTAAACAATAATCTTAATTAAATCTGTTTGAAGGCTTTGGGGGGGAAAAGGCTTAAATAACCTTAAACTTATGATAAGAGATGTCAGGTGGATTCCTCAGAGGGTGCTATCTATAGGACCTGTAATATTGGAGTTGTCAACAACACTGTTGATTTAGAATTTATTTTCAATAAAAGGTTCATGTAAGCGTTTTGACAGTTTCCAGAGTGACTCGTGTTCTTTTCTTCTATCTTTCTGTGCTCCTTGCATGGATCCCTGATATGAGTCATAATTTAAGGACCTTAACAAAAACATTAAGTGTGTACCTCTATAAAAACCACAGTATTTGAACTTGTTTACCTCCTGCCTGTCCTGAGACTAAACTTGTAATTTCAATGTATTCTTCAGGGTACATGTAGTAGTAGTGGGGGCCATTAGCATACCAAAACTATGCGTTCCTGTGTGTGGGAAGGAAGAGTTTTCTTACCAACCTGGCTTCCAATTACTTTTTTAAATGATTTACAGGTGCTATTGAGTTTCTGTGAGTGTGTGACCCTGCGGCTCCATTGAACACTTTGCTTTTACTTACAACTTTCCGGTTATGTTGACATTTTTTTAATTATGCTCCCCCTAAGCTTGATGTTAAGTCTTACCTGAATCAGGTTTAATGTGAAACTAAGTGAAGAAGGAGAAGGTACAAGTGTTTAAATTAACCACTTCAAATGTCTTTATCGAATCCAGAGAGGAGCACTTCTAGGAACCTGTAATGTTCTTGGCTCCGTGGAGCCAGGTCTCCTTCAGTTCATGGGTGCTTGTGGAGCTCTTAAGTGTATGCAGCTGTGGCGGACTGGAGGTGCTCAAAGGCTGTCCACAAATAACCTTGGTTTGTGTCCTACGAATCTCAAGGTGGGGGGGAGGTTACTACTGCTGCGCTGTGATCCAGTGAGATCAGTGATCAGTGGGACTTTCTACACTGACTTTTGCCTGTGTTGAACAGAAGAGCAGAATATTTGGGTGTAGGATCCCAGCTACAAAGAGCTCCTTGGGTTTTCTTAAAGCTAAGAAAAATTGGTATTGCTTCAAGTGCCAAGCAGCTGCACGTAAAGACTGACAGTACGTCACTGTGTCAGTAAATGTCTTTCTGGCCTGTCTCACGGTTAGTACCTCTGGTAGAACCTGATGAGCATTTTTAAGCTAGAGATCTAGCTTTTGTGTTTGTGCTGAGTTTGAGGAAGTCCGTATTTTGTGCATCGGGATTTGACAAGCTGTCAGATGTAATGATCAAAAAAGAGTGCTGCTCTGTTCAGTTTTGATGCCATTAGTGGGCCTCTTGCTTTGTTGACATTAACACCTCAATCACCCAGATTGATATTTTAATAAGAGTCCTATCAGTTGTGCTAGTTACCTAGCAGTCTGGGAAATGATCTGCTTGTTTGACAAGACTTAAAAGGAGTATCTCTTGTGTTTGGGAGGGATGGAACATGGTAAAGGTATCATGGTGGTTTTAAGGTAGAGTGATAGCTCTGCTGCTGGAGAACAAAACAGTAAAATGGTCTGGAGAGGGGTTATGTGAAATAAGGTTTTGTGGATTTTTTCTTCGTTAAAGAACTCCAAGATCGGTTGACTGTGTTTTAATTTCAAGTCTTTTCTGTCTTGTTTAGGAATGGTGTTTTTATGTAAATTGAATTTGAATTGAATTGAAATTGAATTGAATCAGTCCTTTACTGAGAAAGTTCATTCTGTGGTTGGATGAAGTTTGGTAATTTAAACATATTACTTACTAGAATACCTACATAATATATTTACATATATACATGAATGTAATTCTTGGATTCAGATTTTTTTATGCCACTGCCATCTGTAATAATACTTTCATATAAAGCATTTCCCTTACGATATATTTGTAAGGAGCCAATTTATAGTATCTTTCTGCACATGGGGTGTACATGTGGATTATTTCTTTCTTGACCAACAGTTTTGTATTCCCAGAGTTGCTAATTACTGATTACTGAAGGAAAGCTATTATATTTTCTGCTAGGTATGGTTTTTTATTATAAATAAATCTCAAAGGTAACATTGTTATGTTCTCAGGAAATGCATACAGTTAATACTCAATGCAGCGTTCAGGTTGCCTAGCAGCTAGAGAAGGCCACTTTGTCCAGATCCAGATGGAAGCAGGGTGAATGAATAAAAGTGATTCTGGTTTTAGGTGAGAACAATGTGAGATATTTTTTTTTTCCCTTCTTCTGTGCCTTTGTGTGTCTATTGGTGGTAAGTAATAATGGTGGTAAGTAGTAATAACGGCAGAACTCTTCAGCAACGCAGCATTGAGTTTAACTGCTGAGGAGCAAACTCCGGTCCTTCACGCTGGCCCAGTCTAGGTTAATTCCATGAGCTCTTTGGATAGTAGCACAAGTTTACTGATGGAAAATCATTGGCAGTGTTTAGCCGAAAACACTTGCACACTACAACACTTTGCACACCACACTATATGTGCTTTGTGTGAGGAATTTCATTACACTTTCATTATACTTTTGTACAGCACCCTGCACAGTGGAGCCTCATTTTTGTTGCGCATACTATAAGCACATATGTGATTAATAATAAACATAATTAAATACAGGGATTGGCAGCTGATATTACAGTTGACACTACTTTCAACCCCCTTTTTTAAAGGCACGTAGTGGTTAAATTTAACTTCAGGATAAAAGGCAAAAAGGGTGTGATGTTCAGATGGAGGCAGCATATTTAGACTGCAGTATGATTTTTCTTTTAAGGTGCTGCTTATCAGATTTAAACTGCTAGGATGAGTATAGCTTTTTCTTTCCCATTAACAAAAATGTTTCCATGGCTTAACTGTTGAAACCTGTAGGGGTCTGAGATTAGCTGTAGTGGATGTCTGAAACACGTATTACAGCTTTCAGGCACAGCTGGGAAGAGGGTGCAAAGGAACATCACTCTCTTTTTGTGGGAAGGATCTTTACAAACAGAAATATAACAACTTCTAATTATGCTGAGTGGCAGTTACCATTACAAAACAAAAAAAGTGTAAACCAAAATAAAACCCAGGCTGCGTAGCCATCCAGAAGGCAAATACATAGTGTTTTTAAAAGCTTTTTGTATCGGTTGTCACCTGGATGACAGGATGTTACTGTGCAGTTTGCCTCATAGGGAAGGGATTCAAAGTAGTAACACTGGTAACTAAGTTAATTCTTTCATTTAAAGGAGGTAAAATTAGAACACCGTCACACTTGATTGTAAATTTTAATGTTAATTGCACACTTAACCAAAAGCTAATTATGCATTTCAGATGAGACAATCATCTGTTCCCCTGGCATCTCATTCCCATCATGTTTTTGCTAAGTTCCTTATAAGCACTGAATTTAAACTTGAATGCTTGCACAAAACCTGTTTCTAAAAAAAGAGATAGTAAGAGTTCTGTAACTTAATATACAGATGCAAAAGCAATGGATATCTCTAAAGATCTAATGGGCTTGATTCTGCTCAGTAGATTCACAGCTCTTGCGAAATTCTCTGATTTGCTGTTTGTAGACAAAGGACTAAAATGGACAAAAGCATGATAGTGGAAAGAACAGGTCGATCCTTGTAAGAGAGGCAAGGATTACATCTTATTTGCAGCACTGAGGATTTACTGGGTCCCAGGAATGAAAATCATCAGGGTAAGTGGATGTAAAGCACCACTACTGATGTTAAAACACAATGCAGAATATTTGACTGGAGAAGATATACAATAATAGTGTCTGTAATTCAATTCCAAGGCCTTGGTTGTATCTCGAGTAATAATACTCTTGCTTTGGGAAGAACTTGCTGCTCATGCCACTCTGAATGGTCTTTAAGATTAGAGTTGCAAGAGTGATACAAGGGAGAGAAATAAGAACTTAACTAACCACTCAGGTTTTTATTTTTATCCCACTCGCTATTGAACTTATTTAACAGCCCAGGCTTGCTGAGCAGGGCATTCCTGCATTTGCAGTTAAACAGTTGACATGGAAGGTTTATTTCTGTTTATAGTTAATCGCCTCAATCCCATTGTTATCTCATTATAACTCTACGTTACAGTGAAGGCCAAATTCTATTTCCTTCTAAGCTCTGTTAGCACTGGAGTTATTCCTGCTTACAATACTGGATTTACTCTCACTGCAAGGTGTAGTATCTCTTTTCATGCTCCATCTTTGCAGAGTTACTAGGCATATGGAGCATTTGCCCTTGTTCGGTGCATTACAGTAAAATGAATAAAGTTACAGTATTGCATTCAGAGGTACCAGACTGTATCCAGGTGCAGGGTTGAGTGTATTTGTGTTAGTTAAGAGCTGCTGATAGTTCAAAGGTTTGGACCTTTTCTAGAGCAAACGGAACAATGTTAACTAGTTGCCCAATAGGGAAAAGCTGTACTTGGAAAACTTCACGGGGAATTCTTCAGCTGATGTAGTAAGGCAGTTGAGCTTTGAAAGGACAAATGGGTTGCTGACCTCCTGACATTTTCCATTTAATGCTTTTTACAGCAGAAATTCAGAACAGATATTTTGGTACTTTCCAGTAATCATTTTACATAAGGTCTTAGACTCATGTGCCTCAAAACATTTTCCGGTTGTCCTTCTCTTATCAGAATCACCCTTTCTATGATTTTCTTTCATAGTGTTATCTTCTACATAATGACTAGGTATATTCTATATTTAAATATGCTTGATTACACTGTGATCAGTTATGAGATAATACAGTGGGTAGAATTTATGAGTTCTCATAGTATTTGTCTCAGTGAGCATGTACTTAAAACTGTGTCATCAGTTTTTGGTCAAATAAGAAAATACAACTTTTTGTTGAGCTCATTCACATTTCTAACTTTCATGCATTGTGTTGTCTACTGCAGTGTCATGTTTATGCAACACTTATGAGCAGGCTGAATGGCTGGTTTTAGAGAGAAAAACAGGAACCCAAGACCACAAAAACTGTTTTTCAGATGTGAGAAATTGTAGCCTGTAGCACAGCTGGAGTACCCAGGAGTTTAGCAGTGGGGACTTTGTAATTTATTTTCTGTTATCTAGCTATTTAACGTCATCCTGATTCATTAAACAGCATGAACTAAGCTCCCAGATGTTGAGCACTGATTTTCTGTATGGGAAGGGCTATTTTAAGTCATGTGGAGGGAAGGTCGTATGAGGATGTCTGAAGCACCTTTTGATTTGTAAGAAAGGTGAATGAGTGATGATCCTTCCAGCACAGGGGAAATGGTGACTCTATTCCCTAGCCACAACATAAAATGGTCTGTGTTTTGGTTTTTTTCTTTTAATAAACAAAATGACCTCTTATCTGGTAATTGTAGTTACATTGTGCTGATGCTGCAGTGTAACCACAGTGTGCTCAGAGATTCACCTAACTGCTGTGTGTAGTTGTGTCAGAGGGCAGCAGCGCTGGACTCTGCAGACGCGTATGGTGCTGACAGAAGGAAACACTGGTGAGAAGCACCAGAAACAACAAAAATGCGGCACACTTCTGCAGTGTGGAGAACTGGGAGGCCTATGGCTTGCTGGTTAGGTTCTCCCATCTGCAGAACAACATAATGTTTACCAGGAGACACTCTGATCTCAACCTAGATTTCTGGTGAGCCGTTCTGGCTGCCCAGCAAATATTAATGAGTGGCAAAGTGGGAAACATATAAATCCTGTTTGGGGATAGATACATCTTTCAATAGCAGCTTAGCACCTTGCATTTTATAGTCAGGGGCCACTGTAGCCCGAAAGTGCATCCTGGGCATCCTAGTGTATCCTTCTGTGCTTCTGTCACAGTCCAGGCTTTGCTGTGTTGCTGAGGTGTTCCTCATTCCAAATGGAGCTGCTGGTCCCAAGGGTTTTGCCTAGCTCACACATGGCATCCTGTGCTTCTGTTGTGCACTTTCACCTTGTTTGAAAAGTCCTCTACTTTTGCTAAGTCTGCTTCACATCCATTTCTTTGCTAATCATATATCAGATGCTCACTGCTTTGCTACTAATTTATGTTAGAAACTGAAACAGAAGGTGGCAAGAGTGTTTGAAACTTGGGGGGAGCAGCTGTAAGTAGAGCAGATAAATGCTCTATGTTATGAGCTGCTGTGCTTTATTAACTGAAATAACTTCATGTGGTGTAAGACTCAAATGATTAGACTTTGTGTATTACTTAAAGAAGGCTCAATGATGGTATTTTCTCAGCCAGATTCTGGCTGGCTAGTCGCTCTGACAAACTGATACAGACATCTGTACCAGTGCTAGAGGGTAAAGTCATGGAGAGAGCGCAGTGGGTGTAGATATGTGTGTGTACATATGCTACTGATGTCTATCAGGTGTTACTGTCTCTCTGCTTTTCTTGTAGCCAGAGCGACAAAATAGAACATACAGGGGATCTGTGCAAAGGATCTTTACTAGGCAGGGTGTTCACCCTAATGCAGTTTTTGCTTTTGCATACGCTTATTCAAAGATCCACCTGCTGCTTCCTCTCCTTTGGTCCCCACACTGGTGATAACGCTGTGGCAGTTCTGAAGTTACCGAGTGTTCGAGTGCCATGGTAACTGCATCCTGCTCCGCTGACTGCCAGCGGGCACTGAGCCCTTCCCTGTTCTGAAAGGAGACAAGTGCTCCGAGTGCCAAATTGTGGTAGTCTGGTGTGAGTCAGCTTTGATAAGTCTATGCAAAGTCCTTTACCAAGTGGTCTGCAGGTCTCTCTTCTTTTTTTTTAAGGGAAGAAAGAGAAATAACTCCCATCAAATGTGTTTTGGATTTTTTTTTAAACTCTAAAACTGTCCTACATTATTGAAAGGCTAAAAAATTAATTCCCATTGGAATTACCACCAAATGCTAAATTGCTTCCTTGCTGTGCATTTTAGCCTCATGCTGTACACATTTCTGTAAGGCTATTCCACTTTTCCTATAGTTTTCTCTTGGCTCTGTGTTATGCACCCTGGCTTGCTCTTGGTGAAATCAAGTGTTTACCTTTGTAAACACTTTTGCATTAACTGTAAGGATAGCTCTCGCAGAGTACTGTTGTAACAGAATTTGAAATAATGGAGTTATGCATAAGAGTGAACAAGAGAGCTGGGGAAAAGAGAGGAAGTCAATTTACTTGTTTCCTTTTTAGAGAAGAAATATTCTGACTATAATATAGCACGCTGGTGCATCAATTGATTGCATGGAATAACAACACTGGAAATTTACAGCTGAGCAAGGCTAATTAATGAATGCATTTTTGAAGTCTCTCTTGCGTAAGAGCGGAATGATGATGGACCTTGACCTTTATGCTTCTTCTACCCTCTCTCAGCCCTTGCTGGGTTGTAGAACTACCAAAACTGTTAAGAAAATCAAACCTCACGATGTTCATGTGTATGTGTGTGCAGTTTCCGAAGAGACACTCAATAACTTCTGTTGTTGTTATCAGCTTCAGCTACAAGAATGGTGACAGCCCCACAGAGATTAACTGAGGCTAAGTGTGATTTGGGGTGTGTAGTCAAGTAATGGCTTGACAACTTGGTGGACATTACAGGTGGACAGAATCAACCCTCTCTGGATTTGTTTCCGCTGTCATCAGGTGTAAACACTTCTTGTTCCGTGTTGCTGTAAAACACAGTCGTCTTCAGCTGGAATTCTTTTATACCTGCTCTCTGCTCCCTTTGTAGAGGTATAGCTGACTAAATGGAGGGCAACAGAGGACAGGGAAACAAGAATAGTGCTACTCAGGGGTTGGAAGGGGTGATTAAACTTCCTTTCTGTTACCCTAATTACTACAAACTGCATGTCCACTGCAATGCAGCATGGCAGGGTTTGTTCCAGTTCCTAATGGGATGAACACAAAGTGCCAGTTTCAGTCCTGCTACGTGTCTAGTTTCTTCCCATCTTATTTCTGAGGTGCCCAAGGCTGAAGGCTTGTCACACATTGTTGGGAATGTTGTGCTATTTCAGAAATTGCTGCTTGCAATACTGTGGAAACTTGTTTATGATTGCCAGAGAGCAAGTTCTGAATGTGTGCAGCCATGAGAGAGAGAAGCTTAAATGACAATTTAAGGTATAGAAGTTGAAATGCCATTGAGCATTTGGATTTACAGTGTTTTTTCTCCCATCTCCAATCCCACAGACACAGTGCTAGCAGTTACCAGAAAAATAGGGAGGGTCTTTAGATGTGATTCTAATCTCTTACATTGGTGTAAACTTGGAGGATCTGCAGGACAGGCTTATATCACACATAGGGTTTAATGCTGCACTAACCTGGCCTGGTGCATCCAGCTGCTCAGCAGTATAGTAAAACACTGAGGGGAGATGCATTGTCTGAAAGCAAGAAGGTTGTGCTTAGTGCAGCATGGCAGGGGCTTGCAGCAAGCCTGATTTAGCTTAAGCACAGCTTTGTGCTGATGCAGCCGTGCCATCTCCACTTCTGGAGCTAGCTCTGTCTCTGGTAGGTGAGGGCCTGTGTAGACAACTCCACTGCGCAGCACTGATGTGCCCTAAAGCCAGCAAGTGAGCAGAGTGAAAACTGGCACAAAAGTAGAGTAGAACCAAAGCGGGACCATGAAATGAAAACCAAAAAAACCCCAGTGCCATTAATTACAGTGGAAAGCAACACCAAAGAAGCCGTGCTCATAAATGCTGGCTTGCAGGCAGCAAGGAGTGGCCCCGAGCAGCAAGCCCAGGAGCGCTGGGCTCTGCAGGGATGGAACTGCTGTCACAGAAGTGTCAGTCTGCACCAACACCATGTGGATTCCAGCCTTCCTGCAAGGTGGTTGATGTCTGGGCATTGCACTTCCCGAGACGAGGAATGTATGCATTTGGCAAAGCTCTTCAGCCTGTTTTTATACACCCTTCCTCACCAATGCTCCTTCCTAGGTTGTTTTCCTAAGTGTGAGACATGGTGTGAAGCAGGGACTTGAATAGGTTGGCTGATTATAGGAGCTCGGGGTTCCAGATGAACAGTATTTCTATACTGATGCTCATTCCAACTGTTGCGCTATAATTATGCGACAGCTGAAACTCCACACCTGTTTAAGGCTCCTTATCCTTTTTTATAAGAATGCCCTTCATCTTGAAAATAGCATGCAGGAAAAGTCACTACTGCAAAGATATTAAATGAGGTAAATTTGTGAGAACTGCTTAATACCTCCTGAGTCTTCAGGGATTGGAAATGTAAAATTAGTAATTTCCTTTCACTTCTCCTGGTTAATGATTTACTTAGGGAAAAGCAAACTCTTCCAAGGGAAGAATCTGCATCAAGTTCTGCCCCCGTGATGTAATTGCTACTGCTCTGCGCTGTGTATGCCCTGCTCCACAGTAGCGTGTTCAAAGCTGTGGCCGTCATTCTGAAGTCTTGGACATGTTTGAAATTATTTCAGATTTCCTGCTAAAATTCTGTAACTATGCATAGGGGCTACTTACTATTCTATCAAGAGACTGCAAGAAATCTAAAGGGAACAAATTCAGCAAAAATCATCCCCACCATTGTCATGGCAAAACTGTGATTTGAATAATCTCTCGCCTAAATCTGGAAATGGTCTTGGTTTTCCAGATACTTACTGTTTTAACGGGAAATTTTACCCGACTCAGTGGTACTTGCAGAATCTGGCTGTAACTTAGTCACAACAGCATCTTTGCATCACTGCGTTGTTGGCTTGAAGTCATGTGGCAGTTCTCCCATCTGCAGCATGGGCTGTGGAAATCCTCTCCACACAGCTGGGAGACCGGGAAGCACAATAGCTCCAGTTGCGAGTCAAAACCTGATGTTGCTAAGTGATGGCAAGGTAGTCACCTGCCATAGCATTTACAAAATCCAAGTGCTTAAACAGAAGGAAACTAATAGCTTTATTTTCCACTAACTGCATACAAGATGTTTATTTGCTTTGGTACTGAAAGCATCAAACCTATGCGTCCCTTTTACTCCAGATGGGATCTTCAGAATTTTCAAGTTCTTGCAATGGCAGCTGTTTATCCTGCCTGAGGATGTGCCCTCCAAACATATAATACTATGTTAGCCTACAACTGCGAGAGTCAGTGCTGTCAGTTTGATGATTTAAAAAAACCCCAGAGTTTAAAAAAAAAACCACAAAAAACAAAACCACCCCAAAACAACAAAAGACCCCCAAAAAACAAACTGCTTTTTATCACCTAATACAAGGGCAGAGAAGAGGTTGCATTTGTTTTGTTGGTTATAATGTCAGAATCCATGCAATGTGACCCTCTTTTTTGTTTTCTTTTTATTTTTTTAAACTATAGTCTGCATATCGGAGAATCATTGCAGCATTGATTTCTTTTCTTAATATTCTCACCTTCCTTCACAAAAAATGTAAATCCAGGCTATCATATTTGTTAACTACTCTGGAACTGTTACTAGGAAATATGAGAAGCAGATTTTAACTTCTACTTTGTCTACTTATTTTATGGATATAAAAAAAAATTAAAGATTTAATTGCCCTCATGCCACAGGTGAGTCATGTATGTTCTGCTAAAATCTGTCTGCTCAATAAAGTATTTGTTCAAAATAGTCTCTCAAAGGGAGACTTTTTCAGTCATGACTCATTGGATCTCCATTTTTTGAAGTGAAAAGATGCCCAAGACATGTTAATTTTAAATCTCATCTATTAAATTCTTGCTTAATAACAATAAGCGTGTTAATTTGACAGCGTGTCAAGGCTTGAGGGATTCGTATGACTGGTGTTCCCTTTCCAGAAAAGGAGAGATTGTTTTTTACCAGAGGTGGACTTGCACAGACCCAGGCTTGGAACTAGAGACCACCATCTGAGAGAGTGGAAGCACTGCAGTAGATTGTCTCCCTGTGAGGTGCAATCAGGGATGCACCTCCCCATCGGCATGGTCTTCCCTTCATCCAGAGGATGTAGAGCACCCGAGTATCTGCAGAGGAAGGGACAGGGGTTTGCAAGAATGAAATCTGTATTGGCAAATGTGATTACATCCTACTCCTCAGAAATGAGCTCTTTTCAAGTTTTGCACTTCTGCACAGTACAGATTGCACTTTGAATTGGGACTTGCAATTTGGAGCTGTTTCCAGCAGGGACTTCTGACTCTAGAGGAGCGTTCTCCCAGAGTTGGATATGTGTGTTCTGTGTAAAGAAGCGTTCTCTGTTGAGAGGCTTGATGCTTTGGTTCTTTGCTTTGATGGTCCCAAAGTTTTGCACAACTCTTGCAGATCGCTGCAAAATCATATACATTTAACATGGCTTATATAATTGACCTCCTCATTCACTATGAGTAATGAATGAAACAGAAAATTGTGTTTCTTTTGTTTTATGGAGTAATGAAAGAGAAAATTGCGCTGCTTTTACTGCACAACCCTTGCCAAAAATAGCACCTGCCTGTATTTTATCTGGCTCTTTTTCTTTACTATTATTTTACTATATTAAACACAGTCTTTTTTTCCCTTTGGATTTCTTTCCATCTTTGTGCCCTGAAGCTTCGAATATCAAATTTTGTGAGTCATATAAATGTTCTGAGACATCAAATTAAGTAGAAACTGGAGAATGAGTTCTCAAAAGGTTGTGAATGCTGCTGACGTCAATCTCAGATTGAAATAAGAAAGCAGATATAGCTGGTGGATCCTGTGAGCAAGACTCTAAGGGCGTTTATGCTAATTCTGTTGTTGGAGCAGAAATTGTGTTTTTATAAATGAAGGCAATAGTCCCAGATGAAGATTTAGCAGGCATTCATCTTAGTAACTAGATGATCTTGAGCTTTCATACTTTACATTGAAATTTGCCTTCAGCAGATTCAAACGAAATTACTTGGAAGTGACTAAAATGAATAGCAGCATGCTTTCTGCTTCTTCAACTTGTAATACAATTCAGTTTTCCAGCTCTACTTTTGCAGAATTCTTCCTTCGAAGTAGCATTGCAAAGTATGGGTTTTTTTAATGAACAGAAGGCTATGAACCTCTTGAGAGATTTTGCTTGATTGTCTATGGGAGAGAACCGAATTTTGAAAGTAGCAAGGAGTCATGAAAGTCAATATGCCTTAAGAATTATTTTGATAACATGAAACATTTACCTTTTAGAAAGCAGTTAGTAATACTGTTTTTGAAGCTAAATGCATGCAGATTGCATACCCATATTGATTTGATGTTGCTATTGGAACTTCCTATAGGTGCAGTGAGAAGAGTGCAAAAAGTAACTAAAGGAAAAGGATGTTTTCCTTGTGGAAACCACAAAGAAGGAATTTGTTATTAGCTTATCAGTGTAGAATGCTTTTATGTGTATGCATGTTTTGACTTTAACAAATCTGGCAGTTCAAAGTTGACAGATAACTGATACACTTGTTGACTACTTTATCCTACCTCCATTCAGACAGTTCACTGGAAGCCTGCATCTAATTGTTAATTTACAGTGCTGCAGCAATCACTCTGAGTCTAGATGTGTTTTGACTGAAGGTTATGTTTCCACTGGTGAAATAGGAGTTGAAGATGTTCAGCCCTTTGTAAAATCAAACTCTATTTTGGAGAGCATCTTGCAGCAGCAGATGCAATAGTCTCAAGTTCAGAGAGACCAAAGTGAACTGAAGTGAGCCCAGACGTATTGAAGGAGCAAGGTAATGTGATTGCTGGTTAAATAAATCAGGACAGCAAAGTGAATGCCTCCATCAGGTCATCTGTATTGCTGTGCTCAGGTGCCTTTCTGATGCTGTGAAGACGACCTTTCGGCAGATTTCTATGGGAACTCAATTTACAGATCAGTGGCATAGCATGTACCTGTGCATGAAATATTGCGGTCAAGGCCAGTATGAAAATAAACAAGAACTATGGCTATAAATTTAGACATTAAATACAGGCTGGATTTACCTGCAGGTAGCCAATAGGACCTCAATAGGAAGGTAATGAAGAGAGGCTGTCTAGCTGGCTACTCAGTGCAAAATGTACTTTTGCTTTGAAGCTGAGAAGAGTGCACGGGAAGACGTTCTGGCTCTTGAAGCCTGTCCACAGTGTTCTGTGAACAGAAATACCAAAGAAGAGCAGCCCCAGGAGCTGGCGCTGCTGCCACCTGCGGGGACACCAGGGCTCGCCCATCCCAGGGCTCAGTCTCCAGCCACAGGCTCCTTCTGGGAGGGGGACCAAACCCCATCAATTTGCAGTCCTCCTTCTGCCATAACTCCTTGGTTACCATTGAAAGGGAGAGGCAGGCAGTGACGATAGATAATTTGACTGAAAATTTATCAGCCAGTGGGGTATGAGATAACTTACCTGGTGTATGTGATGACAGTGGCTTTCTAAGGCTTACGACCAAGAATGATCAGGGAGCATCTTGTAGTCACGGTATAGAGTTTTACCGGTGAGGGAGGGACCTGTGAGAGGTGATGTCCTTTAAATTACGCCTATAGGGTTAAGAAAAAGTTTTGAATTGAGAGCATCATGGCATAAAAAGAGCTTGTAGAATTTGTCTGAATCTGCATGTTTGTCTGTACAGGCAAGGGAGGAAGAGAGGTTTCAGTTATACATGAAACAGTATTGAAAAGGATGTCCACCACAAGCTGGTTTATTGGTGATTGGCTTCTAAGTTAGGAAGGTGTGTTTCCCCTGTTGGTAAAGTTTTATACAATTGTACTTCACTGCAATTTTGTATCTACTCCAGAAACATCCATTTCTGATCGCTGTTTGGATCAGAAGCTTGTACTGTTCAGGACCAGGTGCTGAAACACTTCAGCTGCTGAGCTGAGATGGCATGGTGATTTCTCTACACCGGTGAATGAGCACAGTGACAGAGAAGCATTTCTCTTTTCTGAAGCTGCCTGTTTCTGGTTAACTAGCATAAAAATGAATATCTGCTGAATTGGTGCTTATCAGAATTCCTAAACAACTCTTCTGCCTTGGGCAGTGACACTCGATTATGTTTCTCATTCCTAAGCCTCTTAGAGGTTTAGCATTTATGAATCTCTTATAATACTGTTTGCTTGACACATTTAGTTAGACATATGACAGTGATCGGTCGTCTCATCGAGTACAAATTGGGGCTTCTAGTAAGGAGAGTGGAAAGGCAAGCAAAGGTTTCCTGCTGTTTGGAATCAAGTTAGAACGGGGCCATTAAAATAACTGAAATGAGTTTAATATAAAAACGGGCTATATGCCCGCTTTCCAGCCAACTTCAGACAGTCCACTACAGCTGGTTTTGTTAGCCATTGTAGAGAGGCTGAGGACTGACTGGACTATAGGGTGGCTCGGCTCTCACCTAGTCCCTCAGGATGCGCGAGCACACTGCTGGTGTGTAATCTTAAGCTTGATATTGATTCTGCAGCTAAATTGTGGGGTAAAAAACAAACGCGGATCTGCAAAGAGCTGTCTGCCCAGTGTCTTCCATGAATGGAAGGTAGACGGCCTAGTAGGGAGGAGGCAACTGTAGTGCTGATTGGGGTGGTGGTTCCTGCAGCCCCGTGGCTGTGAGCGCTCGCTGCTGGTCCTCCTGGCCAGATGTACCTCCAGCAGTGGCTGGAGGAGGTGCTGCTCGGCCAGCCTGTTACCGTTCTGCAGTGCCTTCATGATGAAGGGTCCTAAGCGTTCTCGTAATACAAATGATGTTAAGAAGTAGTTGGTATTGTAAGCAGGTGCATTCCAGCTTGGCACAACTTGAAAATTTGACAGCAGCCAGATGTTTAACTAGGTGGAGTAACTGATGACTCTAAATACCATCATATAAATCTTGCAAATGCTACTGAAGCTGAGCCTCCGGATACGCCTTGTGAATTGTGATTTCTCAAAGGTCCTATTTGATCAGAGAGTAAACTCTTGTGTTTAACCCCTGATTGGACCCAGCAGAGACAGCATGTATTGTGACGGGTCACTAATGACCAATTTCAGCAGGTCAGTTAATAGATCCTTTGGACCTACGCAAGGCTGATTGGAAATAGTTATTCAAAGATTTATTTTTTTTAGTATTTTAATGGAAGTTGACCCAATGTTGCTGTTAGATGTAGCTGCAGAAAGAAGCTTTCTACAGCAGCACAGTCTTGCTTTGGTATACATTTCAGCCAGCATATGGTATACATTTTAACTGAACGCGTGGAGAACTAATTTGATTTAAGTTGATTGATTTTGATTACTGACCTGAGGATATGCTAATGAGAAACAATCCATCATGTCTAAAAGACCGCTTCAATTTCCAGCACAGCTGATACATAATGTTTGTATGACATGCTTGAAAAGTACAGTAAAAATGTGTTGGACTATTTTGAAATTTATCTCAGTGGTTACTCCTTGATGAACAGGAGGAGACACATAATTGTGATAGCAGCTTGACAACATGTTCTTCTGTTAGTACAAATTAAGACATTGAATATATCTAGCTAGGATAGATATATTTCTTTGCCTCAGGAAATTGGTAATACTGGTAGTCATGTTAAAAAAAAAAAAAAAAACCACAAACCAAAAAAACAAAAAAACCCCAACAACCCACCCAAAAAAAGACAAACAAAAAGACAAACCACGTCACCAAAAAAAACCCCCAAAACCCAAAACCACACACACAAACCAACCAAAAAACCTGCTAACCTGGCAGTAGTATGGAGTCTGGGGACTCACAGCTTTGCATCCCCATGCTGAGGTGTGCGAAAACTTCCAGCTGCTGGATAGTAGCAGCCTTCAGCTGCCACGCTTTGTGGAGGAGGGTAACCCGGTGCCATTTTTCAGCAAAACTTCTGCCTGTGTGTCAAGAGGTTGCATTGCCTGGACAAAGTGCCAAAATAACCTCTTGTATCTAAAACGTTTCAGAAGGAGGTTGTTCAAATGCAATACTGAACTCCCACTAATGATGTATGAGGTCTAGGCACCCAGCTCAGACCGATGTCTTTTGAAATTGGTCCTTTAGTTTTTAATTTACTGGAGCCTGTTCATTTTAGATGTGTGTGTGTACATGGTGCATAGGGAGAAAAAGCGTAATATCACAGTGGAGAATTTTCAGAGAAAGCAGTTTGTTGGATGCAACGTCTCAAACCTGGGGCTAAAAACTTCTTGTGAGCATTCAGTTATGGGTAGGAAGCCTTCCTGTTGTATTGCGTGGGTATAAATCAGCCAAGGTATGAAGTGCTGTTCTTTGTAAAGTAACTAAAAGTGATAACTCCTTCCTTGATGTAGCTATTCCTCTTGTGCTCCCCAAAAGTCGCATCAACTTATCTAAGTTGTGATCCTGCAGATGCTTGATAAATAAGCTCTACTCTAAATACACAAGTTAGAACAACCAGCTCCACTGTTCTTACCTGTATGAAAATGGTATTGAAATAATTTACTGTCCATTTGGAAAGATTTTTAAGTTGTGTCTTAGCAAGTCAGCTGGTCTCCTTATGGGAGACCTGGCTGATGTCTAGGCCCTAAAACGTTTTCCACCTAGCCAAAAATACCCACTTCGTCAAGGAGGTAAAAACCTAATTTATATAAGAACATTAAGTGATAATCCACCATGTAGTCACTGATAGCAACTGATCTGAGTGACTTATGCAAATAATCCCTATAGCCACAGCTGCTGCAGGAGGAGAAGAGTGGGATGTTTTACAGCTATCTCTGCGCGATGTTTTTGATACAGCATCTGAGTAATCACACTGCCTGTGCTACCAAGGTGAGCCGTACAAATAACATTTATTTAAGTAGACAAGAGCCCCCTGTATTGAGCCTGAGCAGGAGGAGGAGAGCTCTGCTGCTTTTCCTCCCCCCCCCAAGTCCCTTGCGGGGGTGAAGCGTTGTGCTTGGGCAGGAAACTATCCCCCACGGAGAAGAAACTCACAGGTAAGGGGAGCTGGCAAGTGCCCGCAGATGGCAGAGCTGCAATTGTTTTCTCCCAGGACGGCTCCAAGGCGGGCACAGTGCTTGTTGCGCTGTTGGCAGCAGAGCTGGCAGTAGTGCCAGTGAGGCTGCTCTGGGGACTCTGGAGATGGAAAAACTCTGGAGTTCTCTCGCCTTTAGGCAATGTGATGTGTTGAGAGGAAGAGATGGCACTCCTGTGAAGAAGGAAGTCCCACTGATGTATGAAGGGTTGCTCTGTAGCTCAGCGTGGTGTTCTCCGTGGACACAGAACGACGCAACCTGACTTCTCTGCTTTCGCTGTATGTTTTGCAGGAGTCATTCATGTGACATGAGCACAGTTGCTAAGATCAGGAAGAGGTTTGGTGATATTTAATCTGCTCCTGTCAAGCGGCAGGGTGGCATCTCCTCCTAGACGTAACAGATGACAGCCTTGATATGTCCATGAGGCAGTTTGTATATGATATTTGGAAAGTATAGCTTGTCAGTTAACACCTGTATTCATTCAGCTGGGTAAGCAGACAGGCAGTAATGGCAAGTGAAGTATACTCTTACGGCGAACCTATGAAACCTAACGTTTCTCTGTGGCCAAAACAATCTGTATTTCCATATAAATGAATAGCTACCTCCAGGCTGGTGTTTCTTTTCTTTTTCTTTTTTTCTTTTTCTTTTATATATCAGCTCTTCATTCCTTGAAACTGAATTCCTGTTTTACTTTAGGAAGTACACAAAGTAGTCCTGGACATCACTTTGTCATACCTGTGTCTACAGATGTCTGTCTCTCACATGCCCCAAATTCAGCTCTTCTCTGCAAGGACAGTTTGGGATACAAATAGGTCTAGGGCACTGGAAGTGGCCAGAAGTAATCAGTAGATGCAGGAAGGTAATTGTATAGTTGGGAGGAAAACACTTGCTAGTAAAAGGTCAGTGAAGAGAGAAGGGTCCTTGCAAAGGCTCAGCAGGACTCCTAAAAGGTCCTGGCGATGGGCCCTTGTCTCCCTTGCTTTAATACCATATGACATGCTTTCTCTTCTCGTTTTCCATGCTGCCACTCTAGCGTTGTCACTCCAGATGGACAGGAGCATGCTTTGTAACTGGCAGTTTTTTGTCGCTGTTGAGCAAGTGAATAAACAGTAGATCAGCTGCTAATCTCAGCTGAGATCAGACAATCCCAGAAAACTGCAGCTTCTACAGCAGCACATGCGAGAGCAAAATCTGGTTCAGATGCTTTGTCTGAAGTTACCTTGGAAAACTGCGTTCAGAAATTATTTCACTTTCAGATTGTGGAAACTATAATGAATTATGAATAACAAGCTGGCGACTCCTGTGAACAAAGAAATTCTGAAAAAATCCTGTGCTGGTTATTGCAGCTTCCCACAGAAAAGGATGAATGAGTTTGCAGTGGAGAAAGTACAGCTCCATAGTGCCTTTAAAGTATTCAATTTTGTGTTGAAAACATGAAGCTGGAAGGAGCAATGGTACCATGGTAACTTGTGATCTTTTTAATCTTTCTTACAAGATTGTAAAACCGTTTACCATGGCAATATCAAGTTAATACAGCACATTCTTTCTGAATTTCTTGTTTTCCCTTTTATTATAAAGGTGCGTTTGAAAACTCTCTGGTGCTATACACTGCTATTGAAGTTTTGTGATACCTTCAGTAAAACAAAGATGCTAAGTATGAGCATTTTTGTTACTGCATTTTTTCCTTCACTTGTTCATTTTCTTTGTTTTAACAAACCTATTAACACCTAAGAATTCTGACCTAAGCACAGTCTAATTGAGACACAATGTGAAGCCTGTAATTGAGTTTCTGTTTTCATTAGATAATTTCATTAATTGTATTTCCATCATTTGCTCCTGAAATCTGAGAATGATGTCTGAGAAATGGCTTTTCAGTAACCATGTGGACATAGAGGTGGTGACAACACTGCTTCTCTGGAGTGTGGTTATACTTCTCAGTGCAGTCTGTGCACTAATCTGCATTACCGTGCTATGAAATTATTCAACGTTCAGACTATGTCACAAGCTGACAAAATGGAAAAGCTCCAAGAGGATGCTGCTGCATGCTACAAGCATATGTCACAAGGTATCAAATCCTGACCTGAGTCTCTTGGATGCAAACAGAGCATGAACAAAATGCATCTTCAACTTTGAATATCTTAAGCTTTACCAGATTTCTTCAGAACTCTGTGGGTACTGAGTTTGGCCAAACCCCTGAAAGTGACAGAAGAAACTCTACACAAAGATTTAAAAACCAACCAAACAAAAAACCCAACAACAAAAAAAAAAACAACCCACCAGCAGAAGCAGAGGTCTGTGGTTACGAAATAAAAAAACTGATTGAAGAGTTTTTCTCCTCCATTGAAAAGTTAAATAGTGAGATGGGCACAAGTCCTAGACCCAGCGAGATCAACAGCAGTTCTTTCATCTTATTGACTATGACAAGGATAATATCACTTTATCGTCTTTAGTTTCTAATGTTCCTTGGGAACTGCAGAAGCAGAGAGTCATTCAAGCTCGAAGGAGAGACTTCCTGAAGATCTGGTCCTGCCGATCTCTGGCACAGCTGAAAAAGCCTGTCCCCTGCCCAAGGAAACTGCATTGGTACTTAGTTCATCCAAACACAGCTCACCTTTCCGATGTTTTTTAATAACCCAGCTCTCCCATCATCTTTTTTGCTGTTCTTTTGGCTCATTTCAGTTTGTCCTTTTTTCCTCCACCACGAAGTGTCACGAGGTGTCTCCTTCCCAGTAGTGCAGTCTCTGCAGCAGATCCCATTCCCTCTGGAGAAGTTCCAGTGTATTTCTAGTATCATCCCTCCCATCTTCTTTCATGGGCACAGAGATGAACCTCTGTGTTTGCAAGATACACCTTTAATACCTGCTGTTTTTCTTCTTTCTGCACAAAAATGCAGCCTCTTCCATTTTCGAAGTGGCAGAGCAATGGACGTAGGACTGAAGCAAGTGTGGATGAGAGGTTGTTCTGGCAGCTCTCGTCAATAAGCTGTTTTGAAAGCTTGGGCATATGTGGAGGTCATTTATGTTTACATTTCATTTCACGAGATAGACTGCAACTAGTCTGTTCATTAATTAAAAGGAAGTAAACATGTGCCAGAATGTTGCCTGTTCTTATCTAAGAGATTTTATATAACATTTGCTGTCTGTTGATACAACTGTCCTAATGAATGCAAGGCTGATTTTATATGATATCATTAGTGATGTGGAAGGACACTTTGAGATTAGAACAGAGTGTATATTTTTTATCATCTAATACTTATTGTCTGACTGTTTGACTCCAGGAAGAGTACATACCGTAGATGAAACTTTGCAGCATATTTATTTATGCCCCACTTGATGAGGGTAACTAGAATCCAGGAAATTTTTAGTCACTAAGCATCAGGAAGGCTGGCACAAAGCACTGCTCAGCTGTGGCAAAGAGTCTTTATGGAGGATTAGATCTTGGGATTCCCTTCTCTCAGCTGCAGGTGTTGGCAGGAGATGAGCTCTGATGCTACCACATGGTCTGCCAGAAGGGCCTGGCTAAGGCCGTCTGAGATTTATGGGAGCTCTCAGTTTGTAAGACAGGATGCACTTGCCCTCACACATGTGCCTTGTCATTGTGCAGTGAGTGCTGGTAGGACAGGGATGAAGTCTTCTGCTTTCCCTTCAGGCTTCATGTGAAGAACTAGCAAAAGGAGACATCTAAGCAGAGAGATCTGGATATTATTGTGGCTTTCATAATTTTTCAACTGACTCAGAAGATGAAAAGAAAACCTTTGGTCAAGAGAAATTGCTTTCCCTTTGGTACACTGGATGGAGAACGAAGACCTGGGTGCTATGCGAGGAAAGAAGCTGTTTTTTTTTCCTTTCAGTTCTTTGTATTAATTTTATTAATGCTTTAAATGGGGATACATTTTGTTCTCTGGACTTTGTTCTTCCGAGGATGGTGACTGTGGTATGAGTATACCAGTGAAATGGAAACTGTTTCCTGCAAGGCCAGAAATCATTCTGTTCTGCAGAAAGGCCAGATACTGTCACTGCCTGAATCTTGGCGTAAAGCCTTAGGGTAAGGTCCAGACAGCCAAGACCAAAGCTTCCCCTGCTGCTCTAGAGCCTCCAAAATTGGTTGGAGTTATAATTTTTTGACATCAGAGTAAGGCAAAATAGCGGCAGGCAGGAAGTGCAGTTCATTTAAGTGTAGTTTCATCATGTTTTGAAGCAGTTATGCTGTTGCTGAAGTCATGTCCCCTTAGTGTTAAAATGTCTTTAGCTCATCGGCAGATCTAATTCTGCTCACTTATACCTTATGCTTTGTTCCAAAGTTTTCTTTGGCACCCTTTCGGTCAAGGGGAGTGATTTGGACTGGAGTGTGACCAAGAACAAGTCCCAAGAGACTTCTTTTGGTTTCTGTCATAGTAAATAACTTGTATTCCTCAAAACATCAGCTTGTTGCACCTTCTCCAAACAAATCGTGTAGCTACACGTGAAAGCAGAGGAGCTCAATCAGCCCGGAGGTTAGTTCTCACTAAGGAAGCTGGTTTCATTTGCTAAATATTTCAGTATGTGTTTTCCCCAATGTAATAGGACAAATTCATTCCTAAGCTGGGAAGTGTTTCTAAAGGTGCGATGGTAATGGAGTGTAGAGTTGCCCTTCGCTGAACTGAGCCGGTGGTGTGACGGAGAGAAAGACTTCACTGTGAGGTTCAAAAATACAGGTGGTCCAGAGAGTCTGTTCTCAATTTTCTGCTGGCTGACAGTCTGGGTGGTTTGGGAAGCAGCGTAATGCTTATGCGTGAACTTGTGCTTGTATTGTGCCTGATACTATGATTGCTTCAATTACAGATTTGTTGATAGACCTTTGCTTGCTTGGGGTGATGCTGTGCAGTTTCCCTATTTTATGAAGCTATATTAATGTAAAATTGATAGAATGTAATGGAGAATGATGCCACCACATTTTTCTTGATCTGTAAAGCATCACACACATTTAGTGTTCTGTACAAATATGATCTCATGCTGTCCTTGTTGCACATAGGATTTTAATTCACTTTAAGTAAGACAGTCTGGAGTTGTCATTAACACCTCTTCTTACAGCCTTCTTTCCTTGGGCTGAGGTCTGTGTTTTGAGAAACAGATCACATGGAAAATGGTGTGTCTTCTCTTCTTCTTATTGAGAAACTTAGTCTCATAGGAGAGAAATCAGGACCTCTCTGTATGCAGGATTCTTCACTGAGGTCACTGGATGCAGGCAGGACCTTACAATTCTTCAGGGCTTATTTTATATCAAAGTTCAATTGCCAAAAGGCATCTCCCCAAATCTGAGCTGAACTTGAGTGGTCCTGGTAAGCACAGGCAGTGGGCTGTGCTTGAGAGCCTGACCCAAGTCCCACTGGGGTGAATGGCTGGGGACAGATGAACCTGGAGGCATGCGGCAACAGAGCTGCTCTCCATCAGAAGAGCAGGTAAGTGCACCATGTGGGACACCGGCAGTCCCTGTAGCACAGTCTTATCTGCCCCCAATAAAAGTAATTCTGTTGCCTTCAGCAGAAGCTCACTCTAATCCTGCAAAAAGTGTAAAAAGTGCTGCTGTAGCAAACCTTCTCTGCAGCTAATATTTTTCCTGCTAGGGTGATAATTCTTTGACCCTTACCAATTGTGTACGTGTGCATATATTATCCTAGCAGCGAGTTGAGTTTGAAATGGTCTGTTGCTTTTGTGCCTCACATTGTGTACTAAATCATTAGAAATGTTAGAGTTCTCCACCAGTATTTTTCTTGTCAATATTCGTTCTTTATATTGGTTGACTTCAACTATGTGAGATTCACACTGATGCAAGCATCCATTAATGCTCGTTTTCCAGCTGATTATACTCAAAGGCAATGTAAGGTGGGCCCAGCAGCATCTGTCCGACCTCAATTTGGGCCAGGATTTCTCCCTGAAATCCTGATCGTCTGAAGTGCTGACATGATACTCTCATTACTATCAGAGTTGTGGACCTGCTGCAGAACATGCTGTGATTGACCCAGCTGTAGTCTGCTTGCTAAATCTGTTTGAAATGTATTCTGGCTTCTTGGGGTCTTTAAAGATTTTTTTTTTTTCTTTGGTTTTTTTCCCCTTTAGATAGGGCTTCCTTTCCTCTGTTTGCTGAGTTCCTTGGCAAAACCATTTGTCCTTGAAAAAAGGACTAGAGGAATGGATTTTGGCTTGGTTTGCTCCTAAATGAACTTAGATGCAGGATCTTTAATTTAGAAGAAACGCAAAGTGATTTCTGTCAAGAAGAGCTGCTAAAAGTCAGTTTTCTAAACAGCTGATGAAGGCAGTAATTGGGACATGTAAAGTAGGTAATGGTGCTAGAGAAAATCTGATTTTAGCCCCATTTGATCTTAAGAGCAGGGAGAAGTTCTTGATAAGTAGGGGTTGGCTAGGCAAGCATTGGAACTGGGTTAGAAGTTTCTTAGAATGTCAGATGAATTAGTTATATGTCCTTCCTTTTTTATGATGCCAACAACATGTTTTCTTCAGCTGGGAAATCTGCTGTGGTTTTCCTCTATGTTTCTAAAAAGGTAAATATGAAGATGTGCTTTTCATCAGTGAGATTTGGGCCACTCGGGCACTTAGTGTGTCCACTGGCCAAAGGCTAGGAAGCAGTACATGGCCTAGACAGAGCAGGGAGGTGTCATGGTGATGAAGTGATTAGTACACAGTTAAAATACCAAACAGCAAAACATCTCACATGTATGTCTAGAAGTATTTTATAGAAGAGCAACTTGGGGAAGAGTGGCTGGAAAGCTGCCCTGTAGAAAAGGACCTGGGGGTGCTGAACATGAGCCAGCAGTGTGCCCAGGTGGCCAAGAAGGCCAACGGCATCCTGGCCTGTATCAGAAATAGTGTGGCCAGCAGGAGTAGGGAGGTAATCGTGCCCCTGTACTCAGCGCTGGTGAGGCCGCACCTCGAATGCTGTGTTCAGTTTTGGGCCCCTCACGACAAGAAGGACATTGAGGTGCTGGAGAGTGTCCAGAGAAGGGTGACGAAGCTGGTGAGGGGTCTGGAGCACAAGTCTGATGAGGAGCGGCTGAGGGATCTGGGGTTGTTCAGTCTGGAGAAGAGGAGGCTGAGGGGAGACCTCATCGCTCTCTACAATTACCTGAAAGGGGGTTGCAGAGAGGTGGGTGCTGGTCTCTTCTCCCAAGTGACGAGTGACAGGACAAGAGGAAATGGCCTCAAGTTGCGCCAGGGGAGGTTTAGGCTGGATATTAGGAAAAATCTCTTTACTGCGGGAGTGGTGAAGCATTGGAACAGGCTGCCCAGGGAGGTGGTGGAGTCACCATCACTGGTGGTGTTCAAGGAACGTGTGGATGTGGCACTGTGGGACATGGTTTAATGGGCATGGTGGGGTTGGTTGATGGTTGGACTTGATGATCTTACAGGTCTTTTCCAACCTTAGTGATTCTGTGATTTGCTCATGACGCCCTTTCCAAATGGAAAGGAGGAGATGGCATCACCATAAAGGTGTGTGAACTTAAAATAGCGTGCAAAAGGACCTCACACCAAGAAACCCGTAGGCACTGTAACCACATGACAGCCCTGTAGGGACCTCACAGCTGCTTACTGAACTGCCTCAGGAGTGCGGCAGAGCCATCTGCCGCTGCTACACAACGAAATTTCTAATTTAATATCTGGACTGTGTGGTTATAATAGAAAATATTACGGTAAATAGTAGCAGATTGTTTTCTTTGTCTTGTGCTATTACTGAGCATTGTCATGTGTGTACTGTTGTGGTTGACAAAGAACTTAAATTCTAAGCCTCTATTTTGAGATGCTTGTGACTACTCCAAAATAGCTGTCCTTTAGCTGAAAGTCTTCCTTTCTATTCTCAGCAGAGATGTGGGTTTACTTGGAAAGTTTCAAATTCCATTTGATTGGTTTTTTTAATTTTTGTAAATTTAAACAAAACCCCTTTAATGTCACCAGTGAAGAAGTGTATCAGATATATTTATTGCATTGCTTTTCAAGGTATGTGCACATTTCTGTCAAATATAAGCTTATGACATAGAGGAATCTGTTATTGCTAATTCCAACATTTGTAAAATGTTTTTCAAACTCTACTGAAGTGAGATACATACCTTTTTCTTTTCCTTTTTATTTACCTTCTGATTTACAAGTTTCAGATTGTTCTTGGGGTTTGTTGTCTTTAAGCTTTTCTTCTACCTTCTTGAGTGCTAGAACCTTAAATGTCTTTATATTTTTGTTTAATGTTCACCTGAATTCAGCAGTGGGCCTTTTTTCCTAATTTGAGAGATAGTAAATTGGAAATTGCCTGATCAATTCTTAATTTTCACCAAATTTTGAAAAATTACACATTAGGGTTTTAAAGACCTTAAAAGATTATTATTTTTTTTTAATTGGTGTGTGGTTTTTCATATAAATTATGTTTGGTTATCTTCTTTTTGTCTTGCTGCTGCCCTTCAATTTAAAGCACATGTTCTTGCCTCATGGTTGTAATTTGATTCTGGTATTTTAGAAATATCATAAACACCATCCCAGAATTTCTGAGCACTTTGTCATGTATTATGTCAAGGGGGCCAGTTTTCTCTAGGGGGTTCTTCTGAAGTGTGAGGCTCAGATTTAGCCCTAACCCACTACTAAATAAGCTGAAATCTTCCCTTGATAAGAACAAGCCCAAGGAATGATGCTCATAGCAGAGCACTGTTTTCTTGCCATCAGGGGTACTAACAGGTCTTCCAGGCACAAAGTTATTGAGCTTCATAAACACCTTTGGACGTAAATATTGGCTTTGTAAATGAGTTAACTGGTGGTCTTGCCAAGACCAAGAGTGGTGCGGCCGGGGCTGGGTACCACCGCCATGCTGCCGGGGGACCAGCCTTGCCCAGAGCGGAGCAGCCCCTCTCGCTGCCTGGCTCTCTTGCTGGTTGCCATGACATTTGATCACCTAGAAATAGGCTCCGGGAAGTCTGGGTCTTGTTCTGCTGCTCTCGGAACTGGGATTTGCTCTGTTTTGCTTGCATGCGTTTGAGGGGGAGGAGGCCGATAGCACTGTAACGCTAATTCCCTCCACCTGTCCTTGTTCCTGTCCAGATCAAAGAACCAGGCTACCGAATTTAGACAGATTTGTACCGCAGATCATTTAACTTCCTCCTCACGGATTTTGCATTTGTTCTTTTGGCATCTGATTCCTAATGTATTGAGATTTTCCTTGCTGCTATACATCCCGATGGGTTAGCAGACTGCCGTTAGGACCCACACAGTGGTAGCTGGACCATAGCACATCTGTCCACAGGACCATTTAGGTTGTCCACACTTGCTCATTCACAGTAGTGTAGTGCTGCTTCTGAAGTACTCTGGCTGTGATTAATTTATCTGCTTCTCAACAACCCTAGCTAATTAATAATGCTTATAGTGGCTAACATTGCTCAGACATCTGTACAATGCACAGATGTTCTTACAGTGGTTGATAAACAGAATTAAAGGATATATGTGGGACGACCAAAAAGATCTAGCAAAACTCGCGCAATATTCTTATATAACAATGCATTCAGTACCTAAAATGCTTCTTATTCTAGGATCTCAGCCTCTTAAAATTTTCTTAAATATTTTTTTATCATAGCAGTGATGGTTTTATGACTTGCCCACAGTGGAGGGGCTTTCAAATACATTATACCTCTTGAACTTTGTTTGCTGTTTATTTGCAGCTAGAGAAGTGGAAGTTCGAAGTAGGCATGTGGTGTAGATGCTGCATGTTTTTATTACTGCTATTTCTTTATTTTTCTATGAAGGTAACTGGATCAGGAAGAATCAAAAAAATATCAGACTGATCTTCATATTAATTCTAAGTCATGAAAAATAAGACTTTTCCATTCTATAAGATTTAAGAAATGTGCACAATGAACTTAATCTTTGTGTGTACCTATTCATGTGATTTCTCTTTTGCAGCCACTGTCTTTTAAATACTCTAACAGAGAAACTCAACCTACAAAAAGATGAGAAGAGCAGATAATGTTCATAAGCAAGCAGCCCTATTTCAGTCCTCCTTACCGTTTGACAGATCAGGAAGGGCAACTGCTGCTAATCTTCACTACAATCTCAAGGCACCTGGGAAAATGGAAATAATTTTTTTAACATCTTAGTAGGTCATGAGGAGTAGTGTTAATCACAGTACCTTGGCCTGATTCCAGTTTGGAAATTGCATTCTGCTGAGGAAATGCACCCCGTTGCGTTTTCAGTGATTCACTTTTTGTCTTATATGGTGTGGAGCTGCTGAGCAAAGTTACACAGCTGGGGCTTCCCAACCACCCAAAATGTTTTAATGGTGGATGAGGTCAACCTACACTAATTTTTCCTCCTTGTCCATCAGCTTAGTTTACAAAACTACTTTAAAAAGAAAATAAGTGCAGTGCTTCACCTGAAGGGACCCTCAGCCACTGAGTTACGGGGGACAACTTCAAAAGTGTGTAGGGGAAGACTGAGGCCTCTGATGACTGAGCAGATGCTGGTGAGCTCTTGTAGGCTGTGCATGTATTAAAAGTCTCTTTTCATAAAATTTCCGTCTCCCTGGTGGGAGCAGTTAGTGTGGGAATGTTAGAGAAAACAGGGTGGTAGGAGCTTTTGTACAGGGTAAGCAAAATAGGATGGGAAAAGTGAAGCTTCTGCAACTGGCGGTACTGAAATTATCCAAGGATTCTGGTTTTACTACCTCTAAAGAGTTGAAGTGAAGATAGCCATAGTGGGGAAACATTTAAAAAACACTTTGCAAGGATAGAGCCTTTTGTCAAAGAAAACAGGGGTTTTGTGTTGGTTTTTTTTTCACAGTAGAAATGTTTTGCTGCATATTGCTAATATTGCTCAAATGAAACTGGGTCTGAAGGTATCTAAATGTGTCTGACTAGGTTCCAGTGACTCTTGGGCAATGGGAGCACTCAATAACAAGAGAGGAAAAGAACATGCTTAATATGATCTGTTGAACTGGAGCATTTTAATCAGAGCTGAGGTTTGAAGGAACCAGGTGTTATATTGCTCCTGGCAACAATTGAAACTTCACAGGCTTTTCGTGACATCACGTCTTTTCCATGTCTTAACCAGTGACTCATCATGCTTGCCTGTTTGTTCCTATTTCTAGCTGCCAGCAAGAACAATAAGCTCCATGTTAGCATTCTCTTATTAATGGCACGTACTAGTCTGCCCAAAGTCACGCTCTTCACTCACCCTTGTGCTTCTTGGTGGGTTGGTTTTTTTTCCCTCTTTCTCAAGGTCAATAATATTGACCAAAACAACTAGAATTGCTGGAGGTCATGAGAAATTTAACACTTCACATTGCAGCAGTCTGGAAAGGTAAGGAAACGCTGCTTTGAGCAGCTAGCTAGGTCCAGCGAGGAAGGCAGAAGAGGTTAGCAGCGGAGAAGGCTGCATGAACAGTTTGAGAGATCTGCCTGGAGGTGGGAAGAGAGCGGAGGTGTGACGGAGTTTATGGATGGCAGAATGGCACTCTCACTGTTCACAACAGACATACCAGCATAGCTCCATGCGAGCATGAATGTTTCCTCATCCATGCAGAAGGGAAAGTAAACTGGTCTTGGATGTAAAGGGGTTTGAGTATTACTGAGCCCCAGATTGGCCTGTAGCAGGACAAACAGCCCTCTGCCTTCAGGATGTGCCTTTATTTCTTGCTTATTCAGGTTATCTGTCATGTAGAGAACAGGAGCTGAGGTGGCCAGTCTTGCTGAGAACTGAGCTGTGTTTGCAGGGAGTCAGATGTTTCCTGACACTTTGATGTCTAACAACTTGCTGCCCCTATAACTATGGGGCCATGAAGTCGATTATCCTGTCTCCAGCGCTGATCAAACTCCAAACAAGGTGCAAAAAGCTATAGCGTAGCTGTCACAATGTGATTCTGAACAGCAAGGAAGAAGAGGTCTCTCCTTCACCACAGCTGATGAAGCCCCAAAATTGTGGTTGGTGCTGGTCATTGGGGTTGACGTAGTCTCTGTTCTGACTCTGAGCAGCCTAAGCAAGGACAATGCTAAGTACATGCATCTTATTTTCATGTATTATTCTTCTTTAAAAAAAAATAACAACATCAAACCATAAGCCTTTAAAAAGAATCGAAAGGTTTATTTCTTTAGCGGCTGTTTGTCACATACGCTGCTAGAACAGTCATGGTGCTAAGGGGATTAAATCCGGTACAGATAAGGAGTTTCAGTGACATTTTATTTGGAACAAAGAACTTGTGGCTGGAAATCTTCACTAGAAGACTGATGGTTCAGAATCAGGGATTCTGATTTTTCAGACCTGCAGCAAAGAGCATCTGTCGTGATTTAAAAACTCAAATGTGTTTCCTGTGTAAGTACCTTGCTGTTTCTGCTGAGACAGCCAAGTAAATTTAAGAAAAGCTGTTTGTGCTTCTATCGTGAATGTTTACGTGATGGATCTTGTGAGTAGAGGGCATCTGCATATAATGCAAATGCATTTAGGTCTTTTTCTTTTCTGATAAACACTGAATTTTGATTGCTTATTAATGCAAAACCTTCAAATTTTTATTTCAAGCTACCAACTAATGGTCTTGTGGGGGTTTCTAATTGTTTCTGTCAAGGACAGGCGCATGTGTGAGCTACAAAAGAACAGAGTTGTTAGCACATTAGTGTTAAGTATACCTCACAGAGACCCTTCTGTGCTTGGTTACAACCAAGCTTTCCGATTTCTCATCAGGGACAGCCAAGCAGGCTTCTGGATGCTGAAGACTCAGGCTATTCTTCCTAGGCATTTGCTAGACTGTTAATTGGAGCTGCTGATCCCTGCCTGTACCTCACCTACTTGTCTTCTAATGAGTTTGTGGTCTACCTGGAAGTCTTGCAAACACCTTGGGGGGAGCAATCCGCATCAATTATTTTCTCCTTCATTAGGTAAACGTCTTGCACATAAAAAACTGAAATGCCTAATTACCTAAGGTTTGTGGTGTTTTAAACTGAAGTAAGGGCAGCTACTGTAAATGCTGAAGAAACTGAGCTCAGATTTTGCAGTTTGTTTTATTTTATTTATGTTGAAGTATCAGGGCGGGTGGGGGGTGCTCACTGAAGCTAGCATAAAACATGGTGTAAGTCAAGAAAATTAAGCCAGTTTATAGCTGTCTAAGAAGCTAACATAACAGGAGGAAAAATTTCACTTCAGGGTGATATTACAAAGATTCAAATGTATTTGGAGAAATGCAACTAAAAACCTTTAAGGGGAGATGACATGCTTTGTACCTGTACAGTAAAACAGAGGGAGGAATCTGTCAGTGACTCACATAGAGATGAATCACATCTCTGCATTGTACCACATGGCTACCAGGGCAAGGTTATGAATAAACTTACTTACCATAAAATATAGGACGCCTTTCCTCCCCACATCACCCCTCTGATAACCTGAGAAGGCAAGCACCTAAGTATATACTAATGAATATGCAAATTACCTTCCTAATGAGGTAAGTGCATTGTCCACCAGAGAACAGGTTATGACTAAGCAAATGCCTGTAGCCCTTTGGGGTTCTCTACCTCCTGCAGCCACGTCCCTGTCTCTTGCTAACGTATAAATCGGGGACTACCCCCACACGCAGGGGGGTTGCAGGCAGAATACTGAAATCAACAAACCAGAATTACTAAATTTCAGACCTTTCAGGCAATAGCACAGTTTGCCTTTAACACAGACAAAATCTGTGGGCTGAGTCCAGTTTCTCATTGAGCCGAGGCACTGAGATGGTACCAGGGCAGGTTTTGGAAGATACCCTCAGAGTCTCTTGGGGCTGCTTCCCAGGACAGCCTGGGTGTACTTCCTCAGAACTAATTCCTTGCTCCAAGCTGTTGTAAAATTCAATTTCTTTCCAAATTTTTCTGTGTGTAGCTGGACAATGCAGTTGCTTACTGCCTGGTGACAGCCTCATGCCCTAAGCCAAAATGAGCGCTAGTTAAACACAGAGCAGAAAACAGAAGATGAGATTCGGGAGGTAGAAGAACCTGGGAATGCAGGTATAAAACAATAACGCTGTGAGCATGAGAACTGAAGAATCCCAACTTCCTATGGATTTGTTTCTTTTTGTCGGTTGCAGGATCTGAGAAGTCACTACTACTGATTTAGGTCTTTCTCCTAGTGAGGCACGAAGAAAGCCTCTCCCCAGTGGATCCTTTGGTGTCAGAAAAAGATAAGCATTGCACTTAAGCTTTTTTCCCCCCTGCTAAGGTATGCTTAAGGTCTCTCTTCTTCACCTTACCAACTATTTTTGTGACATTTGTAAGAACGTACCTTTGAGACCATTTCCCCTCAGTCAAATTTGATCAGAGTTATAATGAGAATGTGGGGACTGATGATTTAATAAGCCTCATGTCCTTAGGAAATCAGGCTAAAATAAAGCAACTATCATGTCTCTGAATAAACAGAACAATACTGTTGCTGCTGAGACCTTTTCCACTTGAAGAAGAATAGTTAGGATCTAGTTGGCACAGCTGGTTTAGCTGTTCAGCAGCTAAGTGAGGATGTGGTGTCAGTGAATACAACAGTGCTCTGTGATGGATTTATCAACATCAGGAGAAGAAATGGTCACTCAGGCTGCAAGGTGTAGTCCACCTCATTCTGGTACTGCTTGTCAGGAGGGAACAGGAGGGCTATTTCTCAGCCAGTGTGCAATGCCTTGCTGGGGTCAGCCAGTGGACTACCCTGTCTTGGTAGCGCAAGTTTCATGGAAAAATTCTTTCTTTTTCCAGAGGATTGGTGGAGAAACAGCAAGATTCCTGCTGCATAATCTCTCCACTGGGAAATTTGCAGTGTGTTACAGCTGTGGATAGTTTCATGGTAGTGCAATAGGCAGAGCCTTTTAAGCAAGCTGCAGGGAGCTTATTTACAAGCGCTTTCCTCCTACAGAGAGCCTCTGTGATATTCTGGTGTGGAACAACAGGTGATCATTGATGTTTTCCCCTTTCATAGACTGGTTAGCATGTGTTCGGGAAGGGTCAACACTGTCTCTTGCATGCGGCAAAAACAAAGCTGCATGTATGGGAATGATGGACAGGAGGATTTTAAAGCTAGGTAGTTTCCCACTCACTGCACCTTGTGTGTTTTCTGGGGTTGTGGTGATGTGCTGTGTCTGATCAGAAACTGGCTCTATACTCCTGCAAGAGTGCTCTGCATGGATTTATTTTACTCCTCCAACTAGCTATGTGATTGATAAGTCCTTTAGGGTGTTTTTCTCTAGAGAAGAGAAACTTTAATCACATTTTAAACGAGTGGCAGTAAATGCTTTCTTAAGTGTGGATTTTGGAGGACTAAAGGACCATTCATTTCAGAACTGCTGACCCGTAAGAGTAACTAGCAGTCATGCTTATGCTGAACATGTGCCTTGAAGGTAAGGCCTTTTGCCTCCCTGCAGCTGTTTCACAGAGTTGCCATTTGCCAAAAGACAGATGAAATGTGTTTGTTCAAATGATAGATACCTCCCAAATGACAGATACGTTAAGCACATGACTTGTCTCCTTGGTTCAGAAGGCAGGTCCAGAGGGAATGGATTGGCTGCAGGACTGCTGATCTGATGTAGAAATATTCCTCAGTTTAAAAGCAGGCAACCAAAATGTGAGGAATAAATGTTGTTGGCATCCGACAGATGGTAGCTGACCTGTTTTCCAGCTGTCACAAGTCTTTTGAAATTCTTCCGTTGTATACGGCAGAGTTTCACCTTTGTGCTGCCAGGCTGAACATAGAAATGACAACTGCAGGTAGAGATATTCTAAAGCACTCTATAGGTAAGGAGAATTAAGCTGAACCAACAGAAGAGTATTAGCAAATCTTGAATTAGTATGTGCACCTTAGACATCGTGATTGAGATATTCCACGTTAAATTCACTTTGTAGAATAATTTTCATTGCATCAAGTCTTTAATTGTTTTCTCTAGCCTCAGGTAAGAACCAAGTCACCCGCAGCATCTATCTCAAGGACATTTTCCTGACCGTGACACTAAATTGCAACACATAAATGTCTTTTGCCTCGTACAGTCCTGGACTGTTTTCTATTGCCTCTGCTTTCAAGTGTCAGCTTTTAGTGAACTCTGCTAACATTTTATTATTGCATTGAGGCTGAGGCAGAGAAGAGCAATTAAAGGGTTGACATCTTTGGTATTTTTTAATAGTACATGTGTCAAAATGCATTTAACAAGTCATAGTTGATGCAAAAGCCCAATTAATGCTAAAATGTAAGTAAAGTTCATTTCATTTGGGAGCAAATGAGAATTTGAAAATGTATAAGAACAAAAAGTGGTTGCCTTTAGATATAGGACCTAACTACAACTCCCGTTTCTGAGAATTGAAGTCTTAAAGCCCAAATATTCCTTTCTGTTCCAGGATACAGCTGGACAAGAAAGATACAGGACCATCACTACAGCCTACTACCGAGGAGCCATGGGCTTCATCCTCATGTATGATATCACCAGTGAAGACTCCTTCAATGCAGTGCAGGACTGGTATGAAATGTTGTTGTTGTTGGCTGTTTGTTTTTTGGCCAATTCTCTCCTCACAATTGTTTTTTCAGAACATTAGACACCCCACCCCCCACAGTGCTTTGCGTCAACATATTCTTTCCTCTTCGTCTAAACTCTGGGATAAATAATTTGTTTTTTAAACTCTCCTTAGAAAAAGTTCCACAGCTTCACTTTAATGAAAAAGTTAAATTTCAAATATAGTAGTTGTTGCTTTTAAAAGTTCTAATTTATTGTAAAGAAATTAATCCTTTAATGCATTATTTGGGCTTATGAGGTTTCTGGCTATGCTGCTAAAACAATCCAGTTTAACAGTGGTTGTTCGAGTCAAATCTCATTTAAAATCTAATAAGGCTAAATATTTTCAAACTGCCTTAAAAAGTGTTTGGGGGTTTTTTTTTTTTGGAACCTACAAGTGTACACACATGGAACAGTATTCACCTTGCCTAACTTGAGATAATTAAAAATCTGACTTTACCCATTTAAAAGTTGTGAAGTTTAAATTAGTTGTAGTTATAGTAAGAGGAGGAAGAGCAAGGTGTAGGACTGAAAGCAAGCATACCCCTTGGAAGGGGCCTGTCTCTTACCACTGACTACAGAAAGCATCTGAACAACTCTGTAAGGCAGTGCTCAGTGTGGCATGGTGGGATGGGGAGAAGAAGTTACCTATTAAATGGGAAGGGTGGGGACTTAGCCCTAAAACTAGGTATGAAACGGATTCTCAGCTGTTATAAACTCCTCTGGCTCCACTGAATTCAGTGCAAATGCGGAAACACCAGAAAATTATTTCTGGACTTTCTGATGACAAAAAGGCAGGAAATATTTTTGGCTTATAGTGAAAAAAGAAAGCACCAGGTCAGTCACTTTAAAAACGCCATGGCAGTATCAAAGCTGCATTGGTACCCAGGCTCATCTCCCCCGCATTTTGGCATCCCCTTCCCCACCTGGAGGGTCCCCTTGTAGCTCATACCACCCGTCTTCTTCCTCGGGAAGAAATGTCCCATCTCACCCCACACTGGGATCTGATTTTGCAAGCAGAGCTGTGGCCCAGACCTTCTTCCTGCTCTCCTGCCTTCCAGACAAGTACATGTACAGAGCAGGAAGACCAGAGGTCTTCCCAGAAGAGCCAGAGCACATGTCGTTTCTGTGGCCATGGGCAGTTCCTGCAGCCCCCTCAGAGGTAGCTGACGGGAGGTGTTTTCTCAGCAGGCACCCAGCACAGTGCCTGGGGTGAGAACATCTGAGCCGCTGCTGTGAGGTAGCAGCTGCAGGCACAGCACAGGTAAGCAGAAGGATAGACCCTATTGCTGAAACTCACGTTCTGACACGGCATCCTCTCAAAGGAAATACGAGGCATGGGGAGGCAGGGGAAAGGCTGTGTCTGTCCTCAGGAGTAGTAGTACCTCAGTGGCTCCCCTCAAATGTCTTTTCTGCTTGTTACCCTGTTGCTGTATACTGCAGATAGGTATGGTCAGCATGCAAAGAAAGGCAATGTAGTGGTTGATGTAATCTCCGAAGTCTGATAGATTGATTTGCAGTGATCTCAGTGACCTCCCAGGAGCATAAAACAGCAGCACGTAAGGTGACTTAAAAATTTTCTTACCTAACAGATCAGAAGAGCCTCCTTCTCCTGGAACATATGCTGACTATGGCACTGGCTCTTAGCATCCAGCTCAGTCTGGCATTTTGTTAAACACCTATTCTATATCCCCTAATCTAGGTCGTAACTCAAAAGCCGCAACAACGTGGTTTGTTGTTTCTAATAATTTGGCCTTCTTCCAAGGCTGCTCATTATTTGTTCTCGTTGTCCATTGCAGCAGTTGGTCATGATTATCACATCTAAAGATGTATCACAGAATCACAGAATCACTACGGTTGGAAAAGACCTGTAAGATCATCAAGTCCAACCTGAAGAAAAAAAAAACAAAAAAAACCAAAAACCAACCCACGCAAGCCAACCACCACACAACAAGGCACAACACACCAAAAACCAACCCACCCAACACCACACAGCACCATGTCCATCAAGCTACATCCCACAATGCCACATCCACACGCTCCTTGAATACCTCCAGGGAGGGTGACTCTACCACCTCCCTGGGCAGCCTATTCCAATGTTTCACTACTCTCTCAGTAAAGAACTTTTTCCTAATATCTAGCCTGAACCTCCCCTGGCGCAACTTGAGGCCATTTCCTCTAGTCCTGTCACTAGTCACTTGGGAGAAGAGACCAACACCCACCTCTCTGCAACCCCCTTTCAGGTAGTTGTAGAGAGTGATGAGATTTCCCCTCAGCCTCCTCTTCTCCAGGCTAAACAACCCCAGCTCCCTCAGCCGCTCCTCATAAGACTTGTGTTCCAGACCCCTCACCAGCTTCGTCGCCCTTCTCTGGACACGCTCCAGCACCTCCATGTCTTTCTTGTAGTGAGGGGCCCAGAACTGAACACAGTATTCAAGGTGCGGCCTCACCAGCGCCGAGTACAGAGGCATGATCACCTCCCTGCTCCTGCTGGCCACACCATTTCTGATACAGGCCAGGATGCCGTTGGCCTTCTTGGCCACCTGGGCACACTGCTGGCTCATATTCAGCCGGGTGTCGATCAACACCCCCAGGTCCTTTTCTGCGGGGGAGCTTTCCAGCCACTCATCCCCAAGCCTGTAGCGTTGCCTGGGGTTGTTGTGGCCAAAGTGTAGAACCCGGCACTTGGCCTTATTGAACTTCATCCGGTTGGTCTCAGCCCATCGATCCAGCCTGTCCAGATCCCTCTGCAGAGCCTTCCTACCCTCAAGCAGATCAACACTCCCTCCCAACTTGGTGTTGTCTTGCCAGTCTCAGTCTCCACTTTCACCCCATCTCCAGTATCATGACACCATGCTGCAGAAGGTGAACTGCAGCACCTTCCCTGAGGTGTCCTTCAGCAGCTAATGATAATTTTTTTCCTGGCTAGACACAGAAACCTGAAGGCTTTGCCAAAACCAGGTTCCTCCACGTGGCACACCCTCCACCAAGCTCAGATGAAGCTGTTTCTCTAAGTGTCTGCACAGGGATTTTTTCCATAGGGGTGCAGGCATGTCAGCTAGGGCAGTATCTTTCACTAAACTATAAACATTTTCAGCTTGCTTCCCTCTTGAAACAAGGTATATATGACCAGTTCATCTGTCTGTCTGTTGGTTCCTCTCTAATGTTTTACTTACCAGTCTTAACTTACCCAAAAAATACCAAACCTCAGTCTATGAGCCACCACTATGAGATACTATTTTAAAGTTTGCACAGGTGAAGTTTAACCTGGGGCTTTGTATTGGAAATGGTCTAACATCTGTTCCATCAAAGGCAATGGTGCAAGAGTGTAAGAATTGGGAAAGGTTGGCTTTGTGTATTTGACTTCATGTTTCCCTGTGCCATAGGAGCTGCATGAGTATCTTTGCTAAGAGCACCTTGTCAGTCAAAGGACAGAGGTGAACCATCACTGCTGGTTTTTACTTTATATGTCAGGAATCTTTTCAACCATCACTTTTAAGATTCTGAGCCCACGTGATGTCGTGGGGCAGATAAAATCGGCCTGTGGTAGCCCGTTTCCATCCTTTCTGAAGCTTGTCCACAGGAGAGGAGAGGAGGACTGTAGCAAAGCCAGCATCGCCGTGCCAGCAGAGTCCTCTAGCGGCGATGCACCTAAGAGGTGTTTTCCTTTCCCAGTCTGCAAAATTGCTTTCTAAACTTCCGAAGGGACAAGAAATGGAAACAAAAGCCTTTGTATGGTGTTGATGCTGCTGTATCAGCCTCTGCCATTTGCTAGCATAGTAAGTCGGTAGGATTTTTTTGGTTTTTTCACCATGCTTCAAAGAAACATTACACTGGATCTGGTGTTCAGTCAGGAGCTGTACTCTCCCTGGAAAATTAAGGTGTCTACTGCTTGAGCTCCTTTAGCTTAGAGCCTTTATCTCCATGAGCCTAGTCCCTTCTTCAGGTCAAGTGCGAGATAGCCGCAAGCCTAATGATAAAAACAGAGCACTAGCAGTCCTGCAGCGCTTCTGTTGGGTGCTGCGGAGAGCATGGAGTGGCAGCAATTGGGAAGCTGCACAGGCTGCAAAGTCAGTGGCATGCCCCTGATGCTCAGCCCTGCCTTGTCTTGTCCATCACGTGTGGATAGTACAGCCTTCCTGCTCTGCCTGCTGTGCCCAAGAGGGAGGACCTCCATACGAGTGAGAAAGCTGGAGCCAGAAGGTTTGGGACATGAGATGGTCTGACGAGAGGACAAGTGCCTGAACCACCTCTTTTCCCCTAATGAAGCTGTTACCCTCAGTAGTGTTGCTCCTAGATTCCTAGGAAGTGGCAAAGTTGCAAGCTGTTTTTTACCTTGCAAAGAAGGTGTATGGCCCGATACGTGAGTTGCCTGTGTTTGCAGAGGTTTAGGTGAGACTACCACAAACCACGCTAGTTCTAAGACCATACTTCAACCCTTGCTGAAATTAAATGGGGCATCCACCTGGAATATACGCAAAAGCTAACAGCAAAGCTCATCCCAGCTCTTCTTACATCCTGCAAATTTCCAGAAATTACAGCAATTAATCCTACACATCCTTTCTCTCTTTTAAGTATCTAGTTATGCGTTCTTCAGTGTCCAGCTACAGTAAATAAAGAATACTGTTAAGTTGAATGTTTTGTCATAAATGCAGTGTGATGCAGCAGATCGGCTGACCTTTTAGACATTGAGAATAAATCAGCAGTAGTCAGTTAATGTGAATTAAATCCAGTAAGGAACCTGTTAACCTTCCCAGTTATTTCCAAAATAGTGTTTGTGGATGGAATTTGAGTGTTTCTCTGGCATAAAAAGATAAGTAAGCCATCTGCCATGTGATCATGGGACTGGGTTCATAAAGCAAATGCAATCAAGCTTAGGAGGATACCTCAGGAAAATCATCGGTAGATAAAATATGGAGTGATGCCTCTTCCACTAACTTTTGGCTGCTTTCCATCCCAGTCCATTCTCATTGGCTGGTAAGAATTTCCCACCTGAACATAATTCCTGGATCCTAAAATTGTACCCATTCACAAAACCTTGGAATGGGTCAAGTTATGTACAGTAGTCATCTATGTGTTTTATAGTAGGACATTGTCTAGTCTAAAGCTTGTTCCTTCTTGCTGGTGCCCTGCCTATTGCTGTTTAGTGGTTCAGGTTTTTTAAGATGCTGTGTAAGCAAGCTGTCAACATGAGTCTCAGCCCATCTCACTGCTTTCTCTTGTACCGTCTCTTCCTGCAGAGTTCCCTACAGAAAACAAGCCAAAAGCATGAACAGCTGAACCAGAGACCTAGCACTCCAAGTAAGCTCTTGCCCATGGCAAACTCTTACCTTCTGTTGAGCTCATAGGGGTGTGCATAGATCTCAAAATTCATCTTCATAATTACACTGAAATTATGGGAAGGTAGCCTTGTGCAAAGTCAGCTCTCCATCAGAGAGGTCTTTTCCTTTCTAGACCTCTCCAGCATCTTAGAGCTTACATCCTCCCTCTAGCTGGGAAATTGCCACAGCAGGTTGTGCTCACTAGCCTTATTATTCTCCAAGCCTTTTCATCAAGCTCCAACATCTCCTCTAAAACTGCCTCCCATGTATGTATGGTGCAATTTACCTCTCATCTCTGGCTCATTGGCATATGACTGTTCTAACAGCCTCCTGACCTGGCCTCACCTGCCCACAAGGGAAATGAGAATATCTCTTCCAGTCTGCCATATGATTTCTTCCTTGGGTGATCTTCTTACTGCACCATTCTTATGGGTGGATGTCCTAAAGAGGATTCTGGTTTGCTTTGTGCCACTCCAGAAATACTTCTCCTAAACCAAGTAAAGGCACTCTTTCTGCTGAATGAGGAGGATCATGGCTGTGTATCAGGTATTTAGACAAGCTCTTGGGGTAGTATATGAATGTGAGGTACAGTCTTTCCTTCATTCACATGAATCACCGTAATTAATGATAATTATCTTAAAGCAGCTGAGAAAGAGTAAGATATACAATGTAAATGCATTTGGGAATATATAGGATATGACCTCTTCTTTTGTTCCTTCACTGGGAAAGGTACAGCAGATTGTATGAGAAGTCTTAAAAGATTAAGCCTGAGTGATTTTTCCTTACTGCAGTGTGGCAAGAGTGGAGTCAGGTTATTTTAGAAGAAAAAGCATAAATGGGCAAAAGCAAAGATGGATTTTACCTGATATTTGAAAATAATTATTTTGTTTGAATAATAAGATGTCTTTCCTGTAGGGTGAGTGAAAGGGTTAAATGAGCTTTCATGGCTTTCAGCTCAGTTTCTAGATATTTTTTTTTTAGTAGGTTCCTCTGACAGTTATTATTTGACATTGGCTTGATAGTTTCGTGTGTAGATAAATCAGTGGTTTATACCTCATTTGAAACTGTGTTGAAACTAGAATATACTCAGCATTTGATACTGTAAAATAAATAGAAAATATTATGGAAACTCTGCTTTGGACAATCTAGACAATTTCATAGAAGGGAAGAAATAATTGGTTAAAGTCAACTTAGATTTAAATGACAGCTGGGTTTGCAAATCATCAGCTTTATTTATCTTTAAGGCTGATCTCCAAATTAGGCTGTTGATATATCCATGAGCTGTGAACCTATTTTTCTTCTAAGCATGACGCATAAAACCCATGCTTTACTGTTAATTTGGGGAATTCAGCACAAATAAGGCACAGCATTGTTATTGTGTCACAGAAATATATTTTTCCCAGTGTGTGTATTGGACTGCCCTGATGGTTGTTGAAACATCTCAATTGCACAAGCCTTTTATTTATTTATTTATTTACCTTTCCCAAAGCTTCTGGAAATTTGCTGCCTTTCTTTTTGTATGGGGATCAGGATTTCTTTTAGGTGTTCTTCTTCATAACTTTTGTTTGTTTGTTTTTATTCCTGGTAAGTGTAAATGGCAGTGTTTTGCAAGAGAGGATTTTCACTAACTTGTACAAAACAAGGAGAAGGATGAGTTTCTGTGGGAGATCCTTCATGCTTTTTTCTTCTTTTTCATTTTCTAAGTAATTCTCTTTAAATAGCTAAGATTTGGCAGTGTGTCCCCATATAACCCCCCAGGGGCTGAAATGAATCCAGAGAGAGGAATTGGGGTCAGAAGAGAAGCCTGGTTATAGGTGCTTTAAATTGAACCTGGAAAGACTTTCCTTCTCTGTATTGCTTATAGAGGGAGACTGTGGAGATTTCATCTTCCTGGGCTTTGGTTGATTTCTGAGGTCATCCCTTTCTGTGATGAGCCTTGAGAAACGCCAGAGTACCGCATAAACTCATCGCAGACTCACATTAGCTTTCACGGGGCTTGTCTACATGGAGGCACTCAGAAGGGTGAAAGTGGAGTAGCCAAAATTGGGACTGGAGTGAGTGCCTTTCCGGGAGCACGCTAAGAAGAGTAAGAAGTTTCACTGCACAAAGTCCTTGATTATTTTTGCGTGTTGCAGTATGGGTCTGGGCTTGTGCAGTGGGCTTCGTTTAGGTTTATGTTTTCCAGTGCAATCCAAACAGGCTGCTGCTTAAAGGCAAGTTGCACAGTGAAATGACCCCCTTTTTCCTAGACACATGTGGAGTAACATGACTGTCTGCTTTCTATAGAAAAGGCAAGTAAACAACTCAAACTAATTAAAAAATATCATTAGTAGATCGGAGCTGGAGGCTGCTGCTAATTCAAAAGAGAAGGAATCAAGTGCTTTATTGTTAAGGAAGTTCAAGGAAACTAAACAGAAGTAAAAATCTGAGGGGAATCCTGGCTTTCCTGGGAAAATGGCAGGTTTGTCTGAAACTCGGTGTCCTGTATGGAAGGGGGGCGAGTAAGGACAAAGCACGGGAAAGTGAGTTAGGGAGTGGAGGAGGGAGTGTATCGCTTCTGGCAGAGCAGCCTAATTATCTTTGGGAAGAAGGGAGTCTTAAAAGATAGAGCTAGCTTGTGGAGATAGGATAGGTTGGGCCAGTCTGAAAAAATGGATGAAAATGAATGCTACCAAGCTAATGCTGTTCTGTTGCTGGCTCTGTGACACCTCACCAAGGATGGTGGGAAAGGACTGGCCCCTCAGGGTAAATATAAAAAAAAAAAAAAAAAAAAATCTCTGTTTTGTCATTGAAAAACTATAAAGAGGCCAAATGTAAGGTCAGACTCCTGGGATCCACAGCTAGCTCCACTCCAGTTTCGACACATGAGCCACAGAGAGCTTTAGAGACTTTATGTTCATCCCAGTGCTCGTACTTAAGCTCCCATGCACTTGATCCATCTGTCACTGAAGTTAGCATTTGTCTGATATTGCAGTCTGTCATTGCATCTGCTGTTTCCTGCCTTAGATATCACTTAATCCTGCTGGGTTCAAATATTAGCTCACAGAGTCTTACCTTGATCCCGTATCTTCCCAATTTGCTAACTTTATGTTTCTTTTTAGCAACTGTTTCCATGTTTCTATGCAATTTTCAGTCTCCATGAACCAGTTTTCCTGTTAAAGGTGACTTGATGCTTCGATTTGTTTGACTCTCAAAACACAATTTCTTACAGTGTTACTAAAACTCTGCAGCAAATGAGCATCTTTTTTGTCTGCTTTGAATTATTGTTGTTATGTGTTTTACAAGAAGTTGTAAATCTAGTGTGAAGTGTGTATCTATTGTATGGCTTTCTCTATAGGGACAATATCCTTAAGAGGTGTAATTGATTGTCGTTCCTCTGACAGATTACAGCTGAAGGAGAATAAGCTTTAGAAGAATGCTTTTTTGTCCCTCGACTTCAGAAATTATTCAGTTCAGCTTTTTGTCTGGATCTCATCATCTTTAAAACACTTGCAAAGCCTTAACAAGAAGATTTATTGTCACACAGAGTTAAGGAGTAGTAAAATAGAATGGTGCTATAAATTACATAGTCTGCATTCTTGCTGAAGGTGTAAGCTTGGTCATTTGTCTTTTAACCAACATTACAGTCTTGAGATGTTGATGCTGTCATTAATGGTACTTGTTTTCATACTTAATATACGATTGTATTTCGGCACGGCTGATGGAACGTAACAATCTTTTTTGACCTGCTGTAGGGCCACACAAATCAAGACTTACTCCTGGGACAATGCACAAGTGATCCTGGTCGGAAACAAATGTGACATGGAGGATGAAAGAATTGTTCCCGTGGAGAAGGGGAAACATCTGGCGGATCAGCTAGGTACATGTCAAAGCTTTTCTTTCTACTCTTTTTTCCTCTGCTTCTTTGTACTGTGTTCCTTTTAATTTCTACAATAAAAAGTCCTTCCAGCGGTAATACTTTAATAATGGTATCGCAATTAAGAAGCGTAATATATTCTAGGTCCATATTTTACTTGCTTAGCGCTGAATACTACCTTCTTGTCGTGTTGCTGTATCTGTAAAGTTAATATCTAAGGATGTAAGGAAGATAAAGTTTGTTTAGAGAGAACAGCTTTTATTAGCTCAGCAGAATGAAAAGAGAAAATGTTTTCATAAACACAATTCTGTCTCCAGGTCTCTAAGTACCATATAGTCATTTTCAGAATGCAAACATTGATTTTTGTAGAAGAATATCTTTTTTGGCAGCTAAACAATGAAAAAAAAAAAAGTTTATACATCAGAACTGTAGAGTTGGGTAAAATATATTTTTAAAATGTACCAGGCTTCTTTATCCAGGTAGGGAAATGGGATTATGTATTGATATGGGATAGAAAAAGCAAAACAGTTCCACTGAGAGGAAGCTGGGATTGCAATAAAAATTTTAGAATGAACAGCAAAATAAACTCATCCTAATTTCTCATTTATTTATCATTTTTCATTATATATTATAGCATATATAATCTTTTTAATATGGAATAATATGGAATCAGGGCTTCTGTGTTAATATTTAACTATACTGTTGTCTTCTTTCAAAGAATTCATAGTGGCAAGTAAATCCTGTTAAAATTTAATTTGCTTAACAGTGGAGACTCTTACAATGGGCATACTGTAAATATTTGTTTAGCTTGTAAGACTAGAGAGTCTTACCAGAATCACCACCATCCCCAATTTATAAAATCCTATGTTGTCTTCAATTCTTAAGCAGTAATTGGAGGGAGCATAATATATTGTTAAACTAGGGGTACTGGAGTTCCAGTACACACTGTATACATCGTTGTAGTTTAAAGTGTGACCTTGATCAAATTGCCAATTATGGTTAAAACTTAGATAATGAGGTTTTATTAGTTGGGGGTTTTGCTGTTGCTTGTTTTGTTCTTTTTTTTTTTTTTAAATGAAGAGAAGGTATAGAAACCCTGCTCATAGATGAGTATAAAGTATAGCTTTGTGATAGGGACCTGTGTGATATAAACAAAAAGATGGTCACTGTTCCAAAGAGTTAAGAGCAATCAGATTATCTTTTCATGTTTCACATGGGGGGAAAAAAAAAAAAGCATGTCTGCAAAGGCCTGTAGGTTTAGAGCCTTCAAGTGGAAATGCTACATATGGTAAGCACAAAGGGGTCCCATTCATGACTGGAGCCTTGAGTCACTTTCATGATAAACAAATAATGAGCAAATATCAAACTAAAACCTCTAATTTCCCGTCATTATTATTATTGTAATAATATTTCTTTACATGTAGGACTAGCAAAGCAAACACAGACATGGTTAGTTTGCAAAATCAGTTATGGGCTCTTTTTTTACACATCAGAATTTAATTTGCTTTTGAAAATATAAATGTGAATAAACTCGGTTCCTGGCTTGCCGACTTTCAAAACTGTTGTGAATGCATGTGTGCGCATGTATTTTGCAAGAGTAATTACACTGTTAGTAGTTGAAAATTTGTCCAGAATAATGTAACAGCAAATAGACTTTTACTGGAACTCCCACTCCTATTTGGATTTCTAATGTTTTTTCTCCCCCAAAATTAATCTGTTTGTTTAAATACAAACCTGTCATCTAGAATCTGTATCCTTTACTTATGGGACACTTCAAAACACACAGGTGCACAGAACTGCCATAGCAACTGACTCCATCAGTAGGAAACTCTTCTGCTGAAGAATCCCCAGTTCTGCCCCCACCCTGTCCTCGCGCTCGTCCAGCTCACCCGGGAGAAACCTACCCCAGTGCAGAGCAAAACAAAAGCTAACCATGCCTTTGGAAAGTGCTGCCCCCGTCCTCCTCTTCTGTAGCCTCCCAAAATACTAAATGCTCTTTTTAAAAAGGCTGGAAATATGTATCTGGTTTTATTAGTCAGTTTTTCCTTATATTAACTGTGCTAATGTGTATAGCATAACCTGAAATTACTTTGTGTGTTAGGTGGGAGGAATCTCTTTAATTGACTATCGACTGCTTAAACTGCTAGCTTTCTTCGTAATGATCCATGTAAAGGTTATCCTTCAGCATGTTTGTCTAAGTTTGTATAGTGACATTAACATCATTGAAATAATTTCCTAATCAGATTAAGAAACTGTTATTGGCCTGAATGTGAACTAAGCCAAAATAGATTCAGCCACAGCAGAAGCTAAACCAATGTTGGATGGACAGACGCCAGTTCAGTTCTCTGATTTCTTGTGCCTTTTATATACGTTTTTAATCATCATCAAAGACAGCAAATGGGGCAGCCAGAATGCTCCTCTGATGCAGGACAGCTGTCCTTATTTAGTAACGAGGCAGACAGCCCCACCACCACTTCACCCCTTGTCCCATGATTTTTAAAAAGGGTTACAATGGGGTAGATGCCTACTTGTTATCCCTCACATCAAGGTGACTCGGTCCACCAGCAGTGGCGGACTAATCAGTCAAGATGACTTACCTTTCTCTTCGTTTGTGGCAGAATCAAAGAAAACTGATGCAATGCAGAGTATCCCCAAAATGAAGCACAACAGAATGCAGCTTATTGCAAAATAAACGCTCTGTGGTGCTTGAGCTCTTGCTGTTGGCAATATAATAACCTGGCAGAACAGAAGCAACAGCCATTGTAAGTGCTGGTTGGCCTTTGAGGCCCCTGGGGTTAGAAAGATAAAGAAATGCTTCACAGTTCAGCACATTTCTGCTGGCTGAGGCAGGGTTCAGGCTCGTCTGTGAGAAGGCTGGTTCTTGTGTTGTGCAGGGTGTCAACGTGAGGCAGCAGGAATAGCTGTGTGCCATCCCCACCTTGGCGTAACGCCAGCCTTACTGAGTTTTTTCTTTTTTTAATCAGAAAGGGTCAGTGTTTGAGAATCTGTACTCATCACTGCAGCTAGGAGCTGGTGACTGGACACTGAAATTACTCTGTAGGAGGCACTCAACATTATTTGAAATTCAGCAGTGCTGAACAGCCCTTGTCAGGATGGGTGCTCTGTCGTGACATGTGCTGTACAAGTATTAATCACCCTGAAAAGCTTTCCATCTAATCAGACAAAGAACAGGAAAAACAGGACCAAAATTGTGGAGCATTTTGCTCACAAGTGCAGAAGTTTGTCAGCAGAAGGAATACAACCACGATCTTGCTTCTCTTTCTGGTCTCTGCTCTTGCCAGGGTGCAGTAGTGCTTGGTAGAGTAAGCCTGGCCCTGTCGCGCAGGGGCGCGTGGAGCCCAGGAAGGCCCCTCTGTACATTACCAGTTAGTGGCATTGGGAGAATCTGACTCCCTTGTCCTGAGTTTATTCAGATCTGTATCATCTGCAGATGTGTTTACCAGGGCTATGGTAGGAATCCATTTATGCCTTTGACTCTTAGTGATGCTTGATAAATTTTAGAAGTATTTATGCTCAGTATTCTGAGATTGTGGGAATCAACCGAGCTTAAGAATTGTCTGATACCTTGTTTTCTTAAGGTGAATTCTGAAAAAAATGGTTAGTATTTTAAAAACCATCTCCATTATCATCTGTCTCTATTGATTATTTTTTTTTTCACTTTTTCTCACAGGTTTTGACTATTTTGAAGCTAGTGCCAAAGAAAACATCAATGTAAGGCAGGTGTTTGAGCGTCTTGTGGATATAATCTGTGAAAAGATGTCGGAGAGTATAGAATCAGACCCTTCCAGGGGCACTTCAGGAAGGAGCATGCGACTCACAGACAACCCACCCCCTTCGCAGCAGAACTGCTCGTGCTAGTGACCTTTCTCGCTGAGAAATGTCCTTCTCCTTTCCTGACTACATTTTATCTTTTCATTTGTGGTGGTGTACTATCACGTAGTCCCAAAGGCAGAAGTCTTTGTTGTAGGAAACTGGTATGTTTGTTTAATGTGCTGGAGTGTTAATATTATATATTTCTTCATCCAATAATTTAAAAAACAAAAATCTGAATAAATATTGTAAGTGCACCTAGTGTTAATGTGAGTTACACTGAAGAAAAAGAATTGTACAGTGTTGCAAGTGTCATTTCCACAGAGAATGTTGCATTTTTAATTATAAATTCCTCTACTGCAGAAAGAGTTTTTATGTCAAGAACAGCAGGAAACATAAAAACCCATCAGAAGGGGACCAGGTCTAAAAGAAAATGGGGACAAAAATCTCTTATAAAGCAAGAATATGCGCTTTTTTTAACGTTAAAAAAAAAAAAAATTGTCCGCAGGTATTTTGCATCATTGTTGTTGTCCTCTAGACATGGACCTCAGTTTTTCTGTATGATGGAGCAGAAAGCCGTTTATTTCTGTCTGACAGTTTGAGGTCCTCCAGAAAGCCAAGAGCATGGGGGGTGGATTTTGTGTCAAGCCCCTAAATGGAGGAAGAACACATGGATGAGTCAAAGCTGCCAGGCAGGGGAGGAGGAGGAGAAGGCCTTGCAGCTGTACCTGCTCTTGGCTGGTGCAACCTTCTCCACAGCCACCAGTAATGGCTTGTGGAGTGCTGGGGGTGTTGCTGTGTTCGGCACCTTGCTGCCCCTAAGTTGTTTGTTTCTAGAAGTCCATGAGCTGACTGTCCTGCAGCTTTTCCCTGGTATCCTGTAGTTTTATCCTCCAGGTTTGGATCTGGTCTGTTGGTGGATTTGTTGCAGGACAAAGGAAAGGAGGAATTGGCTGCTGCATGCTTAGTTGGAGGCAAAATCTGACAAATAAGACTTGGAACACCACTGTCTCAGAAAGATTAAAATATCAGGAGCCAAAATGTGAGTGTTGGCAAGTATTAGTGCCAATATTATTAGATTTTTCTTTCTGCATTTTGTTATTTTTTTAATTTTGTGCTAGTTGGATGCCTGTGTGGGGATAGTTTTTCTGGTTTCAGATTCAATCACCAAGTATAATTTAAAAAAAGGAAGATTGATTAATAAAACATAACTGCAAATGAAAAATGGCAAAGACGACCTGTTAGAGTTATTCTATGGACGTTTGTTGCATCATCCTTTGAAGGGAGGAAAAATTTTTAATACTTAACAACTAAAATATACTCAGACTTCCAACACCTCTAAAATTACAAAACTTCTACATCTTTGTGTAGAACTCTGTGTGCATTTGCCACAGGCAGAGCTTGTATTTCTCTGAAATATATGGAAGAACTGCTTTTGCGAATCTGTGAAATTATATACACTGTATGCCTTTGTTTATGATCACGCCTTTGTGCATCCCAGCTCTAAACGGTGACTGCAAATTGTGTTGGTAAATGCAGATTAGGCGGATACGGAGAGTTTGCTGTCTTAAACTGAAAATTCTGAAGAGCTTCATGGCTTCACCTTAGGCCTATGAACTCCTCTGACCGAGGAGACTTTCTGATGTCAGAAACTGGAGTCGAGTATCTGCCCACTGCACTGTAATTTGCTGGATCATGACACTAGTGAATGCTTTGTAATTTTGTTCTATTGTGTCTCAAGAGTGTAATAGTTCTAAGAAAAAAGCACAATATTCTAGAGAAAAATGCAACTACATCGATGTAGTTTGAGCTCATTGTGCGAAAGGCTTGATCCCTTCATTTGTTTGTATGTTGCTTTCAGAAATCTTTACTGTGACATATTTTGGGTGTGTATGATCTAGTCCTGAATGTGTGATTTGTGCAGTGCTAGGTGTGTGGTTATTGTATCTAAACCCCTGAAACTGCAAAATAAAGAGAAATGTAGTCACTGGGTGTGGCCAGAGACCTTGTGTGAGCTGCATTACTAGCACATTAGGCAATCGTGTGCATGTGTAAAGAAAGGTATCTTTTTAACGCTTTTAAAATACATCAGACTACATTTATCTTTTTTGACAGGGTGATGACCCTTGAGCCCATCAATCTGGAATCTGTGCGGATTTAAAACACATTGAAGAGAAGGATTATTTGGCCAATAAACGTGCAGTGCAGTGTTTTAATTTTGTAGCAGAAGCAGGTTTTAGGCCAACTTGTGTACCTAGCAAAAAGAAACAAAAACTTCCACAGCAGGGAGCGATGATATTGAGCTGTGCAGGGATAATGGAGTACCTCAGTGCAAATAATGATTTGTTAGCTCAGCAGCTCAATGGTAAAAGAAAACTGATTCAACAGAAATGAAATTTCAGTTCTTTTGTTTTACTTACTACTTTTTTCCTAGCAAAAAAGACTTTTCCCTTTTCTACCCAATATATAATTGTGTTTCATTGTGTTCCAGTCATGTCAGATGTATTTTTTTTATTTTTTTTCAAAGAAGAATACAAGTACATTCCAGGCCCTTCAAGCTAGGATGGGCAGAATTGGTTTTTACAGCACAAGCCAGCAAGTAGCTACATGGCAGTACAGTCTGAAGAACTGGGACATGGCTTAATGGGTATGGTGGTGGGTTTTTTTGGTTGATGGTTGGACTTGATGATCTTACAGGTCTTTTCCAACCTTAGTGATTCTGTGAACTGGAAAAGACGGTTATGACTTCTACCCTGCCCTATATTGCACACAGGGAGAAACCTAGTATTTGGTGCAGAAATCCTGCAGAGTTTATTCCAAATAAGAAATCAAATCATCACAGGCAACTGATGCATAAATTAAATATTAATGGAGAGAGGTATCCCATCATCTCTTAGATTTCCATTAAAAGCAGTGAATGAATACAGAAAAAGCCTTTTGCTTTAAGTGGCACGCAGCTGTATCAACGGTGAGTCAATAGTAATTGTTACTTGTAATTGTTACTTGTAATAACTTGTAAGAGGTAATGGCAGAATGCAAGACAATAATTTGTCAGGGCAAGGGAAATAACAGACTTGCTTGCACCAAAGACAAACCCAAAATTCTTCATGCGGTTTTTGTATAGAACCTTTACTTTGACTGGCAGTGGCCTAGGACAGTAGTATTGATAAAATAGTATGATTACAAGATTAAAAAAAAGGGGTACTAGAATTTGAAAGGAAAGAGGTGACTGCTCTTCACAAGCTTCTCTGTGGCTTGTACAATACAGCACTGTGTGTGCAATTCTCCATTAAAAGCTGTACAGGAGGCTCTGGGTTAGACATGGGTCTTGGCTTCCATCTTGTGGAGAAATAAAGCAGTGAAACACTGGGTAGACATCCAGTCTAAATGATCTTACTTGTATTTCAGACAGCGCCCCTCATTTGTATTAGCCTCTGACCCTTTTACTTGACTTTCATCATTGACTTTTGCAGTCAATGTAGACTTACACAGGCGCACAAAATAACTACAGGAATAGCAGAAAACTGAACAGATGTGGAACAATGCAGAAGTGATGTTACAGGTGCAACAGCAAACAACAGCTCTCAAAGCATTACAAGAAAAAGGACGTTGGCAATATATGCCATTTGGAAACGCCAGCTTCGAAGAGATGCAAGACAAGAGGAAAAGCAGCATTCCTCTTGTCAAGACTTGAACTTGCTCCACTGACACTGCAGTTTCACAGGGAAAAAAAGTATATTCACAAATCGGAAAATGCTGAGACCTACTGAACTGCAAAGGCTGGGCCGGATCAAGAATAGAGACAGTCTTTTCTGTTAAATAGCCATGGCTGCAAACTTTAAGCTATTAAGGATACCATTAGGGGAACAACACAAACTCAAAAAATCAGCAGTCATCAGTCTCCGGTTCACCGCGTTTGGCTCGGCCCAACCGCCGGATTTCACCGCCGGTGCCGGAGCTGCTGCCGGCGATATCCGCTGGGGAGCTGGGCCGGCAGACGGAGCCTTGGCCCTGCACGTCACCGGCTCGGTCTCAAGCTGGGCCACGAACACCGGCTGGAACGACCGGCCCCGCCACCACCGCGAAGGGCCTCACCCTGCGCTGAGGGACTGCGCGTGACGCCCCTCCTCGGGCAGCCTGCGCGGGCTGATTGGTCTTGTCAGGAGTGAGCGACAGCCACTCGGACCAATAGTTGAATGAAATGAGAGGAGGCGGCCGGTCTTCACCAACCGGGGTTGGACTATTCCAACGGAAGAGCGGGGGGGGCAGCTAACACGGCAGGCGGGTATAAATGTCGGATCGCAACGGCATGGAGAGGAGTTCCCGGGATGTGGCTCTATATTCTGTCTTTCTCTCCTACCTCTGAGTTCTCTGTCCTCTCGGTCTGATTTCTGAAAGGGGCTGCCTTTCCTTCCGTCTCTCACCCCATCTATGGTTTCTCCCACCCCTCCCACGCCACCAGCTTTCTCTCCATCAATCAGAGAACCCCCCGACCAAGTGAGGGCTTGGGATTGGTCCGTTTTCCCCACCTGGCACCGCAGCGGGCGGTGACTGGTGCGGTCTCGAGCCGTCGCAACCGTCACCGCTACTTCCTCGTGCGGCGGAAGCTGGCCGGGTCGCGGGCGGCCGCCGCCGCTGGCGGCGCATGCGCAGTCTCGCGGCCGCCTTCGCACGGAGGGGCCGAGCAGTGTGGGTGGGGGCGGCGGCGGCGGCCCGCGGCCTGGCGGGAGGCGGCCGGTCGCTGCGTGCCGTTGCCCAGCCGCAGTGGTGTGGTGCGACCGCCGCCATGCCCGGTAGGAACAAGGCGACATCCAGCCACAGCTGCCCGGAGCTGACGGTGGGGCAGCAGGCCGGGGAGGGCAGCCGCGACTCCAGAGGCCGCTCGCCTCACGGGGAAGAGGAGGACCGCGGCGACATCGGTCCCGGCGCCAACCTCGGCGACCCCGACATCGTCAAGTCCCCCAGCGACCCCAAGCAGTACCGGTGAGGGCCGGCGGCGTCGAGCCTCCCCCCGGAGGCCGTTGGCCCGGGAAGGCTTAAGGAGGGCTGGGGGGAGGACGAGCCGCTGCCGTTGAGGCAGCCCCCGGTTGGTCTCTGGGGTAGGCTGGGGCCTCCCCTCCCCGCCTGCCCACGGAAAACCAGCCCCGGCCGGCGGGAGGAGGGGGGTGCGGGAGCGTGCGGGGCTGGGTGCCGGCCTGCCCCGAGCACAGCGGGCACTCCAGCACGGCTGTAGCCTCAGGTGCTTGAAATCGGGCTCACCTTGGTGACCGGCGGAGTTAGGGGCCTCTCTGTGAAAAATGGGGGTTCACGGGTGTGTTTCTTCTGAAGATGGGCTCTCTGGTTTGTATACAGTAATAGGCTTGGGGCTTGCATAGAGAGAAAAAAAAAATCAGTACTTGTTCAATGACTCTGCTGCGATGCTACGTTTTCGAGGCACAGCGACATCGAATTGTTAGTTTGCAGCCGTTGTCCAGGCAGCTCCATTCCAAAAGTGTTAAGCTGAGGTGTGAAATGTGGTTGAAGTATTACAGAGCAGATACCAATTTAAAAAAAGGCTGTTACTCTTCCCATTTTAGATGGGCTTCCAGATTTTAACACAAATGTTAGTGACTTTAGACAGAAATTACTTTCATGCTGCTGTCTTGCTTGTGTCTTCATTTGTATATTTCTGAGTAATACATCCGAAAGTCCCAAAAAAGATCACCTTCCCTGAGTGCAGCACACAGCATTTGTGGCCTTCTTGCAGTGAGAGATTCAGCTGAGAACAGCCAGCGGAGGTTGAGCTCCTGGGATGCTGTAAGGCAGTCATTCTTGAAGGGACACTATTGTAACTTATTTCTGTTAGGCAGAAGATTGTTCAGCCCTTGTTAGAGATGTGGGGGATTTTTTATCTTTACTCTTCATGATGTCTAATCTGTGCAGCCAGTGGAGAATCTGCCTAAGCCTGGAACTGAATTTTGGATTTGCAGTGACATTGGTTGACAGTGAAATTCCTTGCTGGCTGCGTGAAGAGGACTGTGCCCATTGGCTTAGGGAGAAACTTGCTCCCTCCCTTCTTGCCCTACTTCCTTGCTCATTCCTCTGGATCTCTGCTTGCCTCTCCTGCTGGCATTCTTACGCATGTTACTTTGCAGGAGGCTCATCTTCCTGGAGAGTTCACAGTCACAGAGACTGTCAGCTTAGGAAACGTGTGCCTTTACTACCTGAAGCAGCGCAGTTATGAAGCTTGGGAAATCCATTGAAAACTGTCACTGGCTATCTATTTAGAGGCTCAGGAACCTCCTCTGCATGTAGAGAATTGGACAGTGTGTTTGCTTGTAGCATAGAATAAACTAATACCAACATTCCCACAAATCCTACTCTCTGTGCTTAACAGATTTTTTTCACTTGGAAGCAGAGTGTCACATCTTTTCAAACTGACTTCCATTTGTGGGAAGTGAGCCTTGCACAGAACAGACACAAGGAAGGAGAACTTCAGTGTGGCTGAAAGTAAAACATACCTATGTCTGCTAACTATATACCAAACCTCCTAAGTAAACTTAATGGCAGGTGATTTGATGATGCATATACACCTTCTCCTCTGTTCATGCATTATTGATGATGTATACTGCAGATCAGTCACAGCGGGCTTAATGTGACCGTCTGGTGATGTCAGTCTTAACTTAGTGGAAAATGTTATATATTATCTTCTCAAATACAGTGATCATAAAAACAAAAGAGTTCTGACAGATTGCGGAACGTATTTTCAAAAGTGAGTTTGTTGGGACAAAAATTATTGTCATAATCAAAGTTGGTTTTGTTCATTAGAGCTATGAGTGGGTAGTTATCTTTACCGAAATGTATATTGTATTTAAATTCATCTATATGTGGAATTTCATGGGCTTGTATTGCTTGTTTTGGGTAATTTGGGAAATCAAAATGTTTCTCTAAGTGTTCACTGTGCATTGATATGTATTTAAATAGTTACTTAACTGCTAAACAATTATCATTGATGTAAGAAAAATCTTGGTGTGAGAACAATCCTGTTTAAACTTGTCCAGGGTGTTTAAACGGTAGCTTTAAGAACTTGAATTTTATTTTATATTTAAGCCTTATTTGTATCAATGCCGGTACAGTCCTTCAAAAAAGCCATTGGACTACGCTTGCTTTTGTTGCTACGTTGATTGCATTTTTTTGTCCCGTATTTTGCATGCTAATGGATACTTACGTATTGATTACACTTGTCCTTTTCCATTGGACTGAAACATGGAAAAAGTAAAGAACACCTGTGTCAGTTGGTGCCTCTGCTCAGTATAACCTAAACTGTTCTAGATTCTCCTGAAGTGGAATCTGATAGCCTTCAACAGCGGCTTAGTTCAATCGTTGCCTTGCTACTGGGTGCTTTCTGTCCTAGTATGTAACACCCACAAGCCTGAAGATGAGTAATGTAAAATTAGTATAATCTGCTCCATTAGTTTAATGGCGGTATGTGGAAAGGATCAACAAGAGCTACTGGATACACCTGGCTAAACAGCTTTATGGCAAATCATTCTTCTGGAAGAATAGTGCTATTCTGTTCTCTGCTTTCTGTGACTATCTGTTGATCACTGGGAAGCCATTATTCTTTATGGGCCGTGCAAACCTGAAGATGACAGTTGTATGCAAAGGTGAAGAAGATGATGGTTGTGCTGGAAGACACGTTGTAGCAAAGTTGACTTGTCACTGTCTGGGGTTCTTGCTCTGAGCTCTCCCACAGGCTGAAGTGCCTGAACGTACAGTGTATCTGTTTTTAGGACCCCTGTTGTGCATTCAGAAGTGCCGCAGCTACATAATGTGACCCAGGTGTATGATGCAGTTAGCAAACAGGCTTTCAGAACGTATGGATGATTAACTTTGTACCCAGACATTAGCATGGATCTAGTACTATTTGTACCTCCTGCAGTTAGTCATAGCATCTCTGCAAGATATACACTATGTGCTGTAGTTTGAGCAAAAATGCACTTGTGCTTTTGATTGGAATAAATTTGTACTGCTCAGCAGTCCTGTAGCAAGCAAAACGGGTGTGGTAATGATTATGAAACCCTGGCCCAGAGTAAGTCCTATCAATTCCTGTTGGATGAGTGTCATCATTCATAAACTTAACACAACTATTAAACATTTGTTCTTTAGCTTTTTTCATAGACTTGGTAGTCCAAGAAGTGTGGTGTTTTCTTTGTCTCAGAGCTGCTTAATTCTTGTCACAATACCCCCTTTCCTCCAAATACATCCCCATGAAATTCAGTTGGGAGAGAAGTACTCAGAGTAATTTGTTTCCAAGCTGGTCTGTGCTTTGCAGAGCTATAGCAGGTGGCCTGCAGCTCTAGTACAAAGCAAAACTTACACTGACTTCATGTTTTGAATTGGAATATTGATAATAACACATGCTTTTATTGCTGGGAAATATTGAAATTGTGTAATGATAACCATGAATGAAACATGTGAGAAACTTTGGGAACCATGGAGTTGGAAAACACACTCTGTGCCTTTCGTTTTTCTTTTGGGTACTTACCGTGTAGCTTGAGCTGCAAATCTGCTTTGAAGTTTCTGCTACCTAATTACAACAGTGGCCACATTGCAAAGCTCTGATCTGGTATAAACTTGGGGGTTGGACTAGATGACCTTTAAAGGTCCCTTCCAACCCAAGCAACTCTATTATTCTGTGCTCTGTAACTCAGATTTTGCTGGGAGTGTGGGATGTGACCATGGGTTTGTTTTATACTAGCTTTTTTTTTTCTTTTTTTTTTTGTTGGATCAGATACCACCTGGCTATATCACACTAGTTCTTAGGTTGGATCACATATTTTCTGGATCCAGCATTCCTTCCTTTCTGCAGCTGGCGTACTAGCCGGTGCAAGTTCCTGGGAGGGGTGCTCTGGCTAATTTGACGAACTGTGACTGTCTGTTCTGGATCTGATGGGAGAATACTGCTGAGAGATCTTGTGGTGCAGAGCATTGGTGCTTGCAGTCCTCAGTCTGAAAAGTTGTAGAATGGTGCTGGACAGAGGGCTTGTGGTTTTTTTTTAATATATATATACACACACACACACACATATATATATATAAAAATTCTCTGTGTGTATACACACACAGAGAACGCTGTGTATATTGCTTCTTGATAGTAACCCAACCAACCCACTGTGACTTATTTTATTAAGCCTGCAGAGGAGAGCTGTCCTTTCTAACACATACCTGCTACGTCTGTGGACCCCATTTAGTAAAAGCATTGATAAAATCTACTAAAATGGAGATTCTGGTGCCTATTTAGAGGCAAAGACTAAGATTCTGTCATATAATAGAGTTTCCAAGAGTGTGAGAAGCATAACAAGCTATTGAAGTTTGGATTTGCCTGTTCTGAGTACCTGAAGTTTTCTCTGAGTGGGTGCTAGTAGCTTAAATATTTCATAGAGAGAGAAGTAAAAGCCCTAATCAGTATCCCTGATGTTATGAGCAGAAGGGCTTCTGCCACTACCTTGAATTGCTTGTTATTCTTATAGCTGTTGAATAGCACAAGAGTGTTTTTACTTTCCCACTATAAAACTGCTCACCTTCTTAGCTACCATTAGATTTTCATTAGGAAATCTTGGTTGAAGAACACAGAACTATTAAATCCAGAAATTTTTGTGATTCTGAAAATTCAGATTTGGGAAATGAGTGTATTCATTGCAAATAATTCTTCTTTCAGGTATATCAAACTGCAGAATGGCTTATGTGCACTTTTGATTTCGGATTTGAATTACTTGGATGGTGCCCCAGCGGCTTTATCTTCGGAGGAGGAGGAGGAAGACAATGATGATGATGAATCTGAAGAGGAAAGTGATGAAGATGATGACTCTGGAGCTGAGATTGAAGATGGTAGAGAAGGTTTTGATGATGAGGACTGTGATGAGGGGGATGAGGGTGAGGACAATGATGGAGATAATGAGGATTTCAATGATCCTGATGACAGTGAATTAGAAGAGCTAGCTGAAAAGGAAGAGACAAGAAAGAGAGGCTGTACAGAAAAGCAGGTATGTACTTAAAGCTGTAGGGTGAAAAAAATATATAGTGAGCTTTCTTGTGCTCTGAAACCTTGTGATTAGGCATTCAGACTAGACCACCTTTTTATTGTGCCTGTCCTGATTGATTTATCTTATACTTCTGTCACTTTCCTGAAGTGTTTCTTGAAGCAGCTTTTACTGAGAGTGTTGTATTTTCTCTAGTCTGCAGCAGCCCTCTGCGTTGCTGTTGGCAGCTTCTCTGATCCCGAAGATCTGCCTGGATTAGCACACTTCCTGGAACATAGTATGTATCTGCTCCTATCTCATCTTCTCCAGCTTCAGTGTAAAATGAGTGCTATCTAGCTCTGTATTTCTGTAGTATTTTAGTATAATTTTCTGTTTCAGCTATCCCGGAATTTATTTTCATTAGTTAAATAAATTTGTGATTTTATAAAAATACTGACTCAGTAAGGAACTCTTAATATGGGAGAAGGTGTCTCATAGACCCTTTGGCAGGCTATGCATTAACATATATTAACATTCTTTGTTATCCATTAGATATGGGGGCAAGCATGTTACAGTTTTATAAACTAGACTGGAGCTACAGACCTTTATCTTTCTAGTAAAGGATGGTGAATTAGTAACACAGGTGCAGAAAGCACACGAAGTTTCTGACCAGATGTATCTTAAAATGCTACTCTTGAGTAATGGAGGCCAGTTGTGCCTAGAAAGGCACTGTTATTTCCAGTCTATCTGGGCTTTCTGCTAAAGGCAGATTACACTAGTTATTGGGCAGATTACATGGTCTGTTGCTACTTGGTAGTTAGCCTCTGCATGGGAACTGAGGGTCAGGTGTAGGTAACACTGTGCTGAAGAGGGGTTACTATACCTGAAATTAGGAGTAACAAATTAGTGTCATCTTGGTAATTTTGCTGATTTTTGTTCCAGTGGTTTTTATGGGCAGCTTGAAGTACCCAGATGAAAATGGGTTTGATGCGTTTCTGAAAAAACATGGGGGCAGCGACAATGCTTCGACTGACTGTGAGCGGACAGTCTTCCAGTTTGATGTGCAGAGGAAGTACTTCAAAGAAGCGCTTGATAGGTAACTTCATATAAATGGTGATTAGGTGTTAACAAATGTTTGTGTGTGCCTCAGGAGGTTGGTTGTAGCTGTTCAGTTCTTCATTTTGGGGTGATTAAGGCTGTTGCTGAACTTGTGCTATCACAGAGGATATTGACTATAAGGAAAATATTATTTCCCTTTGGATATCTTATTGATTTTTGAGATAGTGCCTGTGTAGCTGCTGTGTGATTACTTGGGATCCATGTGTAAGTCTTAATGCATGTAGCCTTTTGATTGTTTTACCACCCTTAAACTAGTAGCATTGATGACAGGAGAAATATTATGCAGTGTGACAGCTATTCAGAGGGGAAGTGCTCCTAGAATCCCAGTGAGTCATGCCTTGAAATATTTGTCCTGATAGAGTTAGTGTTTTTTTTTTTTTAATTATTGTTTTTTGGTTCCAAGTCCAATCCCTCAAAGTGAGTGGAGGGGCAGCCTTGAAAGTTATGGTACAATGTGTGCTTCAGAAGGATACATTTAACCCAGTCGAGGTTATTCAGTCAAGTATGTATCTTTTGCCAGAAAGTATTTAACTTACTCTTTTGTGCTGTGGGATATGTTAGGACAACAGAGCTCCACCTGTTGGCATAGTTTCCCTCAGTGAGAGGAAATTACTCAGTCATAGGGGCAGGCTATGAGCTATGACAGCTGAGTATTCTTGATGCTGTAAAATATCTCAGGAGGAGAGTGGACTCCACTGTGAAATTACTTTGATTAAAATACATTTCCGTGATGATGCCAAGAACAAGTGTTTGCACGTTTTACCAAGTATTGCCTAAATTTTACTTTACTGGGCCAAATTCAGCTTTCACTTGCAGATTAGTCCAGCTTTTAGATGTTTGGAAGTGCAAAGGAATCAAAAAATACAATTGCAATCTGTCCCAACAGCTCACTTAGTGAAGGGGAAACACAGAAATTATGAGTTCTGTAGAACAGCATCTCATACAAAGGAGATAAACGGATGCTGCTGATGATTTCTGCTCATTCAAGCACTTGGTGGATCTAAAGAAATTGAAAGACGTCACCTTTCAATAGTCTTTAGCTTAATGGGTCGGGTAGCTGTAAAACTCTTGTCAACAATGTGTTACTGTTAACCTTTTGCTTCAACAAGTTCAGTGCATCATTAAAAAACCTTAAAAAACAAAACAGAAACATTACATTCTCTGGCAGCCTTCTGCAGAGTTTCCATTCATTGCAGATTTGTCCCTTTCCATTGTTCTGCTCTCTTATGGGTACAGGAGAAGATATGTATCTGGATGACTTTTATAGTAGATAATAAAATTGTAATGGATATAAAAACTTATGTTTCAGGACATAAATCAACAATTTGTTGCCTGGAGTTAGGAAGAAACTTTCCCTATGGTCATGTTGTTCCTAATGAACAACCGAGGATTTCCTCTGAGGCATCTGATACTGGTCCCTGTTAGAGCCAGGAACGAGACTAGAAGGATCACTTGTCTGATCTGGTATGATCATTCTTAGGATGTAAAGGCAGATGCTCCTGCATCCATTAGTGTCATACCCTACTGTATCCAACCAATTCATTCCTACTCAATGGAGCATGGGAGCCCTGCCCTTTGGTTTTTGATGCTATTACAAAACTGGCTTTTATCTTTGCTTAAGACAGTACCATCAAGAATGTCATAATCTGTAGTAAGACAAGCAATGTTATAAACTGAAAATAGTGGATGTTGTTTTTAATTGTTGGGTTTTTTCCCTAGCTTGATAGACACTGAACAAAAGCATATGAATTTTTCTGTTTTGTAGGTGGGCACAATTCTTCATTCACCCGCTAATGATCAGGGATGCAATAGACCGAGAAGTTGAGGCTGTAGACAGTGGTAAGAATATCTTTTTCTGTGTTTAGCCCACCTTCTTGAAGAAATAAACAGTGAAAAACATGCCTATAGCTCCAGCATAGCCCCAGTGGTCTCTCCAGTCCTCTGTGGAGTAAATACAATAAGTCGAGGTCATTGTGCTTGTCTCCTTATTCTAACACCTTAATGACTACAAATTTGCTTCACAGAAGGAAATTGAACCTGGCATAGAAGTGAGTGGAGTGTTCACCTGATGTTCTAGTATGTTATGAATACTTGCAGGCTGCCTAGAAAAATTCACTGTTTTAGAAAAAAAAATGTTATTAGCAGATACACTAACTGGTTCAAATATGTATTCCAAGTCATCTTCATCTGTCCTCTGACAAGGAAAACTGAGCAATTTGATCTTTGAATTTAAGTAAGTGTCAATATAAACAAGGACCTGTCTTTGAGTTTTAGGTGTGGTTTCTTCAACAGCTTAAGCCAATTTATACCTTCACTTGCACTGCCTTCATCATGCAGATCCACTCCTTCCCTTGTACTGACACTGTAGTAATGAGCTGCCCAGTAAACTGTGTCAGCTTGATGAACTGGCTGCAGACTAACCCAGCCAAAATAATTATTTTACAGCTCTCCTGTGCATATTTCTTATTACCAGCAAAACCAGGAATAGGAAAATGCAATTCGAGAGGGTGAATTCTTGATTTTGGCAGAATCCCGTATTTAGATTAGTGTAAACTGATTGTAAAACTGCATTTCTGGAAACTATCTTGCTCAGTTTTCAATTTGTTACTTCATTATTAGGCTAAAAGTTGTTCTATGTGATATATAGAAGAAGCAGGTTTGTAATTGTTCTCTGGCCCTTTTCTGCAAGGCCTGACTGTGTAGAATATTGATGGCCTTGTGTTCCCATTAAATTTATCGTATTGAGAGCTTTCAGGCGGGGCAGGTTGTGGCTTTATATGCTTCCCCTCCTTATCCCTTTCTGTACTTCTCAGCAATAAGCTAGTTTTCCTCTTCTCTTGACTTATATTCATTACTGCTAGCAAGTCCTGTTTCTTTATCCTATTTCACTACTTCATCATACATTAAAACAAAACTATTTCAGTCTACCTCTGTGTGGTATGTCTCCTTTTCAGTTTGGTTGGGGTTTTTGCTTTGTTTCATTTTGTGGGAACAGGACCTCAAATTTTGATGCATGCCACTGCAAATTCTTTACATTAACAGAGTATCAGCTAGCAAGACCCTCTGATGCAAACAGAAAGGAGATGCTATTTGGGAGTCTTGCCAGGCCTGGACATCCTATGAAAAAATTTTTTTGGGGTAAGTTCTGAATTTGTGTTATAAAGTGGTGATAATACTTAAACTTTTAACCACTTAAAAGATGCACTAACATGAACTACCTTATCACAGCAAACACTAGCCTTGCCTAGAAGTATTAGAGCAGTTACTCCTTTTACAGTAAAATATTTGGGAATAAAAGCAGCTGTCTGGTCCTTAAGATACTTTTCGTTCTGGTACTGCTTTTTGCTGATGTTAAAGCTAGGTTGCCCTAGGTGTATAAATCATGTAACTTTCTGTTACTGTAAAGGTGGTGATCTCTGAGTCATCTCTGTCTTGCTTAAGCTTGTTTTTTGCTATTAAAATTTCCTGGAAAAAGAAAGTATTTCTGGATTTGTGTCTAAGGAGGCTTTTCAAAGTAAATAATTGACTGTTAAACTTGCAGAAGTAGACCTTCACACACAGCCATGTGAGCGGAGCAGAAGGGAAATTTGTCCTTCCTCTCCTGGACAATACAGAGTCCTAGCTCCCTCACCTTTGCGGTGCTGGTGAGCGTGTAAATTGCAGTGTGATGCGTAATAGAGTTAGCCAGCTTTGAAATGTAGATAACTTTTTTATAAAGTTCTGTAGTGACATTTACTGAACACCATATTTTCCTCCCCTGTTCTGCAAGTTCTCCTGGTGAGGGAGTAGCTGGCAACACACAGTGAGCTGTGCAGTACATGGTATGGGTGATCTGATAATGCAAGAGGACTCTGCCCTCCCTTGTTATAGAAATATCACCTGTCCTTATAATAGGAAGCAGAAATTGGAAGATACTAAATTTCAGTTAACGTTCCTTTAACTCCAAATTTCTATTAGGCATATTTAATGTGCTTACCATGACTAGACTCAGTGCCAGGGGAGGAAAAGAAATTCTCGGTATATCTGGTCTTGACTTAACCAGTGTCTAGATAACTAACCACCTTTTAATGTTTACAGGTAATGCAGATACACTCAAACATGAGCCTAAAATGAAGAATATTGATACCTACACCAGACTGAGGGACTTCTGGCAGCGCCATTACTCTGCTCACTATATGACTTTAGTTGTCCAATCTAAAGGTAACATCAGTTGTTCCTTAAAAACAGGCTCATTGCTGCTGATGGTGTAGTGCTTTTGGCACCAGTTCAGCTGTAGCCCAAGCCATTTTAGTGGATTGTCCAGTCCTGCAGGAGGTATTTATATGTAGATTTTAGCCTGGTTTCCAAATGAAACTTGAGCAATTGTGCTGTGTCATTGTCATCCTGCCACTTCTTGAGAAACTTTTTAACAGAAACTGTTGAATAGGTTCCAGATTAACACAGAATGTAAAATCTCAAAGATAAATTTGAAAAAGAATCTTGCAGGAATATAGAGTCAGACCACTTAAATGACTTAATGCTGCTGGTTTCTCTGCCATCAACAGTGAACCTGCACAAAAAATAATGAGGAGACTGAGACTGGGTTTCCCAGTTGTCTTGTTCTGTTTGGGGCTCTTTCGAAAGAGGTCTTAAAATAAAACACATTTCTCTGGGAAGAATAGAGATTCTAATTTTTTTCGCTATAGACTGAAAAAATCTATGCAAATGAAATTGAGTTTCATTTCAGCAAACAACTTCAGACCTATAAGTTGTTTCTGCTGAGAATAAAAGAAATAGATTTCTTAGAAGTGAAGCATGTAGTAGAGACCTGTGCTGAAAATAAATAGTTGTGTGCATTCAAATTAGGCTTGTGCTTAGGGGTTTTGTTGAGTGCTAAAACTGTTTGCAATTCCCATCTGTAAAATGGAGATGGTAATAATAGAGGTGGTAATTCTTTTCTTCTCCTATGCTTTTCTTTTCTGCCTAGACTAAAATTCTTAGGGCATTGAATGCCTCTTGAATAATCGTTTACGTAGCGATGGATTGTAATGTTGTTTCTTTTGGTGATTGGGAAGAAAAGCATGGGGACTGATAGTCAGCCAGCTCAACTTTGTCTTTCTATCTGTGTTAAAACAAAAGAAACTGTGAGTTCTGCCTTCTCCCCTATGCCCGCGCATTTTCGTTGTTGGTTAGCATATACCGCATCACTTTTGGAATACAGAATGCTCGCTTAAACAAGCAATCTCTGACTGGTCATTTAAAAAAAATTAAGCTTCTGGTTCTTGACACATTTCCTTTAGGAAAGAGGATGGGAATTCTTAGCACTGTAGGACTGTGTTTAGGTGTGAAAACTGCTGCGTATGTTCTGGACATAGAGGGATGGAATGAGTCTAGCAAGCACTGGTGATTTTGTAGATCCCTATGTTGGTAATTCCTTTTCACGGTCACACCAGATACTACTGAATTTTTAATCCCAGTTGATTAAAATCCCAGAATCCCAGCCTCCCATTTCAGCAGTATGTACAAAACCAGAGCTATGACCAAAGATGTAGTTCAGTGAATATTAAGAATTGGCTCAAACCAACAGCTTTGAAGCTTATAATTTAAACTTTGTAATTTTAAAATATACTGACTTGCAGCCTCATTAAAATACCTGAACTGGTGAGATAAGATAAAGAATTTGTCTTAGATCATCAGGAAATTACATTTCTGGCTTTTTTTTTCTCTCCTTATTAGAAACACTGGATACATTGGAAAAGTGGGTGACAGAAATCTTCTCGGAGATCCCAAATAAGTAAGATTCTTTTGATCCATAACGGCATTACAAATTATAAAATTATCTGTTCTTAAAATGACTTTTTAAAAAACATCCCTTACTGGAGAAGCTAAGGAAATTAACATTTCTTAATGAACATCCTTATACAGAAAGAAAAGGCCAACTTTGGAAATTAAAGACTGGCATTAATTGTTTCAGGAAGACTTTGTTTATGCTTCTCGCTCTTCCTTCCCCACAAGACAATCCATCAGGATTTTGTGAATCCAGGGCCAACTCAGGAAGTTGTTTACTGTGCTTGGCTTTCCTTTGTTATCGCCTTGGACAGAAAGAGAGGGAGGAGTTGACATGGTATCTAAATCTTGGGTAATTACTCTGTTGTGTGGGCAGAGTGGAAGTGAATCCCAGGTTGCCTTCCACTTTGGGCTGGGTGGATCCTGGGCTGCACCCTTTGTCAAGGGCCATTTTCTGGTTGTCTGGTGTACCGCCTCTGTCACGACAGAACTATGGATGCTAACATCTTGTGATTATCTCAGTGTAGCCTTGCCAGTAACATCACACTTTAATTTTGCTTTTAAGTGGTTTACCCAAACCCAGCTTTGGCCATCTGACTCAGCCTTTTGACACACCAGAATTTCATAAGCTTTACAGAGGTAAGTAAAATAGAATTGTTTAAATGTTTTGAATACATAACTTCATATTTCCTCTGTGTGATCTGGATATTTATAGAATAATTCTGTGTGGTTCTGAATAAATTTTAACCATTCTTTCTGCATTATCTAAAATTTCTTCTCTATGTGTAATCAAGTATATTTATATTCAGTAAATTTATTTGTGTTCAGTTGTTCCAATCAGGAAGGTTCATTCATTGAGTATCACTTGGGCGCTTCCCCCACAAGAACAGTATTACAGGTATGGTGGTGCTGCATTTTACTTCTGTCACGGTTATGTTCTGAATAATTTATTGACTTTCACAACAAACGAAAGAATCTCATTGATTTGTGTTACAGATTACTTTGGTCCAGCTAGGGGAACATTTTTTAAATGAATTAAACTGATGCAGTTACAGTTCCTTTTATAAATTGAGTGGAATTGGTACACAGCTGATTTAACATCATTCCTCACTGACTCAGATCAGTCATTATGTTCTGAACTCCAACATTTTTAGCTTATTACCCTAATGCTTCCTGAAAATGCAAAACTTGCCATGAAGAAACAGACACTGTATATTTTAGTCATTTGTCTAGTGATTTGAGTTCTTTCTGTGAAATGTATTATCTCCTGGCATTTAATGTCCTTCAAATTTTCTTTTAGGGTGAAGCCTCTTCATTATATTTCCTGGTTGGTGGGACATGAAGGCAAAGGCAGTGTTCTTTCTTTCCTTAGGAAAAAGTATGTATTTTTAAAGCATAGTTACTAAATGCTTTGCTATCGTTAAAATAAAGGCAAACTCTATTTTGTGTATATGTATTTTCTGTATATATAAAAGCAGACCAAGTCTGCCTTTTTGTATCAGCTTTTTGTAGTGATATTCTTGAAATTGATGATACACCCGAGTAAGAAATAAGTGGTTTCTGGTCTGTGATCAATGGATCAGCAGTATCTGTGACTGATCTTTAAGAGCTCTCCAAAATGTAACTTAGCTTTTTCACTGTTTTTCTTAAATTCTGTATCCTGAGGTTCTTATGATGGAAAAGCTTTGTGTAAACTGTGAATAGACTGAAAGCCATTGAAGTAAAGCTGTGATATGCTAATTGTAACTAAGCTCAAATAAAACTGAAATGAGTAATCAATAAGTACCTTTAACTCTTCCATAGATTTTGGGCTCTTGCATTATATGGAGGAAATGGCGAGACAGGATTTGAACAGAATTCCACTTACTCCATCTTCAGCATTTCTGTGACTTTGACTGATGAAGGTTACAAGCACTTCTATGAGGTATGGTTTACTGTAGCTTGGTTTTCTTAGTGTTTTCCTAATGTTTGGAAAAATTAATCTGTTCCTTTCTGTCTGCAGGTGGCCCATGTTGTATTTCAGTATGTGAAGATGCTGCAGAAAAGAGGGCCGGATAAAAGGCAAGTGTTTGCCACTACATCAGATATTTACAAGATTGTCCTTCTCCATTAGCCTTTTATTTCTAGTGTTTTGCACTTTTTGTGGAGTTACTAGAGCATAAACGGTGTGTCAGTAGTAAAGCTTGTCTGTGTGGGAAATGTATCAGTTTAAAAAAGTTTAAAAATGAATTTGCTAAATGTTTATGCTTGTTTCTTGGTGCTTTTAGTTTGATTTATTGTCATCCAATTTCTAATTTAATAAGCTGAACTAGTGTAGGTGTTAGGTGCGGTTTTGCGTTTATTTAAATAAAATTGTTGAGCCAAATCTGTGGAAGTCAGGACTGTGATGTTCTGGTGTTAGCCTTTATGTTAATTTGGTATCAGATTTTGACTCTCTGCAGTTAAGTCTCTTCCTCTTTGGAAAATAGCAGAACTGTCTGCCAATTGAGAAATGCCCTTTTGGCTGGAAGGGAAATGCATGTAATACTGGCGTCTATGTCTTGTACCTGAACGAATCACTGAACTCACCCTTGATGCCTTTCCTAGAAGACTGCTTTTTTTCAGATTCTCGATGAATGTTGTGGAATAATGGAGGAAATCCACTTTTATTCTCTTCTCCCTCCTTTACAGAATATGGGAAGAAATACAGAAGATTGAAGCTAATGAATTTCACTACCAGGAACAGGTATTCATCCACTGTTTTGTGTTGATATAGGTAAACTATAAAAAGGATTTCTTTTTAATTTTGAAACACATTTTCGAAGTTCTATTCAACCAGAAATAGATTATGCACCTAATGAGGCTGTATTTTGCTGAAAGAATTTGTATTCTAGGCAGAGAAATATTGTGACTTTTTGCTTAACAGAATTAAATGTTACTTTTTTCATTCTCTGCCTGCTAGGTAGGCTCTTGTTCAGTTTTAATCATTAGGCCCTTGTGTGTGAAGTTCTGTGCTCATTAATAGTGCTGTCCAAATTGTTTGGGGCTTTTCAGTATTTTTGTCTAATTTCACTTTTTTTTAAGCTGTTTTGGCACTGCTGATTTCTGGGAATAGAAAAGCAGCGTTGTATGAAAGGTGTGGCTTGCTGGTGACCTGGCCGCACAGAGGCTAGGGTGCTAATGACCTCCTTGCCTGCTGTTACAACATTACACTGTTAAATGTGGTTTTCTGTCAAGTCTTCCTTGGCTTACTGAAATAGCAATTAGCAAAAATCTTACTTGTTTTTATTAAAGATAAAGAAGGGAACATAATTTAGATAATTTGAGAAGCCTCACTTCATTGACTTCTTACTCTTACTACATTTAGCCATGTTCTGTTTCTTATTAGGTAACTTGGTTTTCTTCAATGGCACTAAAATTTCCTTTTGGGAGAACAGATCCATATACTACATATATGGCTTGAAAGCATCACTGAAGTTTGTTGGTTTCTTTAAGGTACACAGGTGCAGGAAGGAGGAAAAAAAAAAAAGAAAGTAGTAATACTGAAAGTGGAGTATTTTTCTTTCCAGATGCTAGCGACAGGACAAGACGAAAAGGCCTCAAGTTGCGCCAGGGGAGGTTTAGGCTGGATATTAGGAAAAATTTCTTTACGAAGAGAGTGGTGAAGCATTGGAACAGGCTGCCCAGGGAGGTGGTGGAGTCACCCTCACTGGAGTTGTTCAACGAACGTGTGGACGTGGCATTGCCAGACATGGTTTAGTGGGCATGGTGGGGTTGGGTTGATGGTTGGACTTGATGATCTAGCAGGTCTTTTCCAACCTTAGTGATTCTGTGAAGTATTTTCAGACACTGTTAAGACCTGCCAGTCTGCTGTGAGCATCATGATGTTGGAAATGTCATTTTTAGCAAACCCTTGCATCTGTAGCTCTGCCTTCAAAATAGCATATGGAGGATATTGAGTGTCTTGAGCGGCCTTTGAATACCAGAAGTGGTATTTGCAAGTGATACAGACAGCAAGGACTCCTGCCAACAACCCCAAGAAATAAATAACAGAGCAGTGGATTTCTTTGGTAGAAATCAGTTTAGACTGATTTACAAGTGCATATTTTTAAATGCCATGTTGTGGGTTTTTTTGTGGAATACAACTTTTATGAATTTGTTAGCAAAGTTCAACTATTACAAGATTACAACAGACTGTCTTCTCCTAACAAAAGCTTTCCCCAGAACAGTAGAGAAGAACTAAAAATCTGAGAAGACATCAAAGTGAAGCTATTTAGTCCTGAAAGGTTCTTATTAGTCGTCTTGGTTCTTTTTGGTACTCCCAGCTAGAATTTTATGTTCCCCAAAACTGTTACTGCTCTAATAAATTATGTACTTCCTAATAGCAAGCCAGGTGGGGATAGAAAACACCTGAATTTACACTAGGGAAATACCTACTGTTAAGAGTCCTGCCTTTTTGGCCAGTTGATTTTGAGTGGTCATTAGGAGATTACTGACAGTGCAGGGATTTAACTCGGAAAGCGAGGAACAGAGAAACATATGTGCTTTTGTGACAGGGTTGTACATCTTAGGGACAGATGAATGACTTTAGTCGTGGCACCCCACTCTTCTGGTTAATGGGAAGAGCTGGTACGTGGCCATCCTAAAGAATAATGGTAACAGAGGCAGGTTTTGGGATAAGCGGTTACGTGCCCCAAGAGAGGTTTAATGTTTCCTCAGGCGTACAGTATCCTAAGAAATTCTTGGTCACGTTTTTCACTACATTTGTAAGACACAGATATGTCAAACTCACCTCTTTTCAGGTGAACTGTGGTCTGTATCTGCACCCAGAATCTTTACAGTATGGTGCTGGCTGGTTCAAAAAAACCCAAAAGCACCCATCAAGAAGCTCTCTGCTAGGCGGTCTTACACCGTTAAAAGTCAATCTATACTTTCATGTCCAAATAGGAGAATCTCTTCCTCCTCATCGTAGCAGAGAACATAGGAAGTGAGCAGAATCGGAGATACTCGTGCAGCAGCAGCAGTAGTTCCTTGGCTTGCTCTTTCCAGGTTCCAGATCAGTTTAAATCTTGAATTGCAGGACTTTGCTTGGGTTCCCTGGAGGCAAGGAGTGCATTCTACTGGGTCTTTAACCTAGTAGGTTTAATGACTGTAAACTGCATGCTCAAGGTTTCTTCTACAAAGATGATGTGTCTGATATTTCAGGATTCTCAGAGGAGTCCTGAGCATTAGATACTGCTATGAAATATATTCAGTTTAATAACTGAAACTAAATGCTGTAACAAGCACAACATGCAACTCATGCTCAACATACCTGACCCGTCAGGCTCTTCTCAGAACAGAAAATTGATGTTTTAGTTTTCTGATTATGTGAAAAATAGCTTTATTTATTTGTTTACAGACAGATCCAGTTGACTATGTGGAAAGCCTTTGTGAGAACATGCAGTTGTTTCAGAAGGAGGATTTTCTGACAGGAGACCAGTTGTTGTTTGAATACAAGCCTGAGGTAAATATTCTTTGAACTCTAATTACATGTTTTGGTGTAAGGAAAATACAGGTATACTGTATAATGTAGGCACATATATAGGCATATAATTAGGCGTAATACAGGCACAGGTTTTGTGTTAATTGAATCACTCTTTCTACACTCAGAAAGCAAATCTCCTTTTTTGTAAGCTTGTTATGTCTTGTTCTTCGTATGTTCAGATTTTAAGAAGTCTTTGCTGGGTCAGGCAGAGCCAGAGTTGCATTTGAACTGAAATCTTGTCTTGAACTTGTAGATCATTGCTGATGCCCTTAACCAGCTCAGTCCTCAGAGAGCCAACCTCGTTTTGCTGTCTGCTGCCAACGAAGGCCAGTGTCATCTAAAAGAGAGGTGGTTTGGAACGCAATACAGCGTGGAAGGTAAAACAGCGGCAGGAACTTAGAGAATGGCCAATTCATGCAGTAGAGATACTAAAAGGGTGACAACACAAAATGGAAACACAGGGAAGTAGGGAAATGAATCCTATGCTAAACTGACCTCATCATTAGTCAAATATTCTGTCCTACTCAGTAATTGTTCCTCTTTGTTTGCTATCAGTTGATTCCCACTCCCTAGTTTACGATTGTTTTAGGAGGCCGGGATCCCAGCGAGCCCTCTGCTTGGCTGCAGTTCAAGTCCTGAACAGGGAAAAGAACACAAACAATGAAGGACAGGGCGTGTTGGTAGCTGGATTACTAATGCAGGCAGGCTTGATTTACTTCACTGCTTCGGTCCTGCTCCAGGGGAATTCGTAGGAAGGGATTTAGAAAGAGTCATGATGAACCAGGTGATGTTCAGAAACTCCTATCGTACTGCAAATCTTCATGGAGACAGCTAAGAGATGAGATGACTGGTCTATGAAATAGGCTAGCATTACCTTCCTGTTGAACTAAATGCATTTCCTGTTTTTTAATAGCTATTGACAAGTACTGGAGTGATTTATGGGCCAGTGACTTTGAGTTAAATCAGGATTTACACCTTCCAGAAGAAAACAAATACATAGGTAAGGCACCTGAGCATGAGTGAAGTCTTCCGCCAATAATTTATTTGAGAATTTTCTATGATTTAAAAACAATCTTAATTTCCATCTGAACATCAACCTGCTTTTGCAAATTAAAAAATATGGGAGCTCTGTTCACCTGAATTTTATTTAACGTTCTTTGATTTATAAGAACTGAGTTTTTCTAAGGTGTAAACTTACAGATCATATAGCCATAACAGAGCAGGCCTCGCATAGTCAGTGAGAGTTAACACAGAGCTCTGGACACCCTAGAAGAACGATTTTATTTGCTTAATCCTGCTGTGATTGAAAGCATCTAAATACTATCTGGCTTTGTCACCAAAACCAAATGAAAACAAACCCATAACTTGTATCCTGGATGGAATGCAATATCACCATTTCTGCACTGCTTCTGAGCCGCTATTCTGGTGTGGAACTAAAAAATAAATGTTCTTTGGGTCCAGGAAAGCATTATCACATATTTAGCAAACTGGGATGGTGAAAATGTATTTTGTTGATAATTTTGAAGTCTTTCATGCACGTAGCCTGGCTGTCTCTGTGAAACCCTCTAACTTCTGGTTTTGGTTTGTTTTTTCTTTTCATTAGCCACTGACTTTGCTTTGAAAGTTGCTGACTGCCCTGAGACAGAATACCCAGTCAAAACACTAAGCACACAACAAGGCTGTCTCTGGTACAGGAAGGATGATAAATTCAAAATCCCAAAAGGTAAATGCCTTAGGGCTTTCTGAAGAATGGGAAGTCCCTGTTTTTACCAGCTGGTATTTATTTGAACACGAATAACCTGCGATAGTGTTCACCATTTAAACTCCGTGTTTACTGTCAGCTCTTCCATGGTCCTTTTGATATGTTTATTAGCAACAAAGAAAGAGAAGCAGGTAAACTACCTTGCAACAAAGAAATCTTGCTGATACCTCAGGTTAAAAAGTGGAATCACTGAAACATACTGACTTCTGAACGTCTGACTATGGACAGAATTGGGCAGGCAGAATATGATACTGAGACAGGGCTTGAGAACAAAGGAACATATTAATTAGAAGAGACTATAGTCTTTTCTACAGAAAGAAGAAAATATAGCCTGGCTCTGAGACAAATATGGAAAATACATTGCTGCTTTCAAGCAGAATGTCACAATTTTTAGCGTCCATTAAACAGATGTTTTGTGGAGTTTTCATTTTGATTTATACTGGTCACATCATGTCAGTTAGTATTCTGCAAAGCACCGCTTTCTATTTTCTATTATTTGGTATTTTTAAGGGAAGTTTTTGGCATGAAAAAGAGAAGACATTTGATGATGACTTGATATAAGCAAAAATATATTCTTATAGCTGAATGACCTTTTTCATTAGACTTAAATTCTGACCAAAGAATAACCCAATGGAAATATACTTGACTTTCAAAAGCTGTCGCTTTTTATAGAATTGCTCATTTAAGTTTCTCTTTCCACACCAGGTTATGTTCGTTTCCATCTGATCTCTCCATTGATACAACAGTCTGCAGAGAAGTAAGGATTATATTCTTTTGTACTTATCTTGCAGAGTAACTAAATTCCCATACCTAGTGAAAAACGATGAAGAGAGATTAATTTTAAACTGGAATAGAATAAGGCTTCCTTTACTCATGTTCTTAGACTTTCCTCGTGGTTTTATCTGTAGTTCAGCGAGAGTGGTTCTGCAGCAGGCAGTTACTGTAGCAAACAGATGCATAGGAGTTTCATGGTGTGTTATTCCCTCAGTGCAAGTTTTGGAAAAATGAATATAACAGCAGCAGTGCAGATATCAGAAGGAAGTGTGTAGAGAAGGAGTCGGTCCTGAAAGGAGCAGTCCACAGTCATGCCCTGAGTCAGCAACTTGGGAGCCTGCAGCAGCAGGTGCAGAGACTATCCGCAGCATTTAGAAACCAACTGTTCATTAGACAGACCTTGATATTGTAGCGCTGCATGTGCCGCACTTCTGCTAGTCTTAGGCTAGCACTGCCATTTGTAACAAATTTCATAGTGCTTTTATCATAGGCCTGCTGAGACCTGCACAAGTAATGTTTTGGGAAAGGCTTTATAAATCTGTTTTCATCAGGGCTTTGAACTGGAGTCCAGGCAATAACAAAAATCTGAAAGCACGGACTGCAATTTCCACATTGTTTAGCCTGATTTGCTATAGCTTATTTTTTTTTTATCTGGATAGTTAAATAATCATCTCATTACTCAAGTCTTCAGCATAACTGTGTCCATCCATCCCCCATTCCTTTACACAAAGTGTAATAATCTCATTTTCTGTGATTATTCAATGTTTTGAGCATTGGCATGTTACAGTGTGCATTCCTACCTTGAAGAAATCTTAAATTATGTGAAGCTGGAATCTTATTCATTGCCAAGAATAGTTGAATGTTAAAGTAATTGTTAAGTGGTGTCATGTGCTTTCTAGACAAAGGGGAACTTGCATTCTGTATTTCCAGGTTTGTTGAAAATTTATTTTTGAATCTCATTTTCCTCAAGTATTCATTTCTGTTGAAGAACTTCTTGTGTGTACCATCAAACTCATTGGGCTTGATTTTTATCTTTCTTCCATTCCTTCCTTTTTTTTCTTTCTTTTTAACCCTCTGCCCTTTTCTCCATCCAGCATAGTTTTGTTTGATACATTTGTAAACATCCTTTCCCACAATCTTGGTGAACCAGCTTATGAAGCAGACGTCGCTCAGTTGGAATACAAGCTAGTAGCTGGAGAGCATGGCTTAGTCATTCGAGTGAAAGGATTCAATCATAAACTACCTGTGAGTACTGCTGATCTTCTCGATACTTTTACGCATGCTGCTTTTCAGTGCATGTGCTTTTTGTCCCAGCAGCTGGAGCCTAGCTGGCTGGAGCTTTGAATGTTTAGATGGGGTATTTTAAATTGGAAAATTTGTGTCTCTGTTCAGATCCAGGATAATGCACCAAATGCTTTTTCATGTGCTTACATGCATAAAAATGTAGTTTTATTTGCTTAGATAAGCTCAAATTTACTGACCTTAGGCTGACTTAAGAGAAATCTTCTGTTAATTAGTAACTGTATCTCCATTAAGACTTTAACAGCTTTTCCTTTAAAAAGAGCTATGAGTCTCCCATGTCACTTTGGAGTGTTAGAGCCTCTCCGTCTGTAAGCCAAGGCTATTTGCATGCTGTCTGGAGAAGTATGTCTGAAAATAGATTTTGTTTACAATTTGACTTTGGAGAAACTGCTTCTGAACACACTCATTTTGGGTGCAGTTTTTCTTTGTTGGGTTGCTAAGAGCTTACCTTAGGAGGGTTGGGGGATGCCTGTTCCCGTTCTCTAAACGCTGGCCGTGTAAGACATGACAAGCACAGACAGAGAAGATGCAGTGATCGGAGAGGAGACAACTGCTAGGCTTCCTTAGACTTTCATTGCAAGAGCTTGACTGGAGCTTTAACAAGACTGTCAATCATCTGTCAGGCTTATTAATGTCAGGTTTAACAGAAAAAGCCAGAGGTGCAAATAGCATGGTCTGAGTATTCTTTTTCAATCATGAATGTTGCTCTGTTGTGATGTCATTTGTGCTGGTCAGCTGTAAAAGGAAAAACTGGAATATCTAACACAGAAATGTTGGAGTTACAGGCTAGGTTTGTTTCAGTAGAATGTGGAAACTCCTATTGATTTGGAATATTGAGCTTATTTCATTCACTTTCTAAAAATGCTGTTCTTATAAAACTGACTGTAATTTGGTATAGAATTGTTTAGTGAAGAACATCTAACAGAATTGAGGAATGTGCTTTAGTAACCCTGTGTGTCTCTTACATTGAGCAAATAATGATGATTTTTTTTATTATTATATAGGATTAAGTTTAAATTGGTTCTTAAAAAAAACAAAAAAACCCCCAACAACAAAACCAACAGCCGCCGCCCCAGACTTAAAACTGTTCTCTTTACAGCTTCTATTTCAGCTCATCATTGATTACTTGTCTGACTTCAGCTTTACTCCAGCAGTTTTTGAAATGATAACAGAGCAGCTGAAGAAAACATACTTCAACATCCTCATCAAACCGGAGACTCTGGCCAAGTGAGTTCTGGGGGAGGGCAAAAAGTGGCTGCACAGTAAGTGTTGAGGTTGAGCCGAAGAGCTCGGGAGTCGCTGCTCTGTGCTCATGGAGGCTTGTTCCAGGGTTAGCTTGTGGCTTAGAGAGCTCAAGCAGCTCTGCAACCAGCGTATCAAACGTGTGTGTCAGATTGGACATCCAGGTAGTTGCTGTTCTGAAGCGACCTATACCCAACAGCAGGTGCTGAGGGAGGGCAGGATCAGCCCACAGCAGTGCTCCTGGGGTCCATCTTCTTGTCTCCAGTACGATCCAAGTCAGAAATGGGATCTTTTACATTAAACAGCTCTTGACGGCCTGTGGTTTTGTTTTCCTTCTTGCATTGCAGGGATGTGCGTCTCCTGATTTTAGAACACGGCAGGTGGTCCATGATAGATAAATACCAGACGCTGATGAACGGCCTTTCCATTGAGTCTCTCTCATCCTTTGTTAAGGCTTTCAAATCACAGCTCTTTGTGGAGGGTCTCGTACAGGGAAACTTCACGAGCAGAGTAAGTACAGCTTCAGCAGCTGACGTGCGCTCAAACTTGTTCTTAAAATGTGCTTTAACACGGTTGCCACAACTCCAGCACTGACTGCCTCTTCTGTACTGGCAATCTGGAGGCTCACTGGTACAGGGCAGCTTCAGCTCTAATAACTCAGGAGTGCTCATCTGGATAAGCCACTGGGGAGTCCGTAGTTGCCAATTTGAACAGAGGGGGTTTTTTCACGAATTTGGATTTAAACTGCAGAGAAGGGAAGATGTGGTGGAAATACGCCTGTAGCCTCTGCTGCCCCTGGTTTTTATATTGTTTGCTGTATTGGTATATTTGATACTGAGGAATTGCCGTGGTGGTGCCACAGGAGGTGGCTTCCCTCAAAGTACATTTATCCTGGAAATTTGATTGCCAGCATGGTTTGATCAAACCTGACGGAGGTCCGGTCATCTTCAGTCTTGTTAAATGCCTGCAGTATTCATCGAAGTCTTCTACCCTGGGACTACGTCACACAGAGTCCTGTCAGGCTTTTCAAAATGGGGTTGTAATGGGGCTTAGCTCCAGGTATCCGGCATCACTGAGTGCCTGGGTGTGGCACGGGAGAGGAACCTTCTGCAGTTATGATTTATGCCAAGGGGTTTGTCTTAGCTGGTGGTGTTTGTCCTCAAACTGTTTAAAGCCTCCTAAAGAAAACGTGCTGATGTCCTTTGGGAGGTCAGATTCTTGTAATGTCAGCTGTCCCCTCCTGAGCTGTGGGACAGAAGGAGGTCTGAGAATCTAATCATGATTTGGTAAGAACCTTCACTGAAAATGCTTGTATTGCTGCTGCCTCTGTGCGAGCTAAGCTCCTTTCACAGTGTGGCACGTGCAACCCTGTAACTCCTACATGAGTTTTACTGTTTCTCTTAATCCTCCTATTTCTTCCACTTAAGCCCAAGAGTCTCCTTCCCAGAGTTCCAACTTCATGCACAAGAGAGGGGCCTTATCTCCTCCTGTGTGCACCCTTTGCTGTTGTGATGGCTTATGCTATTTTTCTGGTTTCTGCATTCTCCTTCTGGAGGAGTTACAGTGCAAGGAACTGCCTGGAGACTGTTTGCTTTGCAGTTTGGCGCAGAGGTGTCTGGAGGGACTTGGGATAAGGCGAGGGGGCAGGGATGTAGATGGCATGACAGAGCTTGGCTGTTCTTTGCTTAGGGGTCACTTTTCTCAAGCGATGCACTGTGGTGTGTGGCTGTGAATTGGGGTAATAATTACCTTCTAAATAAAGCTTATGTTTATGCTTTCTTTCCTAGGAAGCGAAGGATTTTCTGAATTATGTTGTTCAGTGAGTATCTCTTGACTCTTGCACCACTCATGATGTGGAAACTATAATCAAGTTCAGATTCTTTTCTGGAGGAGGGGGCCAGGATGGGAGTGATGCAGAAATTCTCTTCTCCCCTCCTGGATACAGTGCTGCCAGTGTTTGCGGGATGTGACCGTTCATTGTGGCAGTTCAAGCAGAACATTGTTCTGGTTTGGGGAAGGGGAAAATAATGTCAGACCGAGTGTGTAAATGCCTGGGTGTCATATTTGTTTTGGCCAAGATGTGAGCGGGTGTTTGACGCTTTGCTGTCTGTACTCCCTTCAGAAAGCTCCAGTTCGCTCCTCTGGCCCATCCCTGCCCTGTTCAGTTCCGGGTGGTGGATTTGCCAAACACGCATCTGCTCTGTAAGGTGAAAACTCTCAACAAAGGTGATGCCAACTCTGAAGTGACAGTCTATTACCAGGTAATGCGTTAGCTTGGTGTATACTGGTCTATTCCCTCTGGTAGCTGCTGATGCTACGGTTGTACTTATGTCACAGCCTTGGGAACAGTCTCTGGACAGGGATGTTAGAGAGAGCGCACTGAAATCTCATCACACGCCCTGGGCCTAAAACCCAGGTGGGCTCTCGCACCGGCATCTTCCCCTCCTGGCTTGTGCTAGTGCCAGTAGCTGGGTTTGTGCCTTGGTGATTTCCTGGTGTCCTCCCCACTGGTGTCATGGTCCTGGGCTGAGCCCCTCCCCGCTCTTCTGAAGGCCATATTGAGGCCCCCGTGGAAAACAAGAACTTTCCAGCTGTCCCTGCTGAGAGTTGCAATTCAGTGCTGCAGTTCAGGCTGAGGTGTGTGCCACAACTGTCACCTTGGTCTGAACTATAGCATTTAGCTCCACAAAATCGCCCTAAATTGTTCATTTTCTTTCTAGTCAGGTGCCAGGAACCTAAGGGAATATACCCTTATGGAGCTGCTTGTGGTAAGTTAGTGTGTTTGTGTCTCCTAACTCCTCAAAGCGTCTTCCCTGAAAACAGTGCTTGGAACTACAATAAGGCCATGGGGCTAAATGGTACAAAGGGGACAGCATGTATCTATTGCTCACTCTGATTGAACTCCTGAGTGTTTGGGACAGGATCCCCAAACTGCTGCAGTGACGGACAGTACAGAAGACTGTTCTCTTAGTTACCGACCCAGAAGACCGAGACCTCTCTTATTCAGTGGGGGTGTGGTTGGAAAGGCAGCACTTCAGTTGTTTTCCCATGTGTTGTGATGATGTTTCTGCATGAGCCTGAGGGGTGGCTGCGGAGAAGCATCGCTTCTGCTGTAATGCATTTGTGCTCCGTTTCAGATGCACATGGAAGAGCCTTGCTTTGACTTCCTGAGGACCAAGCAGACCCTCGGGTGAGTTCACTGTAGGAGATAGCTCCTAGGCACCTACTTTTGCTGTTCCCTAGTATTTTTACTCAGGAAACCCTTCCAGCACAGTGGCTAATTCCTCAATTTTTGTAATGGAAACAAGAACATAAACACATCAAAACCAAGAGCAGCGATCAACACAAGCTGCAGCCAAGTTGCTTTTGAGTCCTATAAGAATTGGATCTGTTGCTAGTGTCTTAACTCAGAATTATTCAGCATCAAGTTGTTCTTTCCACTTCCTAAATCAGCTCCCCATTCCCCAGGGCTGTTTTCACAGCGTCTCTGTGGTGCGTAGCAGCCTCCCTCAGAGGCACCCTTCTACCTCAGGAAACTGGAACAAGCTTTTCACAGCTATAGGTCTGTCACTCTGATGAATTAGTTTGCAGGAACACAAACACAGATACTTTGCCAAGTTTAAAAGGATTTCCTAAAAATGAGAAAACACTGAAGTGCAGTGATGCAGGAAATAAAAACGACTATTGAGAATTTATAGCTGAGATTTTTCTTTCTAAAGTACCAACACTATTTTAACTTGTAGCATGTCCTGTAAATGAAAATTTAACTGTGCTTGTGGAATGACTTAATTGTCGCCCCCCCCCCCCCCCTTTTTTTTTTTTAAGCTACCATGTGTACCCTACCTGCAGGAATACTTCTGGGATTCTTGGCTTCTCGGTCACAGTAGCAACCCAGGCAACTAAATACAAGTAAGTGCGTGCTCCATGGTTAATGTTCGTCTCCACTTCCAGGCTTGTGCCATGGGAGTCACCCCTGAGCTGCCAGCGCCCATTTCTGGGGACCTTACCTCAGCGTCCTCCTGGCAGAGGCTCAGGCGGCAGGGCCTGGCTGATGCAGACCGTCTCTGCTCGAGGCGGCGTCTCGCAGGTCTGCCAGCCGGGGCCTCGAGGAACCAGCTGGCCGTTCCTCGCTGTATTTGGCTGTGCAAAGCATCTCTGGAAATGGCAGCTGTTGCTGCTGTCATCTGAATAAGGAGGCCTTCAGCACAGGAAACTTATGGCAGCTGGTTTTAGAAAAGTCAAGCTTAACAAGGTGGCCAGTGGACCTTGCATGCATTCAGGCACTGAACCTCCTGGGATATAGTGAGGTATCAAACTAACTATGTGACCACGCTTACATGTCGTATTTTCTGTAAGTAAGCGGTGTATTTACACAACCTCCAGCTGAAGAATTATTACTGAGTTTCACTTAATCTACTTGTTCTGTTACATCAGGTCACAGCTGATGTCAGTTTGCTTTTGCTTAAGCTTTTCTGTGTACCTGCTCTTATGTAAGGAGGGTTCACACCTGTTTCAGGCCATGGAGGTGTTTTGTTGTTTTTTGGGTTTTTTTTTATTCCATAAGGAGAGTTACTTAAAAGCCCAAAGGGTATGTCAAAAGAGTAGTCCTGGCCTCAGCTTGTGACACTGCTGACAGCTGTGGCAGTGACTGAAAAACACCACCTAAATAAAGCAATAGCCTTAAGCTGCTTAAAACTGCAGCAGTTCTGACTTGAATAGGGGAAAGTAATCCAAAGACTAAGTAAAATATCCCACTGCCCTTTTGAAGATATTCTGCCAGGAGAGCTAAATCCAGCATAGCTGTTCTTTCTGGGTCAGTTTCAGCAGACAGAACAGTATCAGGGTTTTACTCAAAGCTGGGGCTAATTACAGGTATTTGACCTGCCCAAGTTGAAGGAGTATAGGAAAAATATGCAACTTACTTACAAAAAATTATACCGTGTCAGTGAAAGTTTAATTAGCACAGAGCCTCTAATTTTTACATTTCGATGACACTTCATTACTGAGGTCAGTGTCATCTGTGATGGTTTTAATGTTTTGGAAACCTCACAATCTATCATGTCATATTATTTTTCTTTCTTTTTGTCTTAATCCAATAGAACACAACTATTTGTTCAACTATGTGCAGGGCTCAGGACTGCAGTTGGGGTTCCTGACACAGCACGCCCTAGCGCATGCTGCTGTTGGGCGTACCACAGCTTAGGTCCCTGACAGCATCACAGCAGCGACTCCTCTCCAATGTCCCTGTGTTTGAACAATACTTAATACAGCTGAAAATCAGAGCACCTAGCACTAGGGAAGATAGAAAAATGGTGTTCACAGATGTGTGAGCGTTTCAGGGGAAGAGGGAAGCGAGCCTGTCCCAAACATTGCCTCGTCAATTGGGGGCTCTTCTGCTACTTTACCCCTGAATATTGTTTTTTTCTTTTTCTTGCCTGATTTAATTATTCAACTCTTTTTTAGTTCTGAATTGGTTGACAAGAAAATAGAGGAGTTTCTTTCTTGCTTTGAAGAGAAAATCAAGCATTTAACTGAAGATGCTTTTAGCACCCAGGTAAAGTTTGATCTTGAAAAGCTCTTCCTTGAACTTCCTTAAATGACACCTTAACTGGAGAATTTGGTTACATCTGTATTCTGGCCGAAGGATTCACACTTAAATCCTGCCTTTTACTTTGTTCTGCAGTCATTCTCTAAACACTTGCTCTCTGGCCATTTTTACAGTTAAGTTTTAAAGCAATGAACTACTTTGTTAATGTAATGTGGGTTTTCTTTCATCTTCAGTGAATGTGATGATAAATTAAGGTTTTAAACCCTTTGAAACTAATTTTTTTGTCTTTTTCAAATGTAGGTTACAGCTTTGATAAAACTTAAAGAATGTGAAGACTCCCATCTTGGAGAAGAAGTAGACAGGAACTGGAATGAAGTTGTGACTCAGCAGTATCTCTTTGACAGGCTTGCCCGTGAGGTTGGTGGTCCCTTCTTGTTGTGACGTGATGCCAAATGGAACACTCACACATTGCTTTTTGCAGGGGCTTTAAATGCAAAGCATCAATAGGGGGATTTATGCTACTAGTAACACACTGATTCTAAAACTACATGCTATTTTAAAAAGGTTAAAAATGGGATATAGTTTTTAGAGAACCATTTTTATGTTTAAAATTACTTGAATCACCCCTGTGCTACTTAAACCTCATTCCTGTTTCAGATTGAAGCTCTGAAGTCTGTTACAAAATCAGACCTGGTCACCTGGTTCCAAGCTCACAGAAGCAACAAGAAGAAAGTGCTCAGCGTACACGTGAGTGTCAGCTCCATGTTGCCAACTTCTGAAATACCGAATTTTGGTAACCTCAGAGAACCCATAACTTTTAATGTGGTGGTTATCCACATTACTCTTCGTATTTTCTACATTTCTAATTATTATTGTCATTTGAATTGCATTTAAGTATCTGTATGTAATTGTCAAGGCAGATGAACATGGCATGAGATCCAAATTATAGAAGCTTTGAGCCAAATTTACTTTTTGGTAACTTTTTTCCAGGTGGTTGGATATGGAAAACATGAAGGGGACTCAGAGGTTACAGCTGTCTCAGAAGTACAGAATTCTTCATCTGGTGAAATACCTCATCTTATTTTCTTACCCCCATCTTCTTTGATGACTAATGTTACTTCCATCAAGGACATCAAAGCTTACACGTCAACTCTGAATGTTCTCCCTTACCATAAAATACTAAAATAAAATTGACATCTTGCCCTGCAGTGATGTGTAATACAGGTACTTTCTGCAACATAGACATTACAAACCTATTTTTATTAAAACGGGGCTGTAGTGTTAGCTGGGAAGAAGGTGGCCACTCACTTGAGGAAAGCTTCCTCCGTATCTAAGTTTCCAGCCAACTTTCCTCATTCCTCTCCCACGTTCATTAAGAACAGGCACAGCCCTGACTTCTAGCTGGAGCGAAGGGAGAGTTTCCCCCAGCACCAGAAAGATGCCCTGTTCTCCTCACCAGCCGGCTGAAGGGGTGGGCTGCACCTTTTTCTTCAGACTGTCTTGTGCATCGTTCCTGCAGTGCTGTAGCAGTCGCTTAATGGCAGTTACAGGTCCTCAAAGAAAGGACTGCGCAGTTCTCCTGGAGGAGTTAGTTACAGAGTGGGTGGGTGGGAAAAAAGCCTAAGGCTTCCATCTCACGCTGCTTTTTTTAGTTTTTCTGTATGTATGTGCAACACAGACAAAATTGAGATGAGATCAAATAAAAGCCAGATTTAATTGTGGAAAGAAAAATAGTCTGATCACCACATATAGCTACTTACTTACTCAGCCATTATTTAACTTCAAGCAAAAGCACAGAAATGCAAAAAGATTCCTGATGTGCTGGCGAGCTAGTAGAGACACAAGGCTGGATGTAGATTCCAGAAAAAATCTACTGTGGGTGCTGCAAATTCTGCTCCTTTCAGTAGTTCATTAACTACTTTAAGAAGTAGGTTTAGCTGCAAGGATTCCCATGGGGAAAAAAAAAGTAATACTAATACATTTCACATATAAAAAAATTGATCATCACTCAGCTGAAAAAACAGTCTTGGTGCAAAGGTTTATTATGAAATAAATAAAAAGTCCATAAGAGAAGTTTGAAAAAATCTATTTTATGAAGCTTTAAGATGCATTGAGTAGAATTATCTATGGTTACATTTTTTAACCTCAAAATAACAAAGTTATTTTGGGCAAGACACTGAAATGCCAAAAGATTTGATTATCATACAGGTGGAAGATAACATTTACGTAGCATTTTCTAACAAATTGTCCCATCAAAGGAATCCTCATATTTACACATTGCAAACATTAGCTAGATTTAAATGATGTCTTGCATTTTCTTTCTTGTTTTTTAAATATGTAGGACCCAGGAATATTATGCAACTGATACCAAATGCCACGGCCTTCACAGTGGTTATACAAAGCGTATATGCTTCACGGCCCAGATTCTCCATGCTTTAGAAGCATCAGTAAGCGGGCTCCAACAGCCTGCCTTTGAAGCCTGAATACACGTCCACTATAAGTTACTGCCCAGCCAAGGCATTTCTTGTTTCATTTAATTGCTTATCTGCATCAGTAAGTCCAGTATCCCTGAGATAGGAACCACTGTAGTTGGAGGGGTCGGGTTCTCCAAACGGTACGTACGTGATAACTGATGACTATCTTGGTATCAGATGTAAACTTTGCTAAGCCAAGGCTTGTATGTTTTCTGGTTTTATAACCCACTTAATGTTTACTGGCAGCAAGTCGTTTCAGCAGCGGCTCATCATAAACCCAGCATTCTCCGTCTTCATGGAATAACTAGAAAAAAGGGAATAAACAGATGTAAACTTTTTATGACTCAGCTGGAAAGGAACAAATGCTACAGGTTAGAGGGCATTTACACTGTTCGAATAAAGCTCACCCTTGTTTCCCATGAGGTCTCATTCTCCTTTCTGGCTCTGGCTTCAGCTCTTTGTCTTTCTTCAAGTGCGTGCTTTGCAGCTGTGGCTGCATCGATGTCTCTAATTTTTAAGTTGTAGGTTACATCTTTCCATAAGCTTAAAAAAGAAATTTGAATGGAGACTGCTTTATAGAAGCAAAGTGCTACGAGGCTGTAGAAACGTATTACTGGCTACTAGTCACCAATACTTGTTTGAATTAAGGTAGGTCTCACTTTATCAAAAGGGCAGAAACCCCCCGATATATTATTAAACCACAACTGCACTGTCTAGTGCGAGGAGTGGGGAGGCTGCAGTGAAACCCTCTGGACCTCCCTGGAACATTTGGTCCCAATGAGGATGTGACCAAGAGCTACAGGTCTCCTCTTCCCCATTAAAACCCCAACCTGCTTGTACCTTGGCTCTGTCCTGCAGCAAAGGCTAATGAGGAGCACAGTTCAGTACACTTGTACCATTAGCCAGACTATGCACTGCCAACTTGGGTCTAACTAAAAAAAAAAAAGTCTTAATTTGCCCATTTAATTAAAGTTCTTACCAGCGAGACTCAAAGTCGTCTTGGTCCTCCAATTTCCTTACCTTCTTCTTAATTGTAGGCATTTTCTTGGTATCTATAAAGACAACATTCTCCTAGAGAGTGAGATTTAAAAAAAAAAAAAAAAAAAATCAGTTCTATATCTAAAACTTAAAATTTATATACCCTCACACTCTAGTACACTGGTTGTCAGGAAATACATAAAAAACATCATCCTTTAGGTGCTGTTCTTGCCATAAAAATCAAGTTACCTTAAAAATAAATGAAACAAAGTAAATTCACAAGTTTTATCCTGAATTCAGCATTCATGTGATCATCTGGGCAGCTTCATAGAAGTTCCCAACTAATTGGAATTAATTTTTTGTTCAAAAAAAAGAAAAATTTTAAGCACAATCTTCCATTTCTGATGAAAAGGAAAAAAAAAAAGCTGCTTTACCCCTGTTGTGTATTTGGCATACATGACACCATTCCATTCTCCTTCAATTGAGCAGAAGGGTTTCTTGTCATTAGGAGAACTAAATAGAAAGAAACAGTCATTTCTCAGTTGTATTACAGTAACTGAAATACCCTAAAGGATCAAAACTTTATCCTAGATGCTGTACAGTGTTTTCTATCAGCCCTTAAAATGTCCATCACCAATACAGAAAAGATGAGGGTTCTGTTCACAAGTGAGAAATTTTGCATGAATTAGTTCAACTGGATAAACCTTAAAACGAAGTGCTGTTCCAGGGTAAGACAGGTCTTGCCTTAGGGCTGTATCTGCATTTAGAGTTTAGGAAACTAGTTACAGGCTTTCGAAACAGATTTAGAGGGGTAAGTTTAAGCTTAAAAAGGTTTCACAAACTCAAAAGCTTCTTCCCCAGACTACTGGGAAACACAAACACTAGTTCACAAATGACGTCTATCAATGTGTGTCAAGAAATGATTTAAAACCAAGTTGTGGACCTCATTTTGTCAGCATCACTTACTGACGTTCCAGCAGATCTCCAAATAAGATGAGAATCTCCACTGATTCTCTGCTCTGGGCATGTCCACAGGGTCTAACCATAATCCACCAAACCACAGGTATAAATAAGTATGTACAAGTCTGCAGCAGAGCTTTAATGACACGCTACAAACAGCATTATTACAAGGCTTGCTTCAGTATTTTAATTTTTAGGAGAAATAATGATGAAGACCTTTCGGATAATTCAGGAGTGAAAATTTAAATTCCTTTTGGTCAACAGCTGAGAATGTTTTCAAGCAGGACAGGGTAAGATGCAGGCCTATGCAGGTTTCCTCGCACAAATCTTGGCTATAAAATGGCATCCCGTGACAGGTAATCATGAGCTAAGTTATTGGGTGTAGCTGTTCCAATATTTTACACTCCTGACTGTCTTGAAAAAACACTGTCAGCATTTAAGTAGAGAAGAAGTGAGATTAACTGAAGAAAACTGCTTACAAAATCTCAGCTGTAATTCTGTGCTTCTTTCCTCCATAAAATGGTTTTGTGTGGAAGACGATGGAAGCATTATAACCTGTCTTTGAGCAATTAATACTGCATTCTCCACCAAGTTCTATCCACGGCACAGTGAGAATAGACCTGCAATTATAAATATATATATATATTTATAACCTTTTAACTGATAAATATTAAGCATGAACTATTACAAGGCACTAAAAATGAAAATACCAAATAGAGCATTTACTTGCCTTCCATAACCATTAGGAAAGGTCAAAATATAGTGTTCATCATAATCTAGGCATGTGACACATCCTATCAAAGAAAAATAAAAATATATTTAAAAAACCTCCAGCAAAACCTCTACATAACTTTTCATAATGATCTCCTGAAATAATTCACTAAAAACAGGTACCATAAAAAGGAAAGGTGAAGAGCTGTATTTAGATGCTGAGAATGCCTAGTTTCCAGAGAAGGCAGGGAGAGTTGTGTTTACGTGAAAAACTGGGCCCTACATGATTTCAGCACACCAGGTGTGCAGAAGGAATCACTGATTCCTAGATACATAAGCTCAAGTTACATAAAATCAAACATTCCTTATGTTTAATAGGATGCTTTAAATAATTTCTGCAAAAATTCTAGTTGCAGAATGTAAAGTTATCTTCTATTGTTAAATTTGCACACACATACCTTGCCCTATGTTATGAACCCCAATAGACATTCCTAAGAATTTTGACTTGGTCCATATGTGAGCATTGAACTGTATCCTCTTGCTAAAACACTCTGCGTAAAATGCTGAAACTGAAGAAAAAAGTATTAAAAATAGCAGCATGAGACATTAATACTATTGTTTCCAAATGCATTCATCAGGAAATATCTCAAAGTGCCTCACACTTACATGGCAACAGAGTTTGCAATTTGTTTCTCACAAAAACAGTTTATAGAGAAAACCTTCAGCTTTTAAATTTGGAAAGAAAACGTAAGTCCAAAATTTAAACCAAGAGCTGACTTCACTGTTGCTCCTATCCAGATGCTATCTCCCTTAGCAAAGTTATTGTCCACTTACTTGGAGGATGATGAGAGACCTGCTCTGCCACAAACGTTACACTGCCTTTACTGACCCAAGGAACTGGTCCTTCTGAAACTGGCTCCTGCATGACAGTAGAGAGGATTTTCGTCACTGACAGTGTTTACAAAACACTGGATGCTTCCAAAAGAAGTTGCTTCCATGTTTAAAGGCTTCTAAAAATGTATTGCAGTGATTTTAACGTATTTGTCAGTTTGCTAATTTGATGGGGAGTAACTCCTTACTCCTAAAATTATGATGCTTTCTAAATAACATGCAGCTTCTACACTCTTGTTTTTAAGTATAAACGTATTTGGGGAGATGCCCCCAAATACAACAGTTAAACTGAAAAGGTCAGGTATAAACCCAATTACAAAGTAATACTTAAATCCACTTAATTTCTTATTAACTAATAAGAAATGGGTGGCATGAATAGTTTTCATTTTTGCTTCTGATAAAGTCTGATATGCGTATTAATAATGACCAGATTATATGTATCACAAAGCCATAAAACAACATTCATTTCCCGTGGCAAATCACGAAAAGTCATCATTAGAAGCAAAGGAAGCACAAATACAATATGGTCTTTATGCCAGCAAACAGGAGTCCAAACATGCATCTCAGAAACAAGAAGAAGATTTGAGCAACTAACCAGGGGAGAGAAAAGCAAATTAAATGGGAAAAATACATGTTTTATACCTAAACTATTATGTTTAGATATACTACACTGAGGCTACACAAAGTATCTCACAACAGCACTTCCCACATCATCGTTTGCAACTTCCCAAGGTGAGAAGCCTAAATGAGATGTTAAAAAAAAAAAAAAGAAAAAAAAAAAAAAGAAAAAAGAAAACCAACAACACCCCCCCCACCACCAGGCTGCACTGCAAGCGCTAGAGCTTTTCTCTAGAATCGGCGAGGCACTGGGTTGACTATGGTTCATGTGCATAAGTCTGATTAATCCTCAAGTCTCATTGAAACTTGGGCAAATAAGAGAAAAGCTGATACACTGGGAGATGAATTCAGATTATGAGAGTGGCACTACTGTTACTGTGTCCTTCACTTCACCAGACATACTCCTACAAAGTACAAAAGGAAGAGTAGCGACCAGACACAGATGTACAACTAACACATTATCCAAGCTCAGAATCCAAACTTCAGAAGTATACAAAAAGATTTTAAAAGGATAATTAAATATACTGGAGAAATTGCATTGCTTTCTAGGTTGTAAGTGAGGAAAAGAAACCCCACTGTTAAAAACTCAAGTGTTTAGAGAAATTAAAAAAAAATAAAAATCGGAACTTTGGAAAGAAAGGAATTCATACTCAGTGCTGTGAAACAGTTCAGGAACAAGAGAACATTTTCAACATGTCAAATAGTTCTTAAAAAACTAATAGCTCAAATTCTGTTGTGCAAGGTATTTTAAACTTCTGCCCAAAGAAAAGGAGGAAGGATGAGGGGAAAAATCAGTTAAGAAATTGCCACAGTTTGTCGATTTTGCTACACAGCATAAGCCATTTCAGTCAGCAAATTAATAAAGCTTCGGGAATTACTTGCATGCATCCTAGGCACCAAAAAAACATACCACAAGAAAACTAACCATGTCATCTTCACCTTCAGTGCCTGGTAACACCCAATGACATCGGAAGATTTCGCCCAAAATGGGATTGTAAGGCTTTTTAGCAACTGACCCTTTTCTTCCTGCATGAAAAGCTGAGAGGTACCATTTAACCACTTGAACCATTCGTTCCTTTGGATCCTTCTGGTCACTAATGCTACATGGGCCAAAACAGAGAAAAGAAGGATAGGCAAGATGAAATACAAGCAGGTACCTCAAATACAGGAAAGCTTTTTGGATGTTTGGTTGTTTTACAAGTAGAAGTTTCACTACTTTGACTATTTTTCAAGTTTAGATTGAAACCCAAGTAATATTCTTCAAAACTACCAACTTACTTTTGGCAGCCCACATGGGCCATAAACAATATGAGAACCAGTTAATTCTCTACTTTAAAAATCAAATACCTGACAAATAAGTCCGGATGTGCAAAAAAGTCAGCATACATTTCCAACAGTGATCTTCTTTCCAGGATAAAAGTTGGAAGAACCACCTGGGTGACGAAAAACAACTCTTCTAAATCAAGATACTTTAACATCCTGCACAAAAGCATTCTACATACTAACTGTAAATAGCATACAGAGCACCCAAGACTTTGTGTGCCTGTAAGCTGATTGTGTTCCCAAACTCACCAATGAGTTCTGACACATGCGGGTCAGTTGGCATCTTCTACAAAACCAAAGGTTTAAGAGGAACTGTCTCTTGTCTTACGTATGTTCTAGTCCTACTTAGAGCATATGCAACTGCATGGCCAAACTTATCAAAAGCTGTTCTTAATTACAGTAGCACTGATTATTTAATTTCATCTATATGTAGACTGTCAGTTTTCAGTTATGGTTAAAATCTCATTCCATGTAGTCACATCCTCTTCTATGCCTCTCTATCAAGATAAAGGTTAATCTCTTCCCTACTGCTTTTCTTCCCAAACAGCATTTGCAGGTTCCATTCTTGTGGATCTGCTGTCTGCTTCAGTGTGGTATAGACCACTGTTGGAAGCGGTGTTGATTACTGTTGATGACTAAAGTGATGCAGACAAAGATGCACGCTCATGATGCTTCTTGGCAGCTTAAGTTGAGATCAGTAATTTTCAACTATTCCAGGAGTTCCCCAAACAGACACATTTTGGATCAATTCCTATTCAGAACTGCCAAAAACCTTCTGTAGTTTGCTTGTGAGCTGCTGGCTATTTCTCCAGAAAAGTTTTAAGTTTATCTTTTTATTGTCTATTGTGAGTTCCAGACTGGACAGTTAAAGTCATCCACTTAAAGAAACTAAAGATAGGATTGACATCTCCTACTCTTTTTCTATCTGGAATTACTTGTTTAAATTTAACCAAGCTGCCTAGAAAGATCAACACCTTCAGAATGCTGTTCATTCAACCTTAAGACAGACACCAACACGAATCACATTCACGAAAAATCCAACTCTCTACTTGCCAGACGTACATGTAGCATTTTAAAATACCAAAGCAACTTATTCAACAAGATCCCAATTAAGCAAAGCATTTCACTATATTCTTAATTCCCCCTTTTATTTTATTTATGTCTTATTGAATGTCACCATACACTGGGATCTTGTAGGTCCCTTTCTTCTAGGAAGCTAAAGACAGGAGGGACATTATTACTGCATGGAGAAACATTACTACTGTGTACAGCATTCCTCTTACCCCAACTTTACAGGCACTCCAAGGATCAGCTTCAAGGAGAACAAATAGCTACTTTCCATAGCAAACTATTTTCCCAAACAGATCTTAGCAGTTGGATATATTTATTCTGCATTCCTTTTTCCCCTCCCAGTAGCAACTCCAATTAAAAAAAAAGCTAACGAGATTATAGCTTAACTAGCCCTTAGAACAAATATACAGTTAAATTATTACTTTAACATCAAACTGATTTACACAGAATTAAGGGTTTACTCTCCCTCCCTTCCCCATGAACAACCAGCAAGTTTACCTTTGTTAGATCCATTCCTAATCTAACTTGTGACAATAGATGCATAATAACACTCTTATGTTCTTCCACTGATTCTCCTTCCCCATCATCATCTCGATCATCCGGAGGATCGAAGAGATCTAGAAAGACCAAATTGCTTTTCTTTTTCTCTAAACCTCCAAAAGACAGACTGTATTTAATTAGCATATATATTGGCTGCCAAAAAGGTCTTATTCTTAAAAGTCAGGTTTTTAAATCCTACAGTTCAACAATCTTCCCATAATAAAGAAACAGTAGATTTTCTATTTTCCAGAAGTACCCTGACATATATATATATATGATCATATATATATATTTAGACACAGTTTACACTCAGATTAACAATCAAGAACTCCTTACTGAAAGTTCACGCAGTCCACTTACCAGCATCATTTGTCCCATTAGACATGGAAGAATTGAGGGACTCTGTGGTATCTGGACGTTTCAGACTGCTTCCTGTGCTGCTCCGAGTTAGGACCGCAGCAGACCCTGAAGAACTGAGGAAGAGTCATACATTCTCACAATTCACAATGAACTAACTCAGACCACATTATTATAATTTGATATACATAGACATCAATTCCCTAAGGAGTTTACTAATAGACATTAATATATGCGCTGCATGCTAATTCACAGAAAACTTAAAATGGACTGTAGCTGAACAAATGGGAAAGCCTGCAGTCTAAGATAGTAACACCTGAAAGCATAAACCAGATGAAAATTCCTCTTTAAAATATGTTGCATCTCTTAAAATTAATTTTCCAATTAATAAAAAAGGAGAGTAAATAGAGATTTTGGGGAAAGGTAGTCAACTTCAAAAAATTTCTTTTAGTAAATGTGAGAGGGAATTGGTTATTTACCAAAAGCTGCAACAAACGTATGTGAAATAGACCATGGTCTCAGATTGTATCTCTGAGCTGGTGGCTTCCCAAGTTTGGTTTATGTTAGAGTTTTGTCAACATATATACCTGATGAAACGGGAAGGAGCAGAGGAGGAAACTGTATCCCTTACAGACGACTGTGCTGGGAGAGGGGGTAATCTTATTCTGTTACACAGAGTGGCTTTTTTGCCTCCCCCGCATTTTTTTTTGTTTGGGTTTGTTGTTTTGGTTTTTTTTTAATGCCAGTGTAGCTTATTCACTTATTTAGCTTAACTAACTTCTACAAGCAGACAAGCCATGCCCTTGTAGATAAAAATTGTATTCAGCATGCACTGCATAATTTCAGCTACTTACTCCATACATCGCTTTGGGGAAGAACTGCTCTGATAGAATTCATCAGCATCATAGAACTCATCCTCACTGCTTGAGTAAGAAAAATCTGGGACTGTATTTGGAGACAGGTTGACATGGCTTGGAGAGGTAAGACTGCTGCTCGGTGCTGATTGCCCACTTCCTATGGAGTATTAAAAATTACAGACTTAATAAAAACAAAGAAATCCTTTCAAAATCCACCAGTTCTAACTTATGAGTAGGATTGTTCAATAAAGTCAATAAAGACTAATGCAAACTCAGAAGGTACGATGTCTTACAAAATCAGAAGGAATTATTAGTCAGGTTCATACCGAGTTTCATTTAACAGATAACAAAAGAAAGGTCACAAGGAAAATTGAGAACACAGAACAACAGTAAAGTATAAGGACATGTTTTCCCCAAAGCTGTTGAATAAAGGCAAAACAACAATACTGAAAACTTGTATCAATTCATAGTATGATTTATCTTGGAAGGGATCTCTGGAAGTCATCTGGCCCAGACAAATTCAAAATTAGACCAGTTTGTTCAAGATCACGTCTAGTCAGGTTTTAAATATCTCTCAAGATGAAGATTCCGTAATCCTTCTGGGGAACCTATTCCAAAGTTTGAACCACCTCACTATAAAACTAAAACATTTTCTAGTATCTACTTGGAATTTCCCTTCTTACAACTTGTGTAGATTGCCTCATCCTTTTGCTGTGCATCTCCAAGAGGAGCCCAGTTCTACCTTCTTTATACCCTCGCAATAGTTGGCAGAAGACAGCAGTAACATCCCTCTTTAGCTTGATCTTCCTAAGGCTGAACAAACCCAGTTCTGACAGCCTCTAGGTACGTCATGGGCCTCCGCTTCCTAATCTTGGCAGCCCATGTCTTTGTACTGTGGAACCCAAAACTATACATAGTACTCAAGATGTGGTCTCACAGATCCCAAATAGAGAGGAACAATCACTTCTCTTAACCTGCTCTTTACACTCTCACTAATCCAGCCCAGTATGCAGCAAAACCTTCATCACCACAAGGGCACGCTGCTGACTCATGTTCTACTTGTTGCTCACCTGGACCCCTGGCTCCTCTTCTGCCAAGCTGCAGTTAATCCCATGCAACAGGGCAGGCTGAGGGCTATTCCCAATGTAGGCGGGTGGAGAACTTTGCGTTTGCCTTCACCAAACTTCATGAGGTTTCTGTCAGTCCACTTCCCCAGCCGGTCACAGCCCTTCTAAATGGCAGCCCTGTCCTACCCATTGCTCTCCCCAACTTGGCAAGGTCCGTGTCTAGGTTATGTGAGGTGTTAAGCAGTATTGGACAAAATATCAACCCCTGAGAAACACCATTAGTCACTTGGTTGCCATTCGGACCTCATACAGCTGATCACAAGCCTCGGGCCTAGCAGTCCAGCCAGTTTTCACTCAACTTGAATTCCACTTACCCAAAACATCTTTTTCCAATTTAGCTACAAACATATTTGCGACAAAATGTAATGAATACAGTTTCTAAATTGGATTACATGAATCCTGTCTCACCACTAACTTGCCATTTTTCAAAAGAGTCATAGCCATAAAGACAAACCAGGTTAATACTGACACAAACCTTTTGTGGAAGCCTAGAGACACAACAGAGGTTATTAAGCATGCGAAGGTATTTACGCAAACAACAATCATCAGAAACTAACTAGAAAATGAGATGCATAGAGTAAGACTAAAAAAAAGGAACTTCTTTTCTTGGCAGGAGAAAAAGCCAGCAGGGGTATCCTTCATTTTTCAGACTGGGGCAAATACTGTTTAACACCTGTATTAGTGTTATGGGAAGGAAGGGTAGTAATAAAGTAACAATAAATCATTTACATACAAGCATAGAAAAAAACTTGAGAGGGAACTGAGAGAGTTTTAGCATGATTGGACAATATAATCCATACAACTGATCAGGAAGTAACAGTCAACATAGACATAAAAAGTATGTTAAGTATGTAGTTACGGTTTAAGAAAAACCCAAAACTTTATTATAGGAATTGTAAACAGATAATTATAGCAACTTCATATATATATTATAGCACCTTTTGCTTGAAAGCATCTATTGTAGTTTTAAAAAGCCCAATGGATGCCATTATTTAAGACGGAGAGGAGGGAATCAACAGATTAAAAAACTCAAAGGCCACACACGATGTATTAACTGCAAAGTTTTTGTGCCAATTACTGCAAGATTGCAGTGATGGAGACAAGAAAGCAAGCTGGTAATACTCCTATGTATTATGTATACATGAGGGGGAGAAAGAGCAGAATAATTGATTTTAACACAACACTGAAATGTGTGTTGATTAAAAGCAAGATGTAAGCCAATAAAATGTTGTCTTAACAGCTAATAACATTAGGTTACAGACAGTATATATTCAGGTTTTGTTTCTTGTACTTCAGTAAGACAGTTACACAGAACTGTACCTGTACTATTTGGTGTTGGAGTCTGATTTCCAAGTGATGCTACTACAGGTCCCACTGGCAAAGATGAGGGTCGCTGCTCTGACTTGCACAACTGAGCAGGTTCTAGGGGATATTTTGATATGTTAAAACCAAAATTTACATTTAAATATGAGAATTATACTTTTATTGGGAAGGAGATTCCACATTATTTCACCTCACCTTCAAAAATTAAATCCTTTTCTATAAAAACCATTCAGACAGAAAAACATGTTTCCATCATTGTTATCTCTTTTTCATTATTAAGCAAAGATGGCATTTTTAAAAATGGCAGTTATTTAGCTAGAAAACATTCATCTTTTCTGAAAACTATAGTTTCATTTATTTTAAGAACGTATATTAGAAGTGTAAGCTAGTAACTTAGAGCAAGTAAAATATATAACCTTATCCCCAGAACTAGAGCAGATTTACCTGATGGCTGAGGAAGCTCCATGCCTCCTGCTCCTTTCCCTTCCTTTGCACCATGGTGGTGAGTGTGCACCACTAAGGGCAGTGTGCACCTGTACTGCATATGTGACACACAAGCTATCCACCATTACGCAGCCCCTCCATCTAGATTGCAGCTGCATCCTGCTCTGCTTATGAATATTTCTGCTGAGGTTCTGTCTGTACACCATACCTGGAGGTATAACCGCTTGGGAAGGCATTGTGCTGATCACTGACTGTTCCAAAGGACTCGGTTGATATACTGCGTCAACAGGGTTTATAGTGCTCTGAGACAAAAGAAACAAAAGCACATTTTTTTCTCAATTAAAAAAAATAATAAATAAAGCACAGATAGCAAGAACATTGTGAGCACAAGAAATGCCCAAATGCAAGATAGCAAATTCCTGAGAAAGAAAGTGAAACACAAATTGACAGTTGAGGACATAAGAAATACTTTCAAAGTGGTAATACTTTAATCCTTTACACAGATTTTACACTAAACTGAATTTGCTACAGATTTGATTTGTCCTAAAAAGAATGCTTATTTCAAGTTCTAGCTTCTGGTATTCCTTCCCATGCCCATTAATAAATATTGCATGCAAAGAGTAGAAAGTTAGATGCAAATTATCTGGATAGGAAATCTGTATTTTTAAAACCATTTTTTTCAAAAATTAATTTATCCAGACCATACTAAATCAACCTATAAATTAGAACAAGAATCATCAGCATGCTTACAGCTATGAAGTGGCTTCGTGGCCAAAACTCTTCGCAATGCAAGCTGACAGTTTTCAGTGCATCTCCAGTAGAGGACATTTCAATCTACTTATGAACGTGGGCACTTTGAAAAGGAAGCACCAATTCAACTCGACACTCGCAACAGTCACTGACTTCAGTATATGTTATTGGCTTTCGTACAACAAGCCTCTTGTAAATCTAAATTGCAATGTCTTTTAATCCAAACTAGAATGATTTTGCCTTGCTTCACTGGCCTGTAATTTTGTTATCACCTAAGCATTGTTTGTTAGATATGTTTACATACAACAACCAGTACTTCTACGTTGTTCTGGGTTGTTAGTTGGATAAAAGGCACATGAAACCCTTTTCCAAAACATGTGCAATTTAAAACCATTGATCTATGTCAGAACTGTGAAAATCTTTGCCTCAATATTGCTAGGAAATCTTGCTACTGTGCTTAAGTTGAAGAATATCAAGCACAAGAAGGTCATACAATGCCGAGTTCTACTTTAAAAAAAAAGTTCTGTTTTTTAAAAAGCTAGATGAGCTTTGCCTTCAAATTCAGTCAGTATGTTTATTCCTATCCTCTTTCTAGATCAATATTTAAAACATTAGAATAAGAAGAGAGTCTCCAACTGTTCTTCCCCCCCTTTAGTCTATTAATTTCTATTTGCATGCAGACTGAGTGAAACAGCGTCATTTTAACCTTCCTCCTCCTGTTTTCCTACAAAGGGAAGACTTCTTTCTTGCCTCCTTTCCTGGTTTACTGTTATTCTGAACTTTATCCTACATTTAAAATAATTTTTTATTATTTTTTATAGCACAAGATTTATTTAATTGAAAACAAAACTATTATTCCCCGGTTATTTTTATTAAATCGCCATTAAAAAAAAAAGGCATAAAAATTCCTTTCTACGTTTTCGTTGGTGTTACTAACTAGTATACAAATAAATAATCCAGTACATATACTGTTACTCCACTGTATTCTAGCATAAAATCAATGTCCCTTACAGATTACTTCAACTGCTTGTGCAATTATGCATGCAACACAGGTAGGTCCCTGTCCCACGTATTTCACAGTTTAAAATCATGATCCCATTTTCAGAGTTAAGAAACTTAAAAATCAAGGTGGTCCTATGATACACAGGATGCTATTGCTATCTCTAGTTCCCCTGGGCTTTAGGGAAAATAATAATATATATGATACAGAACACTGGTGGGATAAAGGGAAAAAACCCCAAATTACTTTGTATGCAGAATTGAAACCTTATCCTTTAACAATTCTCCACACTGCAACATGAACTGGAGTTTCTTGTTAGATATTTTGGGGTATGCCTTCATGGTTTAGAAACAGATGAAGGCAGACCTGAAAGTTTCCTACCCTGACTTTAATAACAAGTTAAAAACAACCACGCAGAAACAAGACCGTCATCCCACCATGGTATCACACATTGATCATATCCCTGCCTAAGTTTAAAGTGAAATCCTGACCTTTAGCCCAAGCTAACGTTGACCTCAATAGCATCAAAAATTCAGTCTTCACAATCACTGATGCATCAGTTAATATATTCTTACAGAAATATTTTTTTTCTCCCCAGCATAAGCCAGCCCACAATTAGAATAGTGGCTAATCAAATTCAGACTATAGTAAATTGTAGTATCTATATGAAATTTCTGAGTTGCAGATCTAACATGCATACCACCTCTGCCTGTGGTAGTGTCTAGCTGCATAACGTCTCCTTTCCAGGGCATGCAAGAGAACCTATTCCATTACACTAAGACCTGAATTACGTGACTCTCCACAGGGTAACTGTTTATCTTATTTACAATAAGCATGAAACCAAAATCTCTATGTGCATCTTTACTCCAAAGTTCATAACAGAAAATCATACTGCTAAAAGCTGTATATACTGGAAAGACAAATAAAGCTTGGGAATTATTGTCAGCTGTAATGAAAACAAACTATTATTTTTAGAGTTATGTTTTACTGAAACCAATCTCCTATTAAAAGAATCTGAAACGTACTTTAGTGACAAAAAGAGAACGAACAAAGAGAAGTCACATGTGACTGAAACCAAAGATGACAGAAGTTACATTAAAAATGCAGAAGTTATATTAAAGAAGAAACATTGCTTAAACAGACATAATACAACTTTGCACCAAATGAGCAGCACTGTGGAAAAGACAAACTACTTGAAGCACACGGATAGCTGGTCTATTTCACATATAAAGATACTTCAGATGGAACACAAAACTATTTCTATGCCACTATCACTTTCATCTGTTCACATGGCAGGTTTTTATCTAAGTGGTCAGTCATAACACTGCCTTTTAAGACATTCAGTATAAAACTGATCACTGTATTTTCTAAAGGCAATGGTGTTAGCTAACCTCAGAAGTTAATGACTCAACAGTAATTTTAACAAGACACTTGAAGCAGTAAATTAGAGAAAGGAAGAAGTATGCTGCAAAATGAGTGGAAATTCAGGTCTCTGTTCACATGTTCTGCAGAAATAAAGGGAGATAAAGATTAGATTTAAACTTACTATAAGTCCATCTGCGTGCTTCTCCTCATTATTTTGGTCCTTAAGGAAAAAATGTTAAAAATATCAACATAACAATCTTGTATGACTTATCAGTTCTGTGTTAAGCGAGAACAGCGAGTTTCTCTCAGGAATGTTTACATTTTCAGCCATAAAATGTTCCTCATCACGTGATACAGTAACTAAACTTAGAAGAAACAATTCTATACATAGTCACTGCACCTCTCAAGATTAGAGTTTTCCAAGGATCTGTCCGCAAAAGTTCGAACAATTTTAAAAATAAGCTTTCTGCACTGCAGAATACAATTATGCTTTACAATGTAGGTTCTTCCCAAATATGGAATAAAACTGTCATCAGGGGAAATTACACTAGCAACAGACAAATTAATGCCAATCTACAGTTAGCATAGTTTTAACACTCTACCAGCAACAGTACAAATTTTACTGAACACTAAGCCAAATATCTTCACTTCTGCTGCAAAGTTCATATTACCAGTATATCAATCCATAACTTTGTTCAGTGTAAGCATTAAGACTTGTGTGCGGAGTATTTCCCCAGATTTCCAGTTGTTAAAGTTAAGAGGAACAAGGGGGGGAAAAAAAAAAAGCTGTAAATAGTATTAAGTTGGCACATACTTATGTTTTGATACTTTATACATTCTTCCCTAGCTTATATAGTTGGCAATAGGCTGCTCAAATTTCATGCCTGCTAGCTGACATTTCTTAAGCAAGGCTTTCCATGACAAAAACGACACTAAGGACAATGAGTTCCATTGGGTTGCAAACTTTCAAACAAAGAAGAAAGAATAACACTGGCGTCCAAATATATTCTTTTTTCAACATACAAACTTTCCATGTTATGCTATCATCTCTAAGACCTAAGAAATAAAACAAAGATGCTGCATTCGTACTGAAGCTTGCTATCTTATCTCAGTAATGCACAATCAGCAATGTGGCATGTTGATGAGGTAAAGAAGGCAGAAATGTCACAAAACTAGGCAGGCAAGACTGACCAGATATGATGGAGTGAAAAAGGGAAGGCAAGGATTCAAAACTACATATCTAATATAAAAGCTACTTCATAAAACATATTATATCTACTTCTAAGTCTGTAGTTTACCAATGTGCTGACAGACCACTAGATATATTTTACAACATGCACATCAGCAAAACTGGACATCTTCAACTGTCATACATGTAAACGGGACAACGCAAGCCAAATGCTCCACCTATCCATCCCACTTAGTTTATTTTGATTGCTTTTTGATAATCAATGTATGTATTATAACAAACTCCTATTTAGCTGGTATTTACTTCATTATTTTGAAAATGCCTTGGGTCACCTCAAGTACAAATAGCATGATTACACACTTCATTTACCAGTAAGTTCAATGAAAATTTAACTGTCCAAGTCCTAAGGCAGATTGTTTTAAGAGTCCATGAAACCGCTCAACTTAACACACAATTAAAAAAAAAACCAAAACACTACCACAAAAAAAACCCCAAAATGCTAAAACCACCAAAATCCAAGGTCTCCCTCAATGTACCAAAATCATCCGAATAATAAACGGCTGTTGATTACAGAACAGAGAGATGTTCTGAGTATATAGAGATGTGGTAACGATTTTCAAGGTATGCAACCAGAAGGTAACTGCGAAGTCTGTCTCCTAATGAGAAAGGCACTGTAGAAATAAAAATAGGGGGCAGGGGTGGTGTTAATATGATTTATTTTTGGTAGTGTAAGTCAGCAACCATACTTGCCTTACAGCTTTGGGAAAAAAACTTGCAGAATCTTAAAAGGTTCTATACTGAAGAACAGAAAGCTATCAGTCAGATGCAATACATTTTTACATATATAATGCTTCATACACATGCAACTTACAGAACTGTAAAAACAAACCAAAACCCCCTGTATTCTTAATTTCCTACAGTAGTAAGAAGTCAGGATACCAACACAGTTTATGGAAAAGGGGGCAGGAGGTGGAGGGGAACAGAAGTGCCATGTAGTCAACAAGTACAGTTGCCTAAGATAGAGAGAGGAAGAAGATGAAGAGATGAAGCAGAATAAAGGTTATTAAAAAATCAGATTTATAGAGAGTATTTTTCACTATATGTGGATCAACTTCTTCCAATTAGCTGTGCATAAACCACTCATGTAAACCACCTTATCTTCAATAGCTCTACAAGAGCTTTAGATACGGTTTAGCAAAAAAACAAACAAAAAACCCCCACTCCCCAATGGATAAACCCATCTATATACACTGGTTAATATTTACTGGTACTGAAAGGAGGACTTCAAGGTCTGATTTAGTGCAACAGAAAGCAAGTCTTAGCATCTCTGGGCGACCCAAATTCCACCTACCTTTACACTTATATGGTAGTTGGAGCAGCAAAGCACTGAACCTGATCAAAAATGACTGTAACTGCCACTCAAGTTCAGTTTTGTCCATTATCAGCAAACCACCTAAGCAACTTCAAAATATGCTTCGCATCAGCGCAATAGAAACAAGAAAGCTAACTCAGCCACCTATTACCAGCTTTGATCAAGAACCTGAAAAGCAGATTATAATTCTGTTCTTTCAGATTTGCTAATTGCATAGCAGAGCTTTTTAAAAAAGAACAAGATTTCATAGGAATTAAACCTCTGTGAAAATAACAACTATTAAATACATTTATATAGTAATTAACAAAAAATGAGCAAGTTATTTCTTGCACAGTTTCTCCAACAGCTACCTTAATGCAGCAAGTCACACATTGCTGTGTAAGAAAACTAGCATACTGTCATCTAATCTATCTATAATTGACTCCACGAAATCCCCAAAGAATGACATGTAGTCTACTGGTTTCACTGTACTAGAACAATTCTAAATATACCCAGTACTAAATAACAGCAAATTATTAAGTGCTGACAAGGCTTTTCTTGCTCTCACTACAGTGAAGGATTCAAATAGTATCACTGTATGTTAAATAAAGACTGTTCTAGCTCTAGATTCATGTGGCACAAAACTATTTCAATGTACCCTACTACTTGTAAAATATTTTTGGTTTTGTATAAACCTGTTAACTAACAAACATTTTCTTCAGAATTTTTAAGCTACTGATAGGAAATTTGGATTTCACAAAATATGCACTGATCCTTTTAGTGAATGACTTCTGATCCTGCAAGGTTCTAAATACTTCAATTTTCACTGGCCTTAATGTATCTGGCATCTAGAATGAAGACAAACAGCAGTATTGCATTTGAAAGCTACAAAAAAAAAAGTTTTTCTAGACTACAGAAAAAAAATTAATAACCTACGTTTATTTCTAAATAAATCAGAAAGTGTTCTGATTAAATTCAGCCTTAAATTCTGAAAATACCATAATTTCTTTGCAAAACACCATCTTCCTTCACTTTGGTCACAAGATATATATCAGCAGCTCATAATTAACATATCCTAAATACAATATGTGAAGGCCTGTAAGAGCAGAACTTGACAAAAAAAGTAAATCCAAATCTCACTAAATTTTAAAAAGTAACAAAACATTTAAGTGAAAAGCATAAGTGCACTACCCATATTGCATTCTCAAATAATACAATTCTTACTTCAAGAAATTCCAACATCATCATGAACTTCAGACCCATGAAAAACCTTGCCAAACCAGTTTAGATTAACATCACAAATTTCCCTTTTTCTATTTGTTAGTCACATTCTTAAATGAAGCAGAAAGAAGAGTTTTGTTAAATTTCTATTCTGTCACCCTTATGTTTAAGTTCTTATTTAGTCTAATAGCGAACTCTGCAAAAGAAAGTTTCTCTCAAAAGAAAAGCTATGTCATCAGCATGACTGTTACCACAAACATTAACAGGACTGTCTGCTATGGCACTCAGTATTTCAGAAACGTCATTAAAATAGTAGCATAAATCAACTTATCCCAATTTATATATACATCCTGGATCATATAGAAGGCACTTTTAGATTTCAATTGTTTTCACACAGATTAATGCTGTATAATTAAAATTCAAAAGAGTTTACAGTGTACTTACTTTAGCAATCTGCAGCAACACAATGCAGTGTTTTATTGATTCTACCATGCTCTAGGAAAATAAAAATAACAGGGAAAAAAACCCCTTGTATTACTATCCTATAATATTTTGTATTTACAGGTATTTTTATTATTACACAGAATATTAACTGAAATATTGGGCAAGAACTAAATGAACACTCACTTCTGTAGAACCCCTACTTTCCCTTCCCCTTTTTTTTTTTCCAGAGACAAAAGCACAGCAGTAGAAAACTGAAGTTTCCAAAAGCCACATAAAACACAGGATGTCAGGGTGAAATGGAGGTCAGCTTCAAACTTTTAGAGCGCTGCAAGCAGGTAAACTGTCATGTGAAAAGAGGCTGAGAGAGCTGGGATTGTTTAATCTGGAGGAGAAAAAGCTCAGGGCAGACCTTATCAGTGGGCATCAATATCTGATAGGGATGGTAGGATGTAAAGAAGATGGAGCTAGACTCATCTCAGTGGTGCCCAGTAACAGGACAACAGTAATGGCCACAAATTGAAATGCAGGAAATTCACCTTAAACATAAGATAACACTTTTTCACTCTAGGGATGATCAAACACTGGAACAGGTTGCCCAGAGATGTTGTAGAGCCTCCATACTTGGAGTTAACTCCAAACTCAACTAGATTTGGTCCTGGGCAACCTGCTCTAGCTGACCGTGCTCTGAGCATGGGGTTGGACCACAGACCTTCAGGGGTCCCTTCCAACCTCAACTATTCTATGATTTTATGATTCTAAGGTGCTAGACATAAATCTGAATACAGCACCAGAACGACACGGTTGGACCTAATGTGGATTCCCACTCTTCTGTAAAAAGCTTTAAAAACTTTCCCAAGAAAATAAGGTAAATTTCAGAATCTATATATAATAGATAGAAAAATTGAAGAAACTTACACTGGTTGTTTCTTTGAGACTTTCAATTTTCTGTAAAAGAAAAATCAAAATAGTGTGGTTAAAGACAGAATTTCCAGCATCTAGTTTGACCTAAATACCGTACAAACACTATGTTCTAATCTTAAATTGGGGGAGGGAAAAAGCAACCAACATGTTAAAGACTATTTCTGTATATAGCCACAATTTTCATTTTGCAATTGACAAGAGAGAAGTCAAACTGATAATTAAAGCTTAAAGATGACAAGGTTAGGAATTTCTGAGCAATGACACCATACATATTTACCCATCGAAGTCTACACTTCAGTTTTGCATACCATCAACAAAAATGAAATGCAGTATGAAGATTCACCCTAAGTTCAATTTGTATCCTTATATAGTGAACTGAATGGTGGCACGTTCCAATGACCAATATTACTTGAAATTACCATCACTCAAGTATAATAAACGTATGCAGTTAAGCACAGTTTAAAAAAATCACAGAAAATAACAGAGCACACATATTCTTGCTCTTTCTAAGCCTCCCGTAAAAGTGCATCTGGAAATCTGTCTACTTAATTTTATCTAGAAACACTGGTTCATAAAGATTTCCTGTGTGGAATTGCACTTCAGGCATGCAAAAGGCATCTGCATGCCATTTTACACATAAGCATGACCTATCTAAGAAGCATATGCATCCTGTTGATGTTCTTGGGTCTGTCTGCAGAAGGCAAAATTATTAAATTGGACTCCGCACTGAACCTCTACTAATTCAATTACAGGACCTCTTTGTTTTAATTAATATGAGTGTCCCATGTGACTTGAGTCACAGTCTTTTTCATCCTTGACTAATCAAAGTGTGTAAAGGAACTTTTTTCCCCGCACAGCATTGCAAGCCAAATTCTACACCATAAGAGAGCAACATGTTTTGGTTTTGTTTGTTTTTCACATCTCTACTATATTTCCAGTCCAAACTTTACCAACACATATTGATAAAAGCATTTTAAATATGACAGCAGTGAAGTTTTGAGCCTTTTAGCACCAAAATACAATAGGCTATGTACTCAAACATACAGATCTTCTCAGATGAAGGATGATGCAGCTGAAATAAATCATTCCATCTCAAAGCTTTATAGCCAACCTTAGGCAGCCATCAGCAGTTTTGATTATTCTTTACCTGTTTTTTCCCCAGCATGTTATAGAGTATTTACACACCAAATAAACTGGTATCTCATTCCCTTCACTGATATCATCTTTGCTGAAAATCTGAAAGTGATGTCAGGCCATATAACATAATTCAGTCACACTGTTTTCCCCCTACCCATTTCATTTTCCAAACAATAGACTAACTAAGATATTGTTATTCTTACACATAGGTACAGACAAAAGGGTAATTTGTCCAAGATTGCACTGAAATTCTGAGATGGGAAAAACCTCAGGACACCTAGTTTCCAAATTATACAATCATAATTTTTCCTCTATGGAAATGAATTCTTTGAGAGCTGGCCAACTTAAGTAGTAACAGTACACATTAATTGAGTATTTTTCACATTTGTGCTGTATGGCTACCTTGCAAGAATACAGCACAAGGAACTAGAACATTGTCTTCTTCATATGTACACAAAATTATGAGAACAATGCAGGTAAGTCAGACAGGCTCAGTCCCTGGGAAGACCCTTCTAAAGAGCACCGGCCACGTTTTTTAGGGCTCAGCAAACATTGATATGGAAGTCTCTGGATTTTCATGAGCAATGTGTTATTCTAGAATGGTCATGTAAGCAGCCATAAAATAAAGTTTGTGAACTCTGCCCCGTAAGATCTTACACAAACATACTATAGAAATGACACTCGGGAGAGAAAAACAAGTGGATGATCATTAGCAACAAAAACACTCAAATTCAGCATGCTTACATGAGTGGTTGGTTTGGAGGAGAAGTTAGAAGAACGCTTGTATCTCATCTCATCAATTGTACAGAACTACACTGCTATGTATGCACACTGCTACAATCCTTGTAACCTTATTCTTACTGTCTTTTCTTTAAATTTAGAATAGACTTGCATTAAAGTAAATATTAGAGATAATTAAGAAAATACAAAATTGTAAGGAAAAAAATAAACAGGTAAGAAGCCTCTTCTTACGTTGAAGATAAAAATAATATAATTTCCTACTAAAAGTTATCAAAATTTTCTCTCTTCAAGATCCCTATGCTTTGAAAACTGATGAAGATAAAATTTGAGTATGACAGTTTCCTTCGTTTTAGGTAATGAATACACTATTTTTAAATGAAACATCAATTTCTTGCAGACTTAAATTTGCAGAATGCAGCCACGTGCTATATCTAATCTAACCAAATTGCAGGCTGCTGCTGAAACTACTCCATCCACTTGCTGCTTGTTGCACCTCCTTGACATCTGATTTTTTTATGAAGCCACTGGTGATCCAATAGAAAGCTAATTTTGTTCCATTGAACATGATTTTTGCCCCATTCAACAATCACGTGACTACAGAGGGATCAGCTCATCCAGCAAAGAGAGACAGCAGAGGCACGTAGGGGCAGCCAACTCGTGGTCAGAATCGGTAGGGTGCAACCCGAATCTGTGTGCTCAGTCTTGGATTTACGTCACAAAAAGTACTCATGAACCAAACAGCTTAAGGAGGCTACGCTTCCCTCCAAAATCTTTTTAGTGATGAGGGAAAAGCTGTCAATGTTGTCTACCTGGACTTACTAAAGCCTTCGACACTGTCTCCCATAGCATTCTCCTGGAGAAACTGGTGGCTCGTGGCTTAGACAGGTGCACTCTTCGTTGGGTAAAACTGGCTGGACGGCCGAGCCCAGAGAGTTGTGGTGAATGGAATCCAGTTGGCGTCTGGTCACAAGTGGAGTCCCCCAGGTCTCAGTTTTGGGACCAGTCTTGTTTAATATATTTATCAACGATCTGGATGAGGGGATTGAGTGCTCCCTCAGCAAGTTTGCAGATGACGCCAAGCTGGGCGGGAGTGTTGATCTGCTCGAGGGTCGGAAGGCTCTGCAGAGGAATCTGGACAGGCTGGATCGATGGGCCGAGGCCAATTGTATGAGGTTCAACAAGGCCAAGTGCCGGGTCCTGCACTTGGGTCACAACAACCCCGTACAACGCTACAGGCTTAGGGAAGAGTCGTTGGAAAGCTGCCCCGTAGAAAAGGACCTGGGGGTGTTGGTTGACAGCCAGCTGAATATGAGCCAGCAGTGTGCCCAGGTGGCCAAGAAGGCCAACGGCATCCTGGCCTGTGTCAGAAATAGTGTGGCCAGCAGGAGTAGGGAGGGGATCGTGCCCCTGTACTCGGCGCTGGTGAGGCCGCACCTCGAATGCTGTGTTCAGTTTTGGGCCCCTCACTACAAGAAGGGCATTGAGGTGCTGGAGTGTGTCCAGAGAAGGGCGATGAAGCTGGTGAGGGGTCTGGAGCACAAGTCTGATGAGGAGCGGCTGAGGGATCTGGGGTTGTTCAGTCTGGAGAAGAGGAGGCTGAGGGGAGACCTCATCACTCTCTACAATTACCTGAAAGGGGGTTGCAGAGAGGTGGGTGTTGGTCTCTTCTCCCAAGCGACTAGCGACAGGACAAGAGGAAATGGCCTCAAGTTGCGCCAAGGGAGGTTCAGGCTGGATATTAGGAAAAATTTCTTTATGGAGAGAGTGGTGAAGCATTGGAACAGGCTGCCCAGGGAGGTGGTGGAGTCACCATCACTGGAGGTGTTCAAAAAAACGTGTGGACATGGCATTGCGGGACATAGTTTAGTGGGCATAGTGGCGTTGGGTTGATGGTTGGACTTGATCTTACCGGTCTTTTCCAACCATAATGATTCTGTTAAGTGATATCAGAGCTTTGCTCCAGCCTGCCAAATATACACATCTTCGCTGTTCTGATACTTTTGAATGCTTACAGTTTTATTCTCCCTGATACTTGTGGTCAAGATAGTTTGACAAAACTGAACAGAAGTCTACTTCGAGTTCTCACCAATAATATTGCTAACACTGTAAGAAAGCAAGGTCCTATCTTGTCTTCACCTTGAAACGCCAGTACCCTCAGATCACACACCTTCCTTTACTTCCTACATAATCGGATATATACATTGTACTCCATCAGCAGATTCAGCAAAACTGGCAGCACTGCTAGTTACAGTATGTTTACAAGACAGTATGATACCACTATACAGTGCTAATTATAGCTCTGCCAGGGGTATCGATGTAACACAGGGAATTCATGATAATCACAATATTTCTCAGTCTTCAAAATTCATCAAGACTACATCTGCACTGTCTTCTCCCAAGTTCAACATATTACCATGTCTCAGAAAGAACATATCCAAGAGATCTTGAAAAATCTCAGAACACCTATACCATTATCTTCAAAAGACCAAATATTCTGTAACTAAAAACCAGCTCATCCAATGCTCTGTAGGCTTGCAAAAACAATAGCTCAGGTTTTAAATGCCTAGCCATAAATGGTTGCAGAAAACAGCACTCAGCTAATTGGGAAGCACATAACACTCAACCAAATCTCATTTCCTCAGAGGAAAAAACTATGAGTTGGATGGAAGTATCCTGCAGGTTACACTCAGCTCACAATCTGATAGCTGCACCATGCTTCCATAAACAAATGGGAAAACTGCTAAATACAGTATCAAAAAACCTCTTAGCTACTTTAGTACAGGAAGATACATGATCAAAAAAGTGCTTTGCCCAGTCTTTTCAATTTTTAATAGAGAATAAATGGAATCTATAGTAATAGCAACACTCATCAAGACTGAAAAACAGAGGAAGCTGACCTCTTCTAAACAAGCCTCCAGCTTTCTCTATAAAGTCAATCTGCCTGTTCCATAGACACCTTGCAGAGATAAAGAAAGAAATCAGCACAACATGCAGAAAGTCTCCAGGGATTAGAAGCACTGTGACAGGGAAAAAGAAAGTACTGCCTGATCTGCAAAGTAGCATCTGGAGAGAGGTCAAAATTGAAGGACAACTCTTCCCAGTAAGATGCACCGAAGGAGAAATACAAAATCTTTTGATCTTACTCTTTTGGTCAGTTGTCTACAGATTAAACACGCTTACACAGAGAACGCTTGTACTTCAAAATTATTTTAAAAGCCTGTACATGCAAAAGAACTGCAGGAAGACCATCACTTGTGAAGTCCCTAAGATGCCACGTAACACACATCAAACAAGATGGATAACACATGAAAGGTCACAACCATTACAAAGAAGTAAACCAATCACACAAAGCATCAAACTGTTTTCAAAACTAAAACCAAACACCAAGAGAACATCAGCTTGTTTTTCACAAGTGAGATTGGGGGGAGGGAGGGAACTGGGATGAAATACACCACTACTTTATGATTTGAAATTACTGCATTTGCTGAAGACAAAAGCAACTCCTCAGTAATAAGCCCTTCATAAGGAAATCTTAAATCCCTCCTCCACACCACACAAATTAACATACAAAACCAGCATGCTACTTAATGCCAAACCCATACCACCAAAAGGTTATGTGCTAGCCTTTCTTAAACATAGTGATTGAACTCCGACCTACAAACTTGACTTTGAAATGGAATAGGACAGGATGCAAAAAAATATGCAACACTTAAGTGAATTACAACCTCACTAAAAAAGTAGTCCTGCCCACATAGTAAGTTCCATTTTTGGCATCCTCACCTAAGGTGAATGAATTATGGTATTCTCAGACTTCCAACATGTGGCATGCTAGTCACAGAACTACACAGAATGCAGACTGATTATGTGAAATACATGATTCTTAGCATTTACTTTTTTCCTTCAGAATAGCTTTGCTATTCCTACAAATATTAAATACTCATCCTTGTTAAAGATGAAAAAATAGTAAATTTAAGTTTAAAATGCTTTTAACACAGGAGTCATCATTTCCTACAGACTGAAACCTTTAACATTATGACACCCAGTATTACTAAAAATTCTGTTTACCACCTATTCACAACAAAAATAATGGTATCAGTTATTCAAATTGCTTTAAGTGATTTTGACAGCTTGAGGAATACGAAACTAGACCAAGAACATTTAAATTTTTATAGACTATAGCAAATTGATGCACAAAAACATCTGATTAAGCAAAATAAGCAATATTTAAGCAAAATGTACTTGCTTTTCTCTGTTCATCATCTTTGCAGTTCTGGAGTTTTTCATCAAAGAACTAAAAGAAAGAGATACTTGTGAAAATACTGGAAGTGTTATTTTTCTAGACAAAATCAGCCAGAAACACTGAAATTTCAAAACCAAAAGCATTTAATAAAAGTACTTATGTTACACGATCCTGGTATTATGAACCAAAGCATTTTTTGCCTAATATTTCTTTACAGCATTTGTGATATAACAAGTTTGTAACTAATTTCTCACATTACCGCATCCTGCAAGAGACCAAATCTCACATCCTAGCTAGTTCCACAGCTCAGCCTGGCATTATTCTACCACGGTTTGAACAAAAAGGTGAGGTTAAGTAATAAAAGTGACACTCATCAGAACACCTCAAACTGCTTTTCTTTTATTTCAGCAAAGATCTTTGGGGCATACAGAGTGCTTACCAAAACAACCTCAACCCTTATCAACCCTTCCGGATACCTTTTTATTCAGGTACATGACTCAAATCATGTAAGATTTGTAAGCACTTCTTTTGGGAAGTTATATAGTGATTTCCCAGTATTAGCTTCTATTTATTTTCTTAAAAGTGGAATACGAGATGCAGCTAAGCAAAGTGAAACAAATTCTTACTGAAAAGCTTGCAAGTGTATTTATCACAAGCTGAGCTGAAACAGTTAAAATTTGCCTCCAAGAGCACTCTAAGGTGCACAAATAACCATGAAGTACAAGCTGTTCAAGGAAGAAAACAGATTAAGGGTAATGCTCAAAAGTTCATCACATCCACCCTCGCTCAGAAAAGAGGCTGTAATTTTTAGTAGGTGAGCTACAGTTCTTCACTCAGCTGCCTGCCTAAAACTTACTCATGTGTTCCCTTTCCCATGAGGGCTGACTTCTGATTCTAAAGACGACTGTAGTCTTGGTCTCTGCCCATCCTCAAATTCACTCTTCTTTCATTATTAATTCCTATACCTCTTCTCCCCATTTGGCCTGAAATAACGATTAGAAGGTGTAAAGATTTAAATACCTTCCTTCAGTGAAGCATGCTAGATGGCTCCGGAGCAGGAGACAAAGCTAACTCCTGATCAAGACTTCGCAGTTTAGCTTTGAATTTTGTTTGCGTCTCTTTTGCCTACCTACATTTTTGTTGGTATGCTCTTCCTCCTCTCCGCCCTCCTCTGCGACTGAATTTTTGCTGAATATCCCACATGCAATACTTGCCCATTGTAGCAGGAAAAAAAAATCCAAACCAGCAGAACCAAAGCAATCTTAACAGCAATTTTAACCTGCTGAGTCATGGGGAAAAGTGTCCTAACCAGCAGCAAAAACTGTTTTTCTCAATAAGGTGAGTACTGAGAGACATGACCTCATCATTCCTCACCTTCCCACCTACTCTTAAAATACACGTACAAAGTGTAAAAGAACTGTATTTGCACAAAATTTCTACAGAATGTTTTCACTCAAGGACAAAAAACAGATTATCTATCACTAGTGCAACAAAGTCTGAAACTATCTTCAACTGTAGTTACAAATTACTTAGCATTTTAGAACTTATCCTGAGAAAATTTTGTTATGAGCAATACAATGACTTAACTATGTTTTAAAATTAAAATTAAGTCATCTCTGCTAGTTCCATGAAGCTATATATACACAAAAGAATGTTTCAGCCATTGTAAACCATTCTATAAAATCTGCTCGAGTTATTCTCATTTTCTAACTATATTTTAACAATCCCAAGATCCATTCTAAGAGAAAACCATTTTCAGCTTATTTCAGCCCATAGCTTATAACTTCTAATATTTATGCTTCTAGTAAAAACCTCTCTATTTCAGAAGTAGTTAGAACTTATGTAACATCCTAAGCTAGGGGGAAAGAGAAGATCAAATCCTATCATCAACAGACTTCATATATAAAAAAAGGTATGTTTTCTCCAGTTCACAGTCAGCTCAGCCAGATGAGCTCTCTCTGCCTCCCACATTGACCAGAACATGTGCCAAGCATAAAACATGACTCTCTCTGCTGAGCTTCCTTTCAACCACACCTTGAAAACCATGCTGACAAGCAGACTCCCAATACAGTAAATACACCAGTTAGTTACCATACCTTCAATTGGTCTATCAAGATCTGTAAGTAAGCGTCAGCCTCGGTAAGTTTCTTGTCAAAATCATGAACGCTGGGAACAAATCCTGAATCCACGCCCTAGACATAAATAAATTAAAAAACAAATCAAATATATAATTAAGAGTTTCAGAGGAAGAAAAAACAAAAATATGGTTTTGCCTGCCAGCTGACTGATGAAATGTTGCCTTGCCTCTCATCCTGCCATGTGCAAACACAGGCATACAGCTGAACACATCTGTCTTCTATTTGCAGCTAAATCAGTAACAGTAAATTGCTACACATTTTCAGTGGGGGTATAATCATCACACGCCAGAGTCATTACTTATGACTGAACAAACCCCCTTACATTATGCTAATTAAAGTTTCTTTGGAAAATATAAAGGAGAAGTCAACTTCTTCTGAAGACAGTCTTGTGATTCCATAGTCTTACATTTCAGTTAAGGACGACAAAACCATATCAAATTGGATGACTGCACTTTTTACATTTCAGACAATATTGCTCAACTCACAGCTTCTTAGCTAAGAAATGAATTAATGAATGCTAAATATCTACTTAAATATGGAGCCACCTTTAAGTTGAAAAATTCAAAATTATTATTCCTGTTGCCCTTTACAGCTATAGTGATTTGCATCCTTGTCGCTACATTCGATTTCTTACATTTTATTGCACATATGCCAACAAGGACAAAGTATCAGTGCCATGAAAATGACTACTTTTATATTCTCTTGCTTGCAAATTCATTTCGCTTAATAATGTAAGACTCAAAGCACACTTCTGCATATAACATAATCCCTACCTTTAAACTGATAAACCATGTATTTAAAGATCTGAACAAAATCCCACTGGGTTACCACATCTTTAATTACAGGAAAGAAAAGAGAGAGGATTCTTGAAATTGATTACATCTGACTTCATGCACTTATGCTACATAAACACATTTATTTATATAATACCTTTAATGCAAATGGAACTGCAAAACAAATACTGAAGCACTCCCAGCTTAAAAAAATTGTACAATGCAAGTTAAATATATAGGAGGAAAAAACACAGGAAGGATAAAGAAGGATCAGTTGTAACAGAAACATAATCCTGAGAACATCACAGCAGTGACAAGACTTTTCTACTAGCCTAAATACTTTCACCCTTATTCACATTGATCTAAAATATGACATCTTCACTTCAAACTCTTATGAAACCATCAACTGTGCTGTTTTGATTGCTGAGAATCTCAAGAGTCTGTATGTGTGAAGATCAGCCAGTGGGGAAAAAACATTTCGTATGGGGGAAGACGGGCAATCCATATTTGTAAAATTCCATATTAGCATAACGTTTTCTTTGACATTGTTTGCTCTGTCAATACACAGTTTCTTTTATTTTTGTACAATAATGGGCCATCATATTATGAGCTTTATTGATGGCTTTTTAGAGGCGTGAACACTTGCACACAATAGAGCAATGACTTGCTCTTACGTCTGTCAAGCAGCATGCACAGTATCATGCACACCCTAAAACATAAAGCCATCTACTGACTGCAGAAGATACTATTCTTTATTCATTTGCCAAATTTTAAACTGTGCTACAAACACCCAGATCTTGACAAGAGTTCTACATGAGTAAATCTATCCATACAGATTAGTTTGTAAACCAGCATAAAAAAAAACTTCACCCTGTGCTAGACAGTCCACACTGGACAAATTTAGAAATAGTGTTTTGAAACAAGAAGGGAGGAGAAGAGAAGAGAAGAGAAGAAAAGAAAGCAACCATTTTGGCTATGCCAAGAAATTAAGAAAAGAAAAAACACCCAGCGTAACAAGTTACCAAAAAGAAACTAATAGGCAGAAGGAAAACTCCTCTCAACCAAGAAACTTTTGACACTCCCTCAAACTAGTCAAGTTTAAATTACACTGAAACTAGATCTGAAACTATATGAAATTAGTGTTCTATTTCCTTGTTGAAAATGGAATTGTCTGTACAGCTAGCAGCCAACACCATCATTTCAGCAAATGGTCTAGCATGCTCAATTAGAAAATTCTGAAGGTCAGATTTCACATACCAGAACCGCACAAACTATACAGAAAATTTCTGCTGAAGATACTACACACAGAAATAAGTTTATGGTCCAAGTTATCTGTATGCTGCATCAAAACGCTGATTTTTATTTCAGTCATCAGTCTATGACTACTGATATGTAATAATCTGGTCTTTTCAGTGGTGGCTTAAAGATAAAATGTCATTCTTAAATTTCAGCCTCTTAGCACTAAGGGAAAAGCTGATTAAAACATTTAATGTTACAACTGAGCAGACATCCACATCAAACACAGTGAAAATTGTGACCTAAAATGTTGTATTAGAAAGTTAAAACTTCAATCAACATAAAGAGAAAGCCATTAAAACCAAGTATAGTGTCAAGCTGACATAGCACAGAGATGAAACATGAAAATAATTTTTAAAAGAAGCACAGGTGCTTAAAGCTGTAGCACTTCACTGGTTTGCTCTTGGTTTGTATAAAGACAGTTTAGATGAAATTTGATAACCTACTGAGCAAATTTACTAGTCTGTGTTATATGAGATCAGGTTAATAATTGTAAGTTCTCACGTAGTTTTAAAATTGAAAACCGTAAGATAATTGGAAAGTTAAAAATATGAAGATTGGCAATAGCACAGAAGAAAACACTGTATAAAGAGAAAACAAAATCAATCAGTATTTCAAACCCAGCAATCATTTAGAAAGAGCAGCTATACAAAGTGCAGATTTGCATAACAAATCCTTATTTCTTCATTATCTGGTCACCCAAAGACACAGTAGAGGAAAAGGGCATCCTTTCTCTTTCTTCCCCTTTCTTCCCTTCCCTGCCATGTAGGAGAGGTGACTTCAAAAGAAACAGGTAAGCAGAGTCAACAGAATGGCATTTAACAGCTTGTTAAACGTGTAAAATAGGAAACTGCACATCTGAACTAGCAATCAAATTTTTATGAGAAACTTGCATTATATGCTGCTCACCTATTCATAAACTGACAGAAGAGGTTGCCTGCAGATATTGTTGAACCTCCATCCTTTGAGGGCAGAGTTCAAAACTCAACTGGATTTGACCCTAGACAACCTGATCTAACATAGGAGTTCTCATCGGTCTCACAGTGAGAAGGGGCTTGGACCAGGTGACTTCCAGAGGTCTCCTCCAGCTGAAGTTATGCCATGATTCTAAAGTAAGTATCTTCAAATTATGAAAAAGAATAGGAACCCAGAGTATTTTAGATCTTCAGAAATACACTGATTCTTTCCTACTGTCAGTACCAATCCAAAGAAATATAACCTGGTTTTCCCTTGAATAACTAGATCTATCGGTGAGTACACTTTATTTCCCTCAAATAACAACTATTCTGTGTTCATGTAGGTCTTAAGGAATTAACAGTTATATTACCAGATGAAATAGCTGCAGAAGCAAGTAATTCTAGTCTGCCCACCACCTCCCAAAACAATGCATTTGGTATCTGACTCCTCCCACAAAGAAACCCATATTGATAACAACTCTAGAAAAAAGAGAAAAAGGTAACATAGCATTCTTTCCCTCATCCCTCCCTCCCTCCTACAACTTCTGGGATGTCCCCTTCAGGGGACATCTTTAAGCTTTTTTGATAAAAACTTAAAGACTAGACTCTATAAGGCACATGTCGATCCTAATGTTTGTAGGTAGAAAGGAGAAAGCGAGGCCCAGCAGCACACTTATCTACCCAATTAGCAGTCTCCCAGTCTGATCTGCACTAAACTGGAGTAAGCAGACAGGATGGTTATCCTAGGAAAGGGTTTACATGCTGGTCTGGGGCTGGGTAAAGAACTCTCATGCTAGGAGTCCTCCAAAAGTATTCCCTTCATACACGACCCTTTTTTGGAGGGGGTAAACAGGAAGGCGACAACAAAAAATAAACCAATTAAAAATACATATTATGAGCCTTATTTCCATTACAGAAGTGCTAGCACTAAGAGAGTTTATAGGTTGTTTCCTTGTCCTTCAAATTACAAGTCACGTGTATCACTAATGCATTTGTATTCGAAACTTGTCCATGCTGAGAAGTAATTCCAGCCTAATTTAAGCTAGTTCTTTCAAACTAGGATGGGATGAAAAGATTGCATCACCCTTAGAAGGAGCATACCAGAAAAATTCTAACGTATCTCTCAAATAAAAGCATTACAATAATGACCTCTGTGGAAAATGAATGACGGCAGGGTAATGAAGGCAGGGAAACGAAGAAAAATGATAGAGGCAACAGCAAAGACTTGACAAGAGCTGTCCTTGTAGAATAGCTTTACTGGGGGAGGAAAAGAGAACGCTGTACAGAGCAGACTTTCTTATCTTTTTGAAGATACTTATGCTATATTCTTCATCTAATTAGGATTCCAAATCCAACAAAAAAAAAAAAAAAACAAACCCTTGTGGAAGTTAGTTTAAAGAAGTGAGTAAGAGTGTTTTCCCTCCATCTGCAACACCTCATCAGAAACATATCCCCTGCCTACAACATGTTTGATTTTGTGGAGTAGGACATTGCGTCTAAGAACCACCGACAGGAAACTGAAGAAAAATGACAAATCAACTAGTAAGCCGCTAAACAATGGCACCTTCTTGTCTTTTTCTTTGTGGCATAGACAAACATATTTCTTCCTCTGCTAGATTTTTAAACAATATTTAAAGCTCAGAATGTAAATGTCTCAAAATAAGTTTAAAAACAAACTTATGAGTTCTGGAAGGTATACAAGCCTTCCAAACAGTCAGGATATTGCAAAAAAAAAAAAAAGTATTTCTGCTTTGTAAAACACAAAATGCTTAGCAAAGACCGTGTAGCTATAGATATTATCAGGTCTTCTAGGAAAATAGAAAGAGTTCAAAAAACAGAAGTAGTTACATACTGATGTAAAATTCTGTCTTTAAAGCATAGGTTACAATTCTGAAACTTCACAAACATTAAGTATACACTACAGTCCCATTCATTTACCTACATAATTTATTATGGATGTAAATAATGCACATGCACTAAGGTGCATATTCACTATCATAGTTACTTTGTTAGCAAAATTTGAAAAAGGGCAGCATGCCTGTTAACTCTACACCCTTCCATCAGCACTTGATATACACCTATGCTGTATATACTCTTGATGTAAAAGAACCTGTTCTTAGTTTTATGCAAGCATTCTTGACTCACACTAGAAGCAGCATTGGAAAGCCAGTGAGTAACAATATAATAAACTTAAGAGAAACATGAGAAAGTTTTACTCTACCTTTTATTCTTCTTTGCTGCTTTAGAAAGTTCATCAAAAATCCTGGTTAATGTGATACTAAGTGAACCGCTACTAGCAACACAGTTTCACAAACACTTTACACCAGCATAAGCAAACCAGAAACAAATCAGTTTCCCTGTTGTTTATTCTCACCCTTACTCCCCTCTTTCTTTTGAGTCAGCATAAATATTTACCTTGCCACATAGTCAACTCAATGTGGAAACTAATCCAGGTTAAAACTAAACTTGGAAAGGGAGGGCAGCGGGAAAAGTAGTTTTAATTTGGCCCAGCTCTAAATCCAGTTCCAAATCCACCTATTCTTCCCACACCGCCTCTTCCCTTTTGCTAGAAGCAGCAAGACAGGACTGCTTCCAGCAACAGTACCGACTCTTCAGTATTGGTGAAGCCATGGTGCAACTCTTAATATTTAAGCCATTTTATCACTCTTCACAGCAACCATCCCAGATCCACTTCTTAGAATATAGTTTTCTTATCCTACTAGTTGCTACTTATGAAGTAAACATCTTGTTTAAATTATGGAGGTATCAAGCTACAGTGCAATTTGTTTTAATGCCTTTCACTTTAATGGTGGTAAGAGATGGTCCACCTTTGTACTGACAGTAATCTCAGTTCCTTTGTCTCTACAGTGTGTCCACTTGGAAGCTGAAATAGATTGGGGCATTACCTGAAGGGTTTTCATAAGTTTGGGAAGGAAACCTTTTTTAGCCTGCAAGTATTTAAAGACCCTCTAATGTGGATTATCACTGTCATTATCTACTTAGAAAGCATGAAAGACATCTTATTTGGAGAATATGCAAGTTTCAGCTTTGTATTTTTATTTATTTTTTAAATCAAGTTGGTAGTTAGTTGTCTTCTACGCAATTCTCAATAGCCTCTTTAGTTACCACTTCAAGACACTTACCAAGATGCTCTAGCAGCACTAGAACAGCAGAGCGAAAAAGTACATTTCAAGACATGGGATTTAAGGCAAGAATGAGTGTGAAAGCTTCAGCTAACAGGAGGAAGGAGGATAGGGAGGGGAGAAGAAAAAAAAAAGCAAAGCTCCTCCCTCCAGCTCAGGGTGAGCATGGCTCCTACAGACAGGATCCTAACACTACCAGAACACAGGCACACATTCAACCATTTAGAATTTTAAAATTTATTCCATTTTTTACTTAATTCCCTTAAGGCAGGAGAAGAGTATAGTTACTGCTGTTTTTTAGATAGATTCATATTTTAACAGTGGTCTTGCACTTTTCAGATCAAACAAGAAAGTTACTGTGCTACTGTGCTCCTAAAAGACATGAGTTATCTTCAAGGGGTTTTCACACGGAGGAATTCCAGAGCCAAAAAGTACAGGTAGCACTAGGGTGCCACTTGAAAGACAGACGAGGAAAGCAGGACATTTACACTAGACAAGAAGTCTAGAAGCACTTCCTGTCTGAATAAGATTGCTGGTTGACATAAGACGCTGGTGAGGAACAAAAGAAAATTTGAGATAACTTATCACCCTGCTACCTCTACCCAGACAAACTAGAAACCCAAGTCACAATATACCTTCACTCCACGCACACCCTTCCCCTTATCTCTTGTGGGTATGAGGCAACTGATGTGCTGCCACTGCAAAGCCACTGACCTGGTACTGCCACAACAATAACATCTTGGGAGGGCTAAGGGGAAAAACACTGGTGGATTCAGATGGTACTTCCAATACTATCACACCATCTACTGTTCAAGGACTTTTCAACAGACAAAGCTAACAGTAGAAGAACTATGCATATTTTTAGTAATGCCTTTATTATAAGAACATACAAAAGCACAGCAAGCAGAACAACAGACTTCAGTTTCAAAATTCAGAGAAATTAGATTATAAGCATATCTGAAATGTTTCCTCCCTATTCTTGTTCCATCTGGATACAACATTACTAATTGTCAGCCCTCTGGACAGCTAGGATCCCTTTACTCATTCTATATATTTATGATTCAGTTCTTCCTCAGTTCCTTGACTATAGCTCATTCTTGCAAGCTTAGGTTTGTTGCCGGGGGAGGGAGGGGGGTGTGTGCGGACGGGACGTGGACAGGACGGACACGGACGGACGACAGGCGGGGAGCATGTTTAATTATTTTTAAGTGTTTCAAAAACACTTCCATTATAAAGACTGAAGAACAACACAGTAGGACGTTTAGGCAAAAATAAAACTAGCAAGACTAATCAGACTACAGAACACCCAGACACCACTTCACCTCTCCACGTCACATTAACTCCTTATCATTTCTGATTTGGTTCACACAACACACGAACTACCTAGGTTTCAGTACATTTTCTCACGTCTAACAGATGTGTGTTTGACGCTATGAAGAAAACTTTATCAAAGTCTGACTTTCCAAACTTGAACACTCCGGTACCAGAACAGGCAGGCTGAAAGCGGCATGAAAGTCTGAAAAAAGACTCAGAAAAGAGATATCATTTTGGACAAAAACAGATGCATAAAGGTTTTATATGACAGATAACCACGTTTCTGTTTGCGACAGAAACTAAGAACCTAAGAAAATACCCTTACAGAAAATAATCTCTGCCACAGCACTCAAACCCCCATCCATACCCGTTGAGCCAATAATCCTCCTAAAGAACTTTATTGTCTAAAAAAAACAGGAAAGCAAAAGAACATCAAGTGCATGAAGTGGCGTTTTGTTCTAAATGTTAATTGAAGCCAAGGCGTATTTGTGTACAACGGGCTCTTGTAACCGGTGAGAGCATCCCTCCCGGCACGCAGGACGCACAAACTCGGCGGCACTCCGGTGAGAAACCAAAGCCATTCCCGGAGACCCCGCGAATCCCCCTGCGCAGGAAGCCCGCGCCCGCCCTCCCTGCAGAGCCCCGCTCCCCGGGGGGCTGCCTAACGCCGATCTCTGCCGCCTGTTCCCCGGGGCTGCCCCGAGCGCCCGCCCGGGCGGGGCAGGGCAGCGGCCAGAGCCGCTCGGCCGCCGCGGGGAGGAGGCAGCGCCCGGCTTCCCGTCAGGGAGGGCCGCGGCGGGGAGGGGACCTGCCCCAGAGGGGGCACCGGGCAGCCCTGACACCTGCCCCCGCGTCCTTCCCTCCCCCGTACTCACACCGGCCATTCCTCCGCGCGGCGAGGCGAGGCGTGCGGAGCGGCGGGGCTGGCTGGCCGCCCGCCGGGCCCCGGCAGCGCCGCCTGCGGCGGGGCGAGCAGCGGCGGCGGGGCGGGGAAGGGGGCCCCGCCGCTCGCATCACGAATAAGGCGGCCGCCGATTGGCGGGCGGCCGGGGGGCGCCCCTCCCTCCGGAGAATGGCGGTCACCGGGAGGGGGGACAGCCCGGGAGCGGCGGCCGCGCCGTGAAGGGAGGCGGGCTCAGCGCCGCGCTGAGGCGGCGTGAAGGGAGGCGAGGGCGGGAGAGCGGGCTCAGCGCCGCGCGTCCTGTCACTGAAAGGAAAGCCGCTGTGCGTGAGCGGCCGAGGCCCCGAGGCCCCTCGGCCAACGGGCGGGGCGGCGCTGCGCTCCGAGGCGGCCCGGGGTGCCCGGAAGGCGGCTTCGGGGTCACCCCGTCAAAGGCACCGCTGGCTTCAGCAGCGGCCGAGTGGAGAGCACGCTCCTGAAGCCCAGCCGGACCTGGCCGGCGATCAGAACCGAGGGGTTTCTGCTTGGCGAGCCAGCCAGTGCTCGGCCCCGCGCGCAGCCTCCCTAACTTCAGCCCAGCCTCAGCAGAGCGTGTTCATTCCGCCGGCACATCCCAGTAGCGAGGCACGACCACCCTGCAGGTGAACAGGAACTGAGACCGCTCTTCCTAACTCATGAAAGAAAGATATTTTGCACGGAGGTGTAGTCTTGTTCCATTGTTAAATCGGTATCTGCTCAGCAGCTCGTGTCAACGAAGATGGCGAGCCTCGACAGCTCCTGGATTGGGGTGTGAGTGAACGGTGTTGCAGCTAGTCTAAAAATAAGGGCCTCAGAAACAAAAAGCTTGTACGACCAGCACATTGAAGAAGGTTCTTTAAAATGAACGGTGAGCACATCGCAGTGGCCCACGAGTATTACAATCAATGCTGACCATATTTAAGAGGGATGAGGATATGTTTCTTTAGTAATCCGTTCTGGATTTTTAATTGTTACCTCAAACGTTACTGGATGAAATACTAACTTAGGGGTTTTTTAATCTAAATATGCCTTCCTTACTTGAAAAACTCCTGGAATGTGAACAGGTTATGTAACAGGAAACAGTTCTGTTATTAGCTGCAATCATGAAATCTACGTCTGCCAATAAAACTACAATCACGATTTCTAGAGAGCTTGGAAGTGTACATTTTGATAAAACTGCAGTATATTCTGGTGTTTCATTTCTGTAGTCTGTATCTCCAAGCCATAAAAAGTCTTCCGGATGGAGAAAACTGCACAGATCCCTTTTACTTCACTTCAGACCCTAAATAGGATGGCTCATGTTAACCTATTCACTTTCCCTCTCCAAGCTGAGGATGGGGAAAGAGGCCCTTGGGAGGCAGCTCGGCCCTTCTAAGTCCACATGTTGTTCTCTAGATAAACTCTGTCTCCTCACACCCACCGCAGAGCGGAGTTCTTCAGTCTGTGGTCAGCTACTGTGTCCAGATGGAAAGATTACTTCTAAAATATCCATGACGTGTTACTAGGGATACAAAGCTGATTGACATGAATTGAACTTTTATCCAGGAATCTGCTATCCACTAGAAAATTTGCAGTGGCCTTTAATAAGTCGAAAAAGGTTGAAAACCACTGTTTAGCAAGAAATTAAGGCAAATTGACTGAGATAGCACAAGTGTCTAAAGCTGGATAGAATAAATTCAGGCTTGTTCTAACTCTTTAGACTGGGCAAATGTTATCTAAAGCAGTCTTTATAAACTTACCTTTCTGTGATATTAGGGATTTTAATGTATCTTTCTTCACACAACATCAATTGTTAAGAGACCTAATTCTCTTGCCATACTCCAAAAGCATACCAATCCTTTACTCAACACAGACAATGAATACCTGTTTTAAGATTTTTACACTGTCATCAGACACCTTTGTAGTACAAATCAAGTTATGAGAAAATCCCTTTCATGAAGAGTTTGTGTTTCTCTCCAGGGCAAAAATAAAGGTTTAGCAAGTCTTGTAGACATGTCCAAATCTGGAACATCACCAGAAACTGCTCTTAGATAACTAGTGCTAAGAACCATCCACAGTCCAAGCACCTGTTTTTAGAACCAGAAAACTACCAATATCCAGCTTACACAGTGGATTCAAACATAAGCTATTTACCATTTTTGTCATCCAGAAAGAGGTTCAACGCTGCCATCTCATTTTAATTTCAAAATTAGGTGGTATACAAGCACACAACAGGCTTCTGAATGTCTCATTCTGCTTGACCCAAAAAGGACTAACTCCCAGTTTAACAACAAAACAAACAAACAAACAAACAAACAAACAAAACAAAAAAAAAAAAAAAGAGAGAGAAAGAAAAAAAGAACTAAATGTGCAACAATCAGTCTGGAACCACCAATTAAAAATATGAGTTAATAAAAAGAAGTCATACACTGACTTTTCATGATGGTAAGACAAGAAAATAGTAACAGAAAGACTCAAACCTAACCGCAGGTACCTATACTGATGTCATACTGTATCTAACTGCATAGGCCATAGAGCAGTCAGATGTTATACAAGATATGTTTGGTACTAGCAGTCATGCCATTGTCTTTCATTGCTTTGAAAAAAAGAAAGTAAAACAAGTTGAAAGTGAAAGTGAAACTTGCCTGAAGCTGGAGGGTATGGCGGAGAATGGTGTCCTCTAAAGCATGAATCCACTTCTCTCTCTCATCAGCATCTCGAGCTGAAAAAGTATTCAAAAGACATTGTTAAATTATATGCAGCATACTAAAAGCCATACGCAAACAGATCTGATGTCCTCACTAAATATGGAAATTAAATCATACTATCTTTGTTAAGTTACCAAGGACATAGTTCCATAGTTGCCTTAATATCCTGTTTATTTTTCCGTGGTTACAGCTCTGTAACATTATCGTGTTAATCTACTCTATCGTACTGGAGAGATGTTTTAAATAATCAGGCATGCAAAAAGCTTTTATGCTTTCATAGAAATTTTATTCTACTAATGACTCTGTACCATATGTCAAATGAAAAAAAATTTAAATATAAGAATATGATAGATGTAAGAAAGTTCTGCATTATTGCTGTTTGTGATTATCTGTCCCTTGTCCGTCTTTAGGGGCATACATGAGAAGAGCGTTTGCACAGACATTCCTCACTTAATTAATTAAGTAATTTTTAAATTTTCTTAGTTACGAGAAGCCGTTCAACCTGTAATAAATTATCCAGTAATTCTACTTCAGTGTGGACATAGTAACTTCGAGTAAGTTAGCCTTTCAGGTATGGATTCATAAGACAGGACAAACACCAATCTAACAGGTCACCAGTGTGAATAATGAAACACAAAGAATAATCTGAAATACATACTAAACATTTTTTAAACTCAAGACAATCCTACTTTAAACCTGAATAGAACCTGAATCATATGTTAACGACAACACACACAATAATATTTTCACACTTCTGCAACAGACCACCATACAGTTTTAGTCAAGGATCCAAGTCAGGAAGGAATGACAAAAGATGATTATGCGTCTCAGTTGCAGATGGTGATAGTTAAGAAAGCAATATATTAAGTGATGATTAAAGGAGGCAGTGGATGGCTGTCAGGACTGGGGGGCCAAGGAAGAGAAGAGGAGCTGGAGAAGAAGGATGAAGAACAGATCAGAACAGACTAAGGACTATCATAGCCTTTTTTTTTTTTCTTTTTTTTCTTTTTTTCCCCCCTGATACTGCTTTTCTTCCCCCCTATTCCCAGCAGAGACATGGCACCTTTACTTTGCTAGTTTGAGAGAGTTCCTTGCTGTGCTTTAAGAGTGTTTAAAAAACACAGCAGCAGAGTCAGTGGACTCCAGGTGAAGAAAGAAGAGAAAAATCCAAAGTCATTAAATAGACTGTAAACAAACTGGCCTATACACAGATTTAGAATAGTTATTGACAATTGTTCCTAGTTCCTCATTCAAGTGGAAGGTATTTAAAAGAAACAGGAAGCCTGCTAAAAGCAAGGAAAGGTTAAGTGAGCTAGTACCTATTATGAATCAGAGAACTAAGATTCCTATCTGACTTACCTGTTATGGAGTTCAGAGGAAATATCTGTCAGTTATTACACTGAAATGTACTCTCCAGCCTCAAAATGCTTTGTTTGCAATGTTCCCTTTCTCATCCTTATGTTTCCATTGCTTTTATTCTTTGGAATTCTGCAGCTCAAACCCATCCATACTCAAAACGAGCACAGGTCTTCCAAATATGTTAAATAAACCCTCCTTTAGGAAATTATTTATTACTTTTTCACATATCCATTCCTATAAAGGGTATTTCATTGGCCAGAGGAACGGATGAAGGAAGGAGAATCAGAAATCCACAGAAGAATCTCCCTCTTATGCCCCCCTGCCTTTAGGAGGAAGCTGTAGATTTTTCTAGACTCCCCAAAGAAAACCCTATCAATATCAAGATAAACATACTGCATTGTTTACTTCAGTATATGTACAGTAATTATGTCAAATTAACAAAACCATCAGGAAAGAATTGACAATTTATGTGATTGGGAGAAATACATAACAATGTCTTTTAAATATAGAAACTTGCTCCAAGTCTAACTGATAAGGTGGCCTCATAAAGTAGTGGGGCAAAACTTCCATTACACACAAGGTAAAAGTAAAAGCCTAGTTTGAAATCTAGCTACTTTTTTAAATGTACATATTTTCCTAGATACTACAAATCAATCCCTATTCATTGTTTTCTTAAAAATAGTAAAGTGTGATCAATTGCCACAGGTATTCTGGTAATGATACCATTAACCTGCACAAATAAAAACTAGACATAAGGGAAAGTCACTACCCAAAGTGCTCTCACATGCACAAAGGAAGTCTGTAGGAAGAAGTTAAAGTAATTAAATGTTACTTGGAACAGCAGGCAAATAACTTTTCTTGAGGAACTGCAGCAAGTATTAAAAAGCTGGATTTTGCCATCTGTAATACTCTCAAAAACTCATTAGAAAGAACTTCTAATTTACAGGGGTTCTTCCTACTAGTTCTCTATATTTTAGTTAAAAGCTGAAGTAGGTGCTAAGGACAAGTTTATAATGTAGTGAAACTAGACAGGATGAAGGGACAGAAATCCTATGGACTCTGCCCAGATGACTGCATTAAGCCAAATATATTTTGCAATGTGCAAATTATAATTTTTCTTTTCACATTACGTACACACATACACACAAACACCCTGTTCTTTTTTCACAGCATAGCTTACACTTTAACACTAATTTCAACTATGGAATTAGTCAATTAGAATCAGGTATATTTTTCTCTGACAGTAATTTTAATGATTATTAGCTTCCTTGGTCCTGCTTACCAAGAACAGGCCCCTTTGCCTAGTCCTGACAGACAAATTAATCAAGCTTATGCATCTTACACCAGTCACCACTGAACAGTAAACATGTAAAGTTACCTGTGTCATTAATCTATCGGTATTTCAAATCTATCAATGCTTCAGCTTTTCAAAGGTGTGTTCAAAGTGGTGGTGGTGGTTAACATATTTCAATGTGTGTAAGGTTTCTTGGGTTTGTTTTCTGTTTTTCTGTGTTTTTTTTAATCAACCATCTCCCAGTCCCAAAGAACATCTTACAGGGGAACTGGGGTACAAGTAGCTGAGGAGCTACTAAGTAATTCATGGGATACAAAAATGCCATGTTCAAGTTTTTTGCCCACTATTATTTAAACTAAAAAAGGAAAATTAAGCTACAGACCAGTGAATTAATCCTTGTATTGCAACAGACTTCCTGTGATCTTCCATACTGCCAGCAAAAAGAGGTCACTGTATTAGTTAAATACTGATCTCAATATACAGTAGCCCATTAATAAAGGTTATCACATTAAGACTTGTATATGAAGCACTAAGAGAACAGAGAAGGCTTACAGCAACAGGGAAGACCTAGAAACTAACCAATCAGTGCAGTTCAAAAACTGAACTGACTTTCCCATGCTCATAAATAAACTAAACTTTTGAAGCTTCTATTCCTCCAGTTGCCCTTTTTAAAGCTCATTCTACCAGGGTTCAGTAGAAGGAAAAAAAGCTGTATTTTTTCCTCACATATTAGACATTGCAAACTTATGGCGTAGCATGATCAATCCTTAGGTAGAACACATGAATCTCATCAACCCTGCTACTAAGACAAAGTCTCAGCCATGATAAATCCAGTAACGCTGCCATGAGAAGACTGCTTACTGCATGGAAACACACAGCATTGTAACCTTTTAAGCACTCTGTTCAGGACATTGGTTTAACTTTCAGACCATCTATCATCAACAGTAGATCCTCCTGGCTCTCCTCCATACACTCTTTTAAGAAAACCATGAAGAAAACAGTAGGATGCAGTTTTCAGTAAAGCAAGCTGTGAGAAGTTATATTAAATCTAATCAAAATGGCTGCTGTGAGATTAGGTGCAAGTAAAAGCTCCCTAATGGTAAAAACAATTTAGAACTGAACCGCTGCCAAAAGATCACTGATGAAAAAAAATCAATGGGAACATTCAAAAAACAGATTAGCCAACACACTCAGAAACAATTTATGGGAAAAATCTACACACAATGGTCAGAGATCATTATCCACCCATCTGTAGGGAAAGCCAGATATCCAAGCCATTTTTCATTTAAAGAGGGCAACTGTGGCCAAAGAAAAAGTTCTAATATCTTTTCAGCTAAAAAGTTGGTGATGCATGCTACATAATATCCACTCTGCATCAGCAAATGCGGGAGCCTTTCTTCACCAGACAGGGGACAAGAATGCCTTGCTCATTAGTCCTGTGTTCCTGTCTCAAGTACCCTGGAATCACTCCAACCTTTTTCATTATTTGATCAGGCCCCATTTTAAAGTTAACTTCCCCCCCACCCCTCATTCCTATGCGAAAGCTACTCTAGAATTTCTTTCTGCCAACATATTTGGGATAAGGCAATTATTATCAAGACCAAGGAATTTCACTAGTATCTGTGCTTATATAAAAATGGAGGAATGATATCCAATCCCTCCTGACACAAAACTCTAGAAAGAGAAGAAGGGCAGGGGGCAAGAGAGAGAAACAACTTACATTTTCCTAGGCTGACTCCAGAATAACAGTATTACAAAAGACAAATAAGAAACACTGAGACATCTACATGAGAAATACCTAACACTTAAAAAACAGAAAGGTGTTACTTTAGCCGTTTATTAAGTTACTCAAATTTTTTTATACTAATTAGAAAAAGAAATTAAATAGAGGAGCCCACTACACTACATGAATATTCGTTGTGGTTCTTAGTCTGAAGGGTTAATGCGATAGTCACCTTGTCAGCCAAAATTCAAATGGTACTAGGGCATCAACTATCCACAAAAATAATGCCTTCTGCAGTTGAGAGAACACTAACTGTCCCTGTGCTTTTCTTTATTTTAAATGCCAGAATCATTAACTCAGTTTTTACTGCAATTTAACAGTGACCATTTGCACATGGAATCAGCTAAATCCACACAGACCTACATATTCACTGCTGTATGCAAGAGGCTGGAATTGTTAATGGCTGAAAAACTGCAAATTTACCATGATTATGTCAGTTAAGCAACTGTTACATTTTTCTAGCAGAACTAGTATTTATGAGCTAGATTACAATTCGTTCCCATATCCTTAACCGTTCACTGCTGTGTCTATAGCGCATCCTTCGAAAGGTACCTGTATCAGTTATTGTAATAACTCAGGCATGTCTGAGACAACCATGGGGTACTTAACACAATCACAGTCCTATTTATGACTAGATCAGAGAAGCAGACTTGAAAAGTATGTAACTGTATTACAGTGAGATTTAATACGATAATATTTTTTAAGACGTGCATTTTTTGCTATCTGTCTGGTTGAGCTTATTCATAAGATATTTTAACATCCATTTTATATGGAAAAAAAAAAAATCTGAACTCTTTCCTAGAGGAGGTACAAAGAAAGAAAAGCCATTAGTTTGCCAAGGAGAAAATTATAGAATGAAAAAAGTACTAAAGACTCACTGCTTATACTGAGGAATTTCTGTAATTCAGAAAAATGATGTTTTACAACTCCTAAAATAGTCCCTTATCTCTGAATTTCCCAAACTGCCAAGGCAGATATGGCAGGGATTTTAAGAAGTTCTATTCTATGGGGATAAGAAGGCAAATGAAATGCAACTACATTAAATGCTCTCAGCCTCTATTCATTTCCCAAATAGAGAATAAATTTTGTAATTTAGAGTTTTATAATATTTACTTTGTTGTGAAGAGATTATATGTTTATATAACGTATACCAAATGTTAAAGTACAGCATAAAACAGATTACTTTTTCTAGCCTAAGCTTGATAGCATCTAGAGATTAGATATGAACAAGTTTAACAATGCTGCTCCACGATACAGCATTTACCACTAGCATTTCTAGGTCATGCACAGCACTACTTGGAAGATGGAATATACAAAACATACCACCTCAGAATTAGCATACTGGTGCTTTTTTTTTCCTCCTGTGTGCATCTACATGGGCATCAGGATGAAAGAAAAACCTCAAGAATTAGTTAAAAAAAATCACTAGATTACTTATAAATATACCATACTGTCACAAAGTGAAATGCATATTTTATTTTCATTCACTGTGACCTACTTACAGGCAGAACTCAGTAAAAAAAGTCTATTACACCCACAGAGTCAATAGAGTCAATTATGCAGACTTCACTCTGACAAAACTTCCACTGATTTTTATGCAAAATTCCTGTATTTTCTCAGCCAAGTGCAGAACTAATGTAGTATCTTTACACACAAATAACCAGATGACAGAGGTGAAATTCTGACTATATTGAGATCCATAGGATTTTTGCCACCAATCTCAATGGAGAGAGATTTTATCAGTAGTGTCCAATAAGGTTGAAAAGTCACACATCAATGGGCTATTCTGTGGCTAAATAAATGTCTTTTTAAAGTCACTGAAGGCCTTTCAAACCATAGAAAAACATGCAAGATTAATCAGGGTTTCATACAAGCCTATCAAAATACTATAGTTTCATTGCTTACAAATACCCTTCTACCACATGCAGCTCCCACCTCTGTCAGTAGGTTGAACATAATTTCAGTACTTTATTTCCTCTGTATCATAATTTTGGAGTTGTCACAATCATTATTCTCCCTTCTACTAATCTTCTTCCTGATGCCATTCTCCACCCACACATATAAATCATTTTGTTCTCAAGGTGTTTGACCAGCCTGCTCTCCCTGTACCTACTGAAGACTCCAGCGCAGTCACAAGACAGAAAGTCTACTCTTGTCCAAAGAAAAAGCATCAAATGGTCTCCTGTGTACAATGTATTAATAAGATTAATCTGTGATCTTGAGAAACCAACGAAACTGCTGTTCACTGTTACCTGAGCTCAAAACCTTTTTTAGCATAAACATACCTTCAGGTGGAAACTTGTGTGACAAAGGAAATACACAAACAAGAAGCTATTAGATCTCTCTGGGAATTCATACACAATGTGTAATTTAGTAATTAAACATTTTTGAATGCGGGACAACCTGCAAGTATCTGGTTTTCACTAGAGAATGTCAATATTTAAATATTAATACTAGTAGTAACACTAAATAATACTTTATATAGTATATTCTGTGGAAATGGCTTTCAAGGTATGTTTGCATCTAAAAGCCTTTGCAGACCACACTGAACTAGCTCAGAAACTACTAGTTTAAAGTAGAAACCATATTTTGGCTTGAACTAAAAAAAAATAGAAACAGAAGAACAAAAATACAACCTTTTCCCTTAGCTAATAATATACTTCTCAATTTACCAGGTCAAAGTCAAGTTTATTGCTACTTGGAATTCCTTGTTACAACAGAAGGAAAACAGTGTTGAACTTCTCAGTATCCCTCCCCTCCTTATAATGAGACCTTTTCTGACCATCCCTCCCCTTTCATTATGCCTTTTTCTCAGACACTGACAAAGCTCATCTTTCCAAAATAGTTGCCATGTATCATACATACAGTTGAGATAATAGATTCATATTGATGCTAGAAGTAACAAGCAATAAATATGCTGTTTCTTCCAGAGGAAGGAAAAAAGAAAATAACTGGATACATCACACAGATACTGTTTCAAGGTATTATTTTCTTTGCTAATCTCAAGTTTAACATACATTTCAAAATCTGCTATTTCAACCCCAAGAAAAGGAAAACCAAGAGGTGTTTATATGTGCATAAAAATTGAGCGCAGATAGCCCCATTAAAAATGGCATACTCATGGTACGATTAGAAAATAGACACTTGTAATACAGGACACTTTGGATGCAAGGACACTTTGGATGCAAGAAGGAACTGTGTGAAACCGTAAAAGCACAACCACGTACCGTTCCCTGAGCTCTGGTCACAAGTTCCAACTGCTCAAAACATTAGTATAATACATTAGTAGCAAAAAGCAGGTAGACAGAAGAGAGAGGAAGACAGAAAAATCATACTGCAAAAGCTAAACCTAGCTCTGGCTTCCAGAGAAATTTTTGCAGTTTTGCCAATCGGGAGAGGACGAGATGCTGCCCAGAACTTCGTGCAGCACAGATCTGACTGGAATCAAAAAGCAGAAGTTACATTTGTATTATGAAAAGGGAGGAGGACAGGTAGTGCAGCTGTGATGGAAATGCATGAAGAGACAAGGCTGGAAGTTTTACATAGCTGCTCATGCTCCTCTGCAATATAAAAGCATCATTGAGCATAGCATAGAGGAATTCACTGTTTCAGCATTACCAGAACCCCAAAAAGCCCTGAAAAATGCTGGCTTAGGGCAAACGATGTGGTCACAGCAGTTATAAACATCACTGAGGAAACCAGCACAGACCAAGATTTCACACCAAAATATCTTTCTAGGCATTTTTCAATATCAAATTTAAAAAGCTCTCAAAACTTTTGGGGAGAAAGGCTACAATTTATGAATCGTTATTTAATAAGTCGGTAATCTGATAGACTAAAGTGCCTGTTTATAACGCAAGGGCAATCAGCTTCCTGTCAGCTATTTGGTGGACAATGCTAAGGTTTTATAAAAGACCATAAATATTGACTATTTCCCCAAGTAGTGGTGAAATGCAAGTCTAAATCCATTATACTTAATTTTGGTACTTAATACAAATAATTAAAATCTCAAATTCTGATACTGCTCAACAACTAAGGCCTTTGTGGACCCCAGTATATCCTTAGTAACAGCTGTGTCCCACATTAACAAAAATTCCCTGCTTTTATAACATAAAGGCAACTTCTTGCTGTGTGTATCTCCTTCTTTTCTCAGCTGGGATGGTAGGCAGTCACAAATCAATCCAGAAACTGGGGCAGGATGGGGAAGAAGGAGAAATCTACCTTTACCAGCTGACAGCTTTCATGTGATAGAATAAGTTGCACGACAACATTCATGCTTCATTTCTCAGATATTTTTGTGGCAGGATAAGGAAAGGAAAGACAAAAGCTAAAGCAAAATCATCTCAGATCAATGCACTGGACTGCTTCCAATCTCTCAATCCTTTATTACACGAAACAGTGGAGACAAGACTGATCTGCCTTCCAAGGAACTGTGCTGCAGGCTGTAAAAATAAGAGCTGAGTTTTCAGGTAGGAGTTTAAAAATCTGAATTCTTGTTTCTGCATACAATGTGTGTTTAGTGAAGTATTTCAGTCCAAATAAAAGCCATTATTGCTTCAGGTTAGACAGCAATTCAAATATCAAGAAGGCAACAATACCCTTGACAGACTATCTAGAACATCACGTTCCCACTCTTGAATTTATGCCACGAGCATCCTAGTGAGCAGAAAGAGCAGCTAAGTGATATGAAGGATAGAAGAACTGACTTTCCAAATGGAAAGAGTTTATAGCTGATAAGATATGATTCGTATCATAGGTGATCACATGAAGATGTTAAAAGAAGAAAAAAAAACCCACAGTGTTTGAGGGTTATGGAACATTTAGAACAGGGACATTTATTACAGCAAGAAAAAATATTTTACCAAGAAAGAGCTTCCTGACAGGAAGGTACATTAGACTAAGAGTATTATCCCAAATGCCTTGCAGCAACTTGAATGGATTTTTGCATCTAATCTGAACAAACACATCCGGGAATGCTTTGAGATCTACCTAATTCAGAAGCCTTAGAATCAAGCCGTGAAACTGGATATACAGTATGACTAAACAAGGACCAATCGGGAGATTAAATGCATTACTTTAAAATATATTTTAAAATTTCTGTGGACATTCTACCCCTCCCTTCGCCCTCCAGTGTGAACACAGTCATACATAACAATAAAATAAAGGGAAAAAAATCTGCTGGTCACTCTGGCAGAGCTAAAGCTAAGCTGACAGTAAAACCAAAACATGCTGTTTGTTTTGTTGCCCATATTTATTCAATTCACTTCTTTCCTTTATACCCAGGTATTAAGTATATAGATACCATTTGATATTTATGCAGTCATCATTCAAAGCTTACATTTTCTATGTAATAAAAACCTTTTAACTTTTACTAATGTTCAATACAAAGATGGCAACTAGGAAGCACAGTTGCAAACAGAATAGAGGGAGACTGTCACACGCAGCAACAACATATGAACTACACATTGGAAAGACTCAGAATTTCCCAAGATCCAGTGACAGGCAAATCTTAGTGGAAGATGCTGGAGGTTTAGCACTTCAGAAATTCAGTTACACACATACATGGAAACAACATCCCTGTGAGAAGTTGATCAGACATCTTTAAATGACTTATTTGTCCTTCATCTCATTACTTATGTCTCTAGAGTGTTAGGCCGATGTGCAATTTTGAGCAACTGACATTAAGAAATAATTATTGAATCCAGTATGAAGTTTTTCCTTCTTTTCCCAAATTCAAATTCTATCACTGCCTGTCCGCAAAATTTCACTGAGGCCAACGAAGATTCAAGGCTTCACCAATCAGTACTTAAAGTCTGAGTACAAGAAAACATTTTTCTTCTGGCGCCTGAAAGAGAAACTGTTCCACTGCAGATGGGACCCTGACTTACACACAGGTCAGCAGATCTTTGAAATCTTGGTATTTTTAAAGTTCTGTCATTTTCCCAACTAGGCTCCAGGTTGTTTGGATCCCTGGCTGTCTTTGAGAACGAAGGAAGGCAGTAGGAAGGAAGGAAGAGACAATCTCTTTTAAAAAGTTGCCATTTCTGAAGCAGTCTTCTCTTGTACAAGACTTCTTTTATAAAGGGTGAATGTATTTATAGCTATGACTATCTCGCAGAACAAAAGCTCTATCTGGATCATGTATAAAAAAATCTTAGAAAGAAATTGTTAGGAATACTGTATGTTTTCTTAGATTATCCCCAGAATCTGTTCTACATATCCTATGTAGTCTCAGAATACATACGGTAGTATTTACATTGTTACTCATTCACCATTCATGACTGATAGTGACCTGTATTTCACATAAATTAAAGCCTGTGTAATACTGAATTAATTTAATACAATGAACAAACATTTTTTATATATATGACATGAGGGTTGCATGAGGTGAGAACACATTTACAGTGACCATAAGAACTACAGATACAGTTCCACAGAGCTGTTTTATACTGAAATATTTCAGCACTAGTATCTTACCTGTCTTTTTACATTTTCCCTTTACATCCACATATACTAATACTGTGCTTGTATCATTACAATTTGCTGGATATCAGGGATGTTATCTTCATAATATGCTAATAGAAAAAGCATAATACAGAAAACAGTGTACAAGATCTTAGTTCTACACTAAAGGAGCATATATGAATCCTGACCTGATATGAAATGTACACAAATTGAGATTATAAAGCATGAGATGTTATGTGACAAAACTAGTGTTCAAAAATTGTCAATATTACTTAGAGCAGAACATTACTTGTATCAAATACTATCAGTCTTCTTTCAAGACATCTGACTACCCAAAAGAAAATATAGCATATAAGAAATCAGTGCAAATAAGACATATTAAAAAAGGTATATGTTAGCAACTAAAGATGAGAGATTTCTGGATTTACCTGTATCAAGTTCTCAAATATTCAGCAGTATTTAGCTTCGTAGTACTGAAAGACTACCACAGTACGGCATTCCATTACTGCATTAGCAATTAGCTTGCATTTTATCAGTTACCCTTGGGAACAGTAGATTTAAGTATTACTGTGAGCTCAGCATTATGAAGGTATGTTTATGAGGCTTAATGCAGTGAAAAGCCAGAGTACAGCAGCAGCATTTAGGAAGAACTGTAGCACAAGGAATACAGATACCACTGACAATATGGTGTACAATTAGCATTTATCATTAGAAATATTCTCACAAACACAGCAGTATGAATGGTAACTCCCATTTCCAAATCACTGATTTTAAAATATGTACAGCACAATATAGGTTATAGAATTATTCCAGTTTATATAAATTAATATGACTGCTTACATGCAAATGTGCCTCTTGGATATTTACAGTTCCCAGCTCTATGCAAAGCAATCAAATGATTTAGTCACTACATTTTAGAGGAAAAGCAAAAGGACTAACAAATGTTAGTTGAAAAATATTTTCATCACACTTCCCTAGGATTTTAATATTCAGAAAAGAGAAGTTCTCTAGTCAATATTATCACAGTATTTTATCCTACTGCTGCAGATAAAATAATTTAAGGAGTACATAACAAGTATATAGCACCTTACCCTTTCTACCGGTGAACCATAGCATGCAATGACGAAACATAGCAGTGGCAGATGGCATTGGTGTTAGTAAATGTGAATAAAAGGATAATAGCAGAGAAATGGTGACTGGCAGACAAGACACAGAAATGTAGATGAAATGAATGCAAGCTGGTAAATCTTGAAGCAAAGCTCCACCTTTAAGCCAAATGTTGCCTCTAGTCTCCTCATAATTGAGCATTAAGTTCTATTCGGGTACAAATTGCAACCTTCAGACCAGTCTTGATTCTCTTCATACAGAAATGCATAATTGTATCTTGATAACGAAGATCAGAAACGTTTTGTAAGCGAAACCCGTAATCAGAAGCCCATTACTTTCTCCCCTTGAGTGACTTATTCTTTACATTTTTAATCTCCAAATCCTGCCAGAGCTACAGTCTCTTTCTAGCACATATGTATGCACTGCAGATGTAAATCCCTGCCTAACCTGCAGCACCACTGGATCCAGAATGTTCTCAGTGTGCTCATTCATGCTGTTCTGTTGCCAAACATTTAAAATCATCCATCAAATACAAGTGGAATCTATTATAAGAAAAAACAATCTCTTCTTTCAGCTCACCCTGAAAATGGAAGGTTTTCTGATCAACAGTTATTGTGAAGGTGCTGTCGTCCTCATCGTCTATACCAATCACAGCTCCCTGTGAAACAAAGAACAAAATCCTGATAAGGCAAGCAGTGACATCAGCAGCATACACTCTATCACTACACCACTGGAATTTAAAAAGCATTGACAAATTAGAAGCAAACTGAATACAGTAAAGAGCAGAAATAGTCTCAGTTTAGTCATAGGACACAAGTCAGTTCTTTAAAATAATAAATTTTTAGTTGCAGAAAAAACAGTAATTATTTCTAAAACTGTGATTTTCTGGATAATGATATGCATCTTTTATTTTTGTAATTGAGGTGGCTTTACGCTACAGCATCATTATAGTAAACAGTTTTCTACTACATTCCAACTTATATTTTAAAGAATAGTTGGGAGCAATATTTTATAAGTACTTTCCATGTATAAAAATAATAATTCATAGATACTCTACAAAAAGAAGCTCTTGACCTGATTTTATCTACCAGCTTATAAAAAAAAAAAAAAAAACATTCCAGCAAAATGAACTTGGCCTATCATGTCATGCCACTGCTACACTGCATGATCTAATTTTCAGTCCCTAAGTAAACATTATCAGTAAGTCAACAGGATCTGTCAAAAGCAGCTAGCCTTGCAGTCTCATTCCTCATGAATTATTAGAAGGAAATGCAAATAAATTATAGAGTTAAAGGCCATCCGTGCTCAGCTATTTACAAATCCATGCACATCCTCTTCACTCCTGCCCCCCCCCAACCACTTAACAAATAACACAGTTTTTCACCCAGGATAAGACGACACTGAAAAAGAACCATTCCAGGCTTCTACCAACTCCAACAAATTATAACATTTAGTTAAAAATACTTCAAAAATCACCAGCAGATTTACTCAGTTTCTCTTCTCCGTCTCCAGAAGACACAGCATCAGTATCTGTTTTATCCTTCCCCCGCCCACAAAACAGACAGACATCACTGGAAGGTGCACATATTTAAAGGGTAAATTCTGCCCTTACTGTCCAAGTAAACAGCAAGCAACAGTAGCACGAGCACCCGTGAGTGAATTCCAACAACTGCTTCATTTCATTCAGCCAAGTATCATTCAGCAACTGCGGAGTAGGGGGTTAGGTAAACAGCAGGCTGGCCAAAACATAAGAATTGTTTTGGTACAGACTTAGGGGCAGGGACATCTGAATCAATCTTAGTCACACACATTCTTCATAGCCCCTATATGAGGTTTCTGGCCAATGGCACCAGCTCATATATGGCTGGGACTATCACAGGGACCACAAGGCTGAGTGGAAGGAACAGGTCCAATTTAATAGCACCAACCATATGTAATTCAAGGCTATATAGCAGGAAAGGATAGCTCAAACAGGTTCTTTTCCCCTCCACTGCCAAAAATGTACCACTTAACTTCTCCAAAGGAGTATCTTCCATACAGGCTTTTCAAGGACACCTCTGTGATCACTATGAAAGAGGCACCTAAGAAGTGTACCCAAGCCAGTATAACTCTGAAAACTTTCAGTGCCAGGACATAACAACAAACAGATGACTAGTCATTACATTTGGAGACTATCTGGTAATCATGCAGTGTGCCAGTGACATGACATGATGGGCCAGATTCATTTTGCCAGAATGATTTTTTTTTTTTTTTTTAAATAGACCAATAGATAAAAAATGTCTAGCACTTTACATGTTTTGCTACGCAATAAATCAGAAGATCACTGCAAGTTGTACAATACCATCCTCCTCACCAGCTATATCAAAAATCTGTAAGTCAGAAACCAAGAACATGACCAAGATATTCTCCCCAGAGAATATAGGTAAAACTAATGTAAGGCTAAAAAGGTCAGACTAGGACAGCCAAATCCTGCCTCCATCCTAAGCAGTGGGAGGAAACTGAGGAGGAGGAAGAGCACACCGTTGTGTCTGATCTCAGCACAAAGCTGCATGAAGTGCATGCACTCTAATCGCAATGCTGAGGCAAAGGGTCTGGGCATAAGCATAGAAAATGCTTCTGTTGTCATGTAGGTAATACATATGGACAAGTAAAAGAAAAACTAAAGTCTTAAAGTTTGAGTGTATATTCCAGAAAACTTAAGCAGGACCTAAGCATAGTAGAGATGACAATAGATTCCTCTACGAACACACCTTCCTAAATACACTACGACAGTCAACGAAAGAATTTGAAGATGAAACTTCAGGCCTATGAAACATGTATCAAGAGCAAAAAGGTGAGGAACAAGCTTTTAAAAATCCATTCAAGCAAAAAGGAAGCATTTTAGCCAAATTGCTTAAATTACATGTTTGTTTACATTCGCACCTACCGTTACAAATCAACAATTACTCTAAACAGAAAACCTCTTTGATAGAATTTCAGACTGCAGAAACCCATCTGTTCAGCTATCAGTATCACTGTCATCTGCCAGAACTGCTTTACAAAAGTAGAAAAAAAGAAAGATTCCTTCCTCCCTCACAAAAAAAAAAAACCAAACCCCACGCACATTCAGAGAAAGGGTGGAGGAGTCAGCAAATCTTCAGAAAACTCCAAAGAGTAATTTGGGGTGGGAGAGTGGCAGATGAGGGAAGGGAAAGGGATTGTTTTATGTTAAATACATATAAAAATGAATCATGCAATATTGAACAGATTGTTCACTTTTAATATTTCCTAAACTGACAGGCTGAGACCAACCTCCACATTAACAGGCTTACAACACTATTAAAGCAGGCATGGTTTTTCACACTAAATTTTTCTACACAATGCAAAAAAACATCCTCATGAATCTTTGGGAATGTAATATTCTAGATAGCGGTTTGAGTTTACATTACCCTTAAAGAAATTCTAAATTAAGATACCAAAATATTAAACAGGGGAAAGTGCAAAAAAGTCATCTGGAATCCAGATGAATGGAGATTCTCTGTAGGAATCTCAAAAGGTTATCGGTACCCGTTTAATAGGCCCACAGGAAGACTAGAAAAGAGTAACAACAGAAGGAAGGAATAACCAGAAGAAGCAGAGTTCTGCTGCAACACTCATCATATTGTGTGTCAGACCACAGATCACCTTCCCTATACTTCTCTTACTTCAAGACTCAAAATGCTCCCATGCACACCCATTATCCTCCTGACTCCTTCCCCCTATTTACATCAGCTCTTCACACGACCGCTGCATACTGGCACCAGAGATTCTACAAGGAATGGGAAAAAATACAGAAAAAGGACTTGTGCAAGAAATATTTTTGGTAAGTGCATGACCACAAGGTAGAAACTGGGCATGTGCAAATACATCACAGCATTCCCAGCTCACTTCAGTACTGTCACGTCAAGCTACAACAGCAGCATTCAAGGTTAAATGTCCCAAGCCAGAATGCCTCAAACAGGTAACACTCAGCCTTCCGACTCTGCATCTTCTTACCTCTGTTTCCCCAATTTGTAACCCCCTTAGCTGATATTTCAAAAACTTTGCCTGCTGTGTTCTTCCTTCCCTTTCCAGTCCTGCCTTGTTTTACTTAGCTCAAGCACAGTCAAGTGGCAGGCCTAAAGAGTGTCCAAACCAGCAGAATGGAGGACACAATAAGAGAATAAAAGTAAATCAGAAGGAAACAGTTTTGCAATGACTTCTGTAGCTACAGAACATACATATACATACATATGTATCTCCACACACAAAGAAATGAGAACTGCAAACAGCAACTTTTTCATAGTGTGCTACTACTAACCCATCTTACTCTATCATATAATGTTTTTCATACAATGTAGAAAATAGATAATGTTTTTATACAATATATAAAATTATAGAATGTAATCTATACATGTCATGCCCTGCATGTCACTTGACCTCTAATGTTTTCTTTCTTTAAATACTTTCACTACTTCATTATTTTGCTGAGTCAGGAATAGAGCCCAAACCTCAAAAGTCTCCTTGCAGTTCTCTCCATTAGGCCATACTATACACAATAAGTCACTAAGTACTGAATAAAACAACACTTACCCTGAGTCTAACACACCCTCGGCGTGATCCTCTCATCATTTTGTCTTTTGACTGAAACAGAAAAAAACAGATCACTGGGTTAAAAAATACAGTAAGAATTGCAAGGAGAAAGCAACTGAGTAAAGAATAAAGCATTTTTGTATAATGTTTTATTGACTGATTAAACGAGATGCAACTTCTGTTACAAAATAGGTTAGCTCTCACACAAATGAAAATAGACCACCATGGTATCAAAAAAGTAATCCTGTAAAAAATAAGAATACAATATCCCACTTAAAATAGTTTTGTAGATACTTTGAAGAAATACTTAGAAGATGCAGTCCACACCTTTACAGAAAGTAAGAAGTGAAGAAAAAAGGAATTAAGAATATTAAAAAGTGGCAGTACACTGATTTACATCTTCCTCCTTTCTCTCCCACTCTCAGAGAAGTATCTGTATAACAAAATCCAGCTGTGCAGGCAGAATTGTACAAATGAAATTATATCTCTGCCAGAAAGTTTCACAGATTCATACTCCTTTTCATACAGATAAAAATTTCATGTTCAGACAGGTTTCTATGTCTACTTCCTAGATAGTACAGCCTGCTTTCATTACAACAGTTCGAAAAGTTATGTTTATAACCATTTAAGTGGTAAGAGCCCAGATCAGAAAACAGGATTCTTATGTTCATAACCAGTGTTCAAACCTGTAGACTAGCCCACCTTGCAGCTAAATTACTGAATCTCTTCTTTAGTATCTGTTTGAAGCACTGACAAGGGAATTCCAGGGGAAAAACCTCAACCCCCCAAACAGGCAATTCTAGACAGCCAACTCACTTCTAGCTTGAAATTGTGATACCTTGAACTTTCAGCTATTCCCAGCACTGACTCAGGTAGATTTGTCAGTAACTTTCTGCCAATGTCGTAAGTGTTATTGGGCAATATTTGCAAGCCCAAGTGGCACACATACAAACTCTTTAGGATAAAGAAAAAAAAAACATTCTGGACACCCTAAATACTCAGTTTTCTGATAGATGCAAAACTACTTCTGTTTTTTAACTACACACACACGTTCTGGTTTTTAAATGATAAATTACACGCCATTGTAGCCTTATCTGCAAAGGTAGTCTTGTCTAATACAACCCCTTCACTCTTACCACCCAAATATTCAAGCTACATTCTTTGAGGTCATGAAAACACAGCTATCACTGGTGTCTCATGAACAGGTATTCTTGTTGTCATCTTCTGAAATATCCACTTCTTTCCAACAGTACCTTAACAATTCCATCTAGACAATATATTGATGTGATTATGACCAGCCCTATTTTCCCTGAAGCCATTAGACAATGAAATCTTATTGATATTAGTGAGAAAAAAGACAGGAACCAGAACTATCGGTCTTAACAGCAACAAATTATTTTTCATCTGCTACGTTTCTGAGATATAGCTACGTATCTGAGATATAGCTACAAGGAAAGCATGAAGCAGTCACAGCAAGTCCTATTCACTAATTTAAAAATAAAGCAGTCAGAGCTTCAAATAAAGTTATGTTTTTTCCGATCCCTCACTCAATTCAGTCTCTAATTTGACAGAGTTGACTTCTGAATGTTAGAAAACATCAGTATTAATCTATTTGTTTTCACATCAATACATGTTAGCTGGTCAAAATGAAATGGATGTAAAGACCAGCAGTCCATCCATAATGTATTCCACAGATAGACAATTTCTTTGTAGATTTCCTGAATGAAAACTTCTACATAGGGAAGGTGGTTTTTTTAAAGCTCAAAACCAGGAAAGGATCTAGAAACAAAGTTACTCCAATAATTTTCTATCAGAAATGGTATATACTTGGGACACACCTCCCTAGAGTATACTTTTATTTTTTATATTCACTGTCTTGAGCGTTCTCCTAAAATGGGAGGACACTACTGAGAGCTTATTACTCCCTCTGGTGGTTTCAAGAAGAAATACTGGTATTGTCTTAGCAGGAAAGAAAATATCTGGACTGAGGATGCAACTCTGCAGCAGCTGACAGAAACCTATCAGGTCTGACTGTCCGGATCACACACTCCAGGCTCTCCAGTGTGAAAGGCAAAGCGCTCCCAGCTCGCTGTACTGAGCACAGGCAGGGAACCAAAGCAGACAAAAAGCAAAGGTAGCAGAAGAGACATTTGGTTTGGTTTACACCCCTCAACCAGCTAAGTGCAGGGAAGATGAGAGCTAGTCCTAGTGCAAGGGAGGGCAGAATCCCAACAACACTGATTTCCACTGTGCAGATTGGCTATCAACTCAACTGCAAAAGATACTGTAAAAGCCTTCCTTTTCCTTGCACACCACATTTTAATGGAATGGAAATTAAGTTTAAACATTATAATGTTCTTAGTCTGCAAAAAGATTCACAAGATAAATCACAGGTTCAGAGTGTGGTCCTATGTACTTAAAATTTTCTCATCTTCAGACAGAGCTTTAATTGGTTAATACCAATTATAATGAAGCAGTAAATCTAATTCATTCTACCGAAGTGGAATAAAGTACCTATAATTCTACTATCTGAACTCCCTGTGCACTAAAGCATGCAGCTATCATCGCACATAGTGCTGTATTCTCTCATCAGAATACAGCAAATTTTTTACTGATTGCTGCAGGACAGTATTTTAAAACATAACTCAGCTGATGTTTTAGATTTGCCTCCCTCCAAAAGTAAAATTTTATAAAAAATACAATTCAGACAGCTTCAGCTTCCCCTTAGAGCATTATGTTTTACCCTGTGATTGAAAGCAGGCATGGGTATCCAATATGCCCTATACTTGGTCAAGTATTCTTGGATAAATAAAGCCATCCCGTAACTGTTTTGAGGAATGGTTCCATTTCACTGAACAAAATCTCAGACAGCAGAAAGACATCTCTGAATATCTAATTAAAAAGTCACATTTTACTTTCTTTTTATATTTAAAGTTTTAATACGCAGCTATCTTTTTTCAGTGATCAGTTTTCTAATCAGACAAAATGACATTTTCAATAATCTTTCAGTACAGAGTGTACTGATTTTTATTATAATGGACTTGCATAGGTTACAAGCAGACAGCCACACGAGATAAATTTCAGCTGAAACTGAAATAAAAATTTGTAAAAATTAACAAAGCTATGCAGTATTACTGCAGGGGAATGTAGGCATCTCCCAAAGAAATATGGCCTTTATTGGTTTCTTTTTTACATCCATACAGTGAAGCTGATCAAATATAGAGCTGACCTAACATAAGGGTAACCTACAACTTCTTCGAGAAATTAAAATAATGCCTGGGTCTATTTAAAAAAACAAAACAAAACAGAACTAAAATCCTAACCCCCCACAAAGGCCCCCAGCCCAGCTTCACCTTTAGAACTACTACTATTCATTTGAGTTTTAGCTGTTGCATGGGAAGTTTAAGATTTCAGTATAAAACCCAGATGCTGTCTGCCTCCAAAACTTCTCAGGCACAAGTTCTGCTTGTGCAGAAGTGCACAGAACTTTAAGAGGTACATTTTTGACTCCTACAGTGCTGTCAAGGAAATCTCTAACATAAGTACACAGATGAGCAAAACCATTTATGACAATTATTTCCCATCAGGGATGAAGAACCTGGAACAAGCTCTATTTATAAACAGTGATTTCTGCAGTTTAACTACATCTACAGGAGAAGATTTAGTTTGGACCACTTTCCATAATATTGTCCTCATCAACTGCTAAGCCAATCCTCATTTTTCAAGCAGAAATAAAACTCAACAATTTAAAAACTTCACATGCTGTTCCCAGCCCACCATTCCTCCAGCTCCCTTGCAAAGCACACCCCACTCTCAGAGGAGGGCCTCCTCAAGGTCACAGTCACCATCTAACAGCCATATTGTTGCTGCAGCTAAAGCTTTGACTTTTGTGGATGCAGTCATAAAGCAGGAACCAAACCACTGCAGCAGTAACTGAGGATGCCACAGGGGCACCAGCAATTCCTAAAGCATGATCCAGGATTGTAAGAAAAGTGCGTTTTTTCCTCATATTTTGAGAGCATAAGATATGGAAGAAACTCATGTTCAGTGGAAAGATACTATGTTCAGAAAAAGCACACAGTATAAACCCAAGCCACCATTAAAAAGACAGTAGAATCAAAATCTTTTAAAAATCATTCTATTTTTTAAGTGTTTAGAGACTTAGTTACATCAAATCAACACATTTCTTGTCTGATAGTGCATATATATATATATAAAAAAAAATAAATTTGCACTGAAATAAAGGCTGCAACAGCTGGCTTCCTAGAAATTGTGCACTGATTTGGGTTTTGTTTTTTAAAGGAAAGTGTATGCAGCTAAAGTTAACAGCAAACACTACAGGGAAATTTGCTTCATCGGGGCTGTAAAACTCTCCTCCCAGAATAAAAACACTCTCTAAACTTTGCCTTCCCAAAATTAAAATTTCTAATGTTTAGATTATGCATCTGTTCCCAAACGATGCACATTACTCTTCAGCCTACATATCAATGGTGGGAGACGAAGCTTGTATTTCTAGGGGTTCAACGTGTGTAAACAGCACTTACTAGTCAACTGTTTTTCTAGAAACAAAACAAACCAAAAAACCCAGATAAACTGCAGTACATTGAGTGATTTCTAATTACTCCTTTATAGCAAGCAAGCAACTATATGTTGGTGCTTATAGATGTCTTGAAACAATAGTTATGCAAGTCCGAGAAAAGTTCCTGTGTAGTTTAAAAGTTAAGAGCAAAAACTGGCGAAGCTTATCCACATATAAAGCAGCAGTTGCTCTTACTGGGGCCCATTTAACCCCAACAGATGCCATGTATATCTGAAAAGAGTAATGCAGCAATTTATGGCTCCTGACATAGAAAAGCATTACCCTGCTTATAGAATCCTACAAGAAATGAATACATGAGAGGCCTTAACTGGATCAAGGTGTAAAAGATACAGCGCTATCATAGGACCCTCCCTTCAGCCTCCTCCCCAAGAAGCACAGCTACAGACCAAACAGCCTGTATCTGCAACAGGACTGGGTATCTGATCACCATGTTGATCTTTTCAAATTTCTAAATACTGTAATTGCTATTAAAAGTTCATACTGTATAATTCTAATTTTTTTAAAGAAAGCTCATTCATTAATTGTCTCTCTCGCCTGACAATTCACTAGCTCATTAGGCTCAGCCTAACTGCTCCATTCCCAACCTGCATTGGGGAAAGACTTCTAAATAGCTAGAAACCTTAAACTAAGTTGTAATCCAACAACAACAAAAATCGATCCTCTAGATTGCCACTGGTTTTATTTTACACGCCTAATAAAGAAAATATAAAAAACATGCAATAGATGAGATTTTGCAGGTAAGTGAACAGATTTAGTACTGAACTGGTTTTCTTTGCATCCACAGTTAGAGTGTGAGCTGTACTCTACTGATTCGCCAAACTGCACCCATCTCAATAGAGATCCTACATGAGCACCCAACTACACTTCATCAAGTTAGTGGAGCAGACAACACGGCCGACTTTGGGAGGACAGGTCACATACAGTTCAGAGTGCCAGTACAAAAGTAACCCATCAAATATTTTTGAACAAATCTGAACAGGCACAATATGTTTATATCAGATGAGAAATGCCAATAACATGCACTGCAAAGTGATGATCAAGTATTGGGAGACCTAAAACCAGACCCATGGCCTAACTACTAAAGATGAGTCAACTACTTAAATTATAATCCTATAACAATTTAATCAGTGCATCAAAACCTGTGATACAAAGCTTAAACTATGTACAAAATTCAATTTAGTGTTGCGTAATAGCCATCAATATTTTTTATCCTGTGTCCATAAATTCAGAATTCTTTTTATTATTATACCTAGTTTGCTTATAGTTTTGTCTGGTTTTATTAGACTTACTGAGCTGTTTGCAGTGCATGTGACAGGTCAAGTTATTACAGGAAAAAGTGTCACCTCAGCTGAGAATGGAAAGCAGAGACCTCAAAGGGAATGTTTTCGCAAAAGCAGATGGGTTTTTTTCCTGTTTTCTTGGGATTTTTGCACACAGCTGTTGATTGAGAAACTGTATTTGGAAAAAGCAGGAAAACGCATTCAACTGAAAGTCGCTACCATAGGGGCACCGAGCCATGACTCCAGCTTCACAGGCATCATTTGAAATCAAGTTAACAAGATTTGTTTTCAGTTCATCACCAAAGGTTCATGAAACTGCTGAAAAATTTGAGTCCCCCTCCTCAATATCTGGATTGTACAATCCACAAGCAATTCTTCAATACGGTACAACCAGTATTAAAGTTGCCAACCAGCAGCAATCTTTAAAAAGCACGAGGGGAAAAATATTTTTACCCCTCCACAACTACTTCCTCCTAACGACTAATCCTAACACAGATTTTGCTCCTGAAAGCATTCAACCAGCATATGTTTTTAAAAGCAGTTTGATGGAATGACCAACAAAACAACAACAGAATAGCTAAGCATTTAAATCTATTCTATAGGCATTTACTGGTACAAGAATCTTTAAGATGATGGGAGGCTACCCAGTTTTGTTTCAAGAATATACACTATGGAGTTGTCATACACAACAGTTTTTTCTTGCAACCCTCATTCACTATACAAGGCAGCTGTTTAAGTCTACAACATTTTGAACAGTTCTCCTTTCAATACCACCATACGTCAAATATCCAGTTTTAAAATATTTTAAGGAACTGACCTTCCTATCTACTGGCCCTGGTTTTAGCATTGTTTGCACAGCTATGCCAGTTCTGCTTTCCATTTATTATACAATTAAAATATTTATTTAAAGAGTACACTTAAAACAGAATTTAAAGCAGATTTTCGATCTTGAGGGGTTCTCTGGATTATTTCTACAGGATTCCCAAGGGTTATCAAGGCTATAGCTGATGTGTATTTAAGACAACACTTCTGCCAGAAAACACAAACAAAAAGCAAATTGCCTTCAACTCCCTCTTCCTCCCTAGCCATTTCTTTGTCTTTGTGCTATTTTCCAGTATAATGCCAACACACATTTTTATACTGCAGAAAACAAATAACAGAACAAATTCAGCTGAAAAAATAAATCAGCAGTAAGTTATTTTTCAGCTGGAATCCCGCTCAGGGAACAACTTTACAGCTCCTGTGCCAGCAGAAGGCAGAAATGAGCCACTTCAAGACTTTTCTGTTTAATATTGTCAGTGCAGCCAACTACACATCATAAAAATCACAATGCTTCAGTAGACTTACATTTGCTACATTTCCAAGAGAAAACATTGGTGGATTCACAAATCAAAGAATATTGTGGGGGGAGAAATTTGTCAAACCATTGGTCAAACTGATCCAAAATGGCACACAATCATTTATTTCATATTTTGCTCTTCCAAAAAAAAAGAAAAAAAGTAACCATTTACTGCTACTAAACAATCATTTACTCGAGCAAAACTCTGTAAAGACAATATTTGGATGACAAGTCCAGATCATACTCTCTGAAATGTATATTCATAAACTCATTGAAAGAAATGTAATTATAAGCAAATTTGAGGATTTTTTTTCTTTCAGAATAGAAATGTACAAACACAAACTACAGAAAAAGTAAGTGGAAAAAAAGCAAAGAATTTGGCATTGTAAAAAAACTTCCGTAAACCAATTTGGGAATGTGTGTGAGAAACATCTGCATTCATGCTTGCAAGTAGTACTACTAGTATTCACTGCAATACAACTAAGTAGAGAAGAATAAACAAATTAAAACAGAAATAAGTGTGAACATTAAATTCTCATTTTTTCTGACTCAGACTTGATGTAAAATCTTTTGCCTTGCTCCTTGAAGTTCTGATCATGTCAGAAATGTAAATTTAATTGAATTAATTTGCTTCTGATGTATGTCTCCAAAATATATTTAGGTTAACATCTACTCATTTTACCAAAAGACAAAGGATACTAATTTAGGTGAGGGGGGTTTTTTCACAAGTGCAATCCTATTGCACGCTAACTCTGTCTGAATGTTTATTCCACATCAAGGGTACTTTTCTGCAGTCTATTTTAAGTTACTACCAAAGAAGACTAAATACAACAGTGCAAGGACACACCTATAGAGAGACATATGTTTCTGGATCTAGCTCTGATGGGAAGTTTAGCTGCATCAAAAGTTACTACCCTGCAGTCTTCCACAGCTCCTCTGCCAAAGGTTAACTGGCTATTGGATCTACTGGAGAAAGTGTTTCCTGCATGCATAACTTTCTGGATTGAAATGGGCTGAGTCTGCAGAGGTGATGAACAGGTAAAAGCTGATCAGTTAACTGTAATCTCTCCTATCAGCAAAACTGCTTCCAGATTGCATGTCTACACAGCCAGGTTGAAACAATCTCAGCCTCCCCCACCCATGCAATAGGCTCATAGGGAAGGGCCAGTTTCAGGCTCAAAAAATCATTCAGTTACACTTCCACAAGCAAAGCAAGGCAACTATATTGCTTCAGACTGAAACTGGCTCAGAGGGAACGGAGTACACAACCATATGTACCTGATCACATAGATAAGCCTTTAATGCAAAATACAAGTCTGCATATACAGAATGACAACTGGACATTTCCCCACATAAATAAAGCCCCCAAACCCACTAGCATTCCAAATTAAAGTTGCTTATGTACCACAGCCTTATAAACTACCATTCAGGAGTTATTACTCTAAAACTAAAGGTAGAGCTGAAAGAAACAGTATCCCACTACCTTCTGAGTGCTAATATTAGTACTTGTGAGGCATGCAGTCAACTGGGACTTGCTCTGAATTATCTTTCAAACCCATGCTCCAGCTGACCCTACAGCCCTATGAGTAATCACGCCAGCACACATGAAGAAGCATGCATGCTGAAGGACCAGTTCTTTTGGCAGCCAGTCGTTCAACACGATACACACCCAATGAAGAATACAAGAATGAATTCAGATGTCTAGAGAATGGCATACACGTACTTTACAGACATATGCGCAGAAAAGATAGTACATGGATAAGGAAAGCATTCTACAGTAAATTTTAACTGCAGGCATTTCTTAGCGGTAAAGGCACACAAAGCAGAGAACATGATTTGACTTCTTGAACCCAACTTGAATTTTTTAGGACAGGTAGTTAAAAAAAAGGATTTTTAAATTTGCAAACTGAAAGTCATTATAATAACAGAGAACATAATAAATTATACAAAATAAAAGTGTAATGCATATGTAGAGATACCTAATCATAGGAAATAATGAAATATAAGAACTGATTTTTATTAAACAGGTGAAGACCACAGACTGAAAGTCAGTGCAATAACCAGATTTATTATTACATGCAATAGTCATTAGCAAATGTTTCCATTCTGTAGCTGAGCATTAAATGACTTTGCACCTTGGACCTGTACTTAGACTACACTCGCTAATTCATCTCAGTCAAACAGCTGACATTTGAACAGCCATTAAAAAGCAACTATAAAAGCACTTTTATTTCTCCATCCATATTCCAGGTTGAGGGATTTTGAACCTGCATGAACCAGAATTGTTTGAGAGTCTGTAGCTGTTTTATGCCGAGAGCCTTATAAACTCCTAGGTCTGGAGAGATAAGCTGTTTCCTAGCAGGGCTGGAAATCCAGTTTCGGGGGAAAAAAAAGTTTTATATGCAATGCTTCTGTATGAATATACCTTCACAGACAGCATGATATACCAAGTTATTTGCTGTAAATGTATTACAATTGACTACAGGCTAAATTTCTGTTTTATTCAGACTGACACACTAATAGTAATTGCTCCATGCTAAGGAAACTTAGCTATGCATGAGGTTCAGCCAGTTACCCTTCTCATTTAAGGGCATATCCTTGAAAAAATTAATTTGTGCTGTTAAAATATTTGTAACTTAATTCACATTTTTATACAAGAAGCTGAACAAGCTAGCAAGTCAGGATCCATCAGCAGTTATGCAAAAACAGAGTCAAGGAAAACATCCCTGTTTCTTAATACACTGCACTTTAAAAGTTCATGCTAGAAAGTAGGAAGTCCTCAACAGAAGCAAGGCAGTCAGTCTCAAACTGGGAAGCAACCTGCCGCTGAGGCGGCGAACTCAGCATGTGCAGCGGCAACGCCTCCGTGGCCCTCGGGCACGAAGGGCCGGAGAAGACCGCAGCTCCTCGCAGACGTTTCTGAGGCGAGCCGCCCGGGAAGGCGACACCCTCACGGGCCCGTCGCCCGGGCAGAGCGGCCAGATCAGGGCGAGAGCAAGTTCCCGCCGGACAGAGAGCGGGGCGCTGAGGCAGCGCGACCCAGCAGCCCGAGCCCACCCCCGAGCAAGGCTCCGGGCCACCCGGAGCGACCGGGCCGGCGCCGCTCCCCCGGGGCAGCGGAGTCGCCACCCGCCCGGGGCGGGGTGCGAGGCCCCGGGGGGCGGCGGGAGCCACCTACGGCTCCCGAGACTTCGGTGGCGACGCCGGCTCCGGAGCCACCAGGGAGCTCCCCGCGAGGGGGCACCGGCCGCTCCCGCCCAGCGACCCCGCCCCGGAGCCGCCCCCTCCCCCCGCGCTGGCCGCCAACAATAACAACGCCGCTCGCCCCCACCGATAAATCTCCCCGCATGGCCACCCCATTGGCTGCTCCCGCCGCCTCCTCCTTCCCCATTGGCCACCCCAACACTCACACCGCCCCGAGTCCCCTCCCCACCCCCACCCTGCGCCTCACCCGGTCTCCCGGCTCCTCACCCGCCCGGCCCGCCGCTGCCCCTCACCGTGTAGTAGGAGAGGAGCCCGGCGTTATAGTCCAGCACGAACCAGCGGTACTGCCAGCCCTTCATGACATTGGTCCATTTGCTCAGCGGGCCCTCCATGATAGACGCCATCTTAGGCACCGAACCGGCACCACCACCACACACACCGCCCGTTCGGTGAGGGGAGCAGGGGAGAGACACGGCGGCCGCCAGGAGGGAAGGGGGCGGGGCACGCAGCGAGGGGGCGGGGCCAGGAGCCACACTTCCCCGGGGGGCGGGCGGGGAAGGGGTGTGGTTTGCGCGCGCAGCGGGGACGCGCGTCAGCGGGGGGGAGGGGCGGGCAGCCCAACGGCTGGCGGGGAGGCCGCGGGAAGGCGGGCGGGGGCGGGGTGGTGTGGTGTGGTGTGGTGTGTGGCGGGGGGAGCCGGAGGGAGCCGGGGGACTTGGGTTTGTGGGTGTCAGCTGAGGGATCCGGTCCCTGAAGTGGCGGGGCTTCCCCTCACGGCTCAGGGGAGGCCGAGGGCGAGGCGTGAGGGAGGGCTGCGTGGCGGCGGCGGTGTGGCGAGGGCGCGGCACGACGTCCTGGTGCTTCAGTTGTGTGAGGGCGGGAGGGCGTTATCCTGTCCCCTGAAACACTTGGCACCACGGCACCTTCTAATTTCTCTCGCTGTGGTGCTTGTCCCTTTGCCTCTCTTCTTGTTTGCCTGTCCAAAGTGCGTGTTGGACTTACCAATGGAGTCCAAGGGCCCAGGTCTTCTCCTGAAGGGGCTACATGGCCAGACTCTGTGAAAAAACAGTCATGACTTGAGATAACCTTTTAAGGGTAAGGCTTATTTAAATGGGACACAGCTTTCCTGTGGACTGATCCAAGAATGTGGAATGAATTCCCCAGGAGCTATGGACAATTGTAAATCTCTTGTTCCGTGCAAGGCATGTTCTTTGGCACTGATCTTCTCTGACATAAGTACATAACTTCAGTTGTACTTCAACATAAAAACTACAAAGGACCCATAAAGATACTCATGTTCCTTCCTAGGCATTGACAATATAGTAGCAGAAATAGTGCTTTTACCATGAGGTCTGTGTTTGTTGTGCAATCTTTCAAGTGTTCATTGAATAACTTTTTTTCCTTTTTTTTCCCCACCAAATACAAACCTTTCTTTTTTCTTTTTATGATTTTAATATAAAAAATCCATTTATAGTAAGGCTGAAGTTGGTCTAGTGTCTTACAACACTGCAACTTTATACTAAGGTAAACTAATTTTAACAGAAAAATCGCCCCAGTTACCCCTTTTGTGAAAAAGAATCACTCAAAGGCAGAGCTTCTGTGTTTGATTTTAGAAAATAAGAAATACTTCCATATTTCTAATTCATCCTCCCATTTCACACGTCACATTGCTTACTAGTTTGTTACCAAATTGAATTTATAGCGTTGACTTTATAATACTCCTCGGAGTCACCTGGTGGTGTGTTTATGCGTGGTGCTACCAGTTTAATCCAGCTAACGCACAATTCAGTCTTGAAACCCAGCTTGGTCATTTTGATAACATTCATTTTCAAGCTGCATATGACCTTAGTAGTCTGTTTTCTTCTTCAGTTTCACTGACTAAACAAAGCGTGGCTGCCTAGAGATTATACCCAGGCAAGCAAAACAAAAAACATCAGATGGTGCCAGAACATTACTAGTACTACCATTTAAAGCTGTAGTTGGACTGGAGCTTTATTATGTCAGATCACTACTTTGACTGTATTATACCACAAGAGTTGAAACTATGCGAAGAGCTTGTGCAGAAAAACTCTTGGCTTAACTGTGAAAGGGCTGTCTGTAGGTAGAGCATTCTCAGTGAGAAATTCTCAACAGAAGAACTTTCTATTTGGTTTGCCATAGGCTGAATTTGCTGAACTTCGGCATACGCTGAATATCTTACTAGTTCTTTGTTCTCTTTGACTTTTTTGAGGGGAAGTGTGCCAAAGACTTGTCTCCACTAGAAAAAGCATGTATTTTAGCTAGGTCAATTTAGCTAAACCTTAAAAGCCCTAGAGTAGATAGAATTAACAGGTGTTAAAGGGGAATTCCTCTCGAGGTTTGTTTTAGAAGTATAGTGTGGATATTCTCTTTAGGTAATTTGGCAGAGATCAGAGAATCATTCTTTTTCAAAAAAACCCACACAAATTGAAATAAATACATCGGAAATTATGGTCTGTTACCAGCATTCAGGATACAGTGTCATATGGTTTTATGTACTTTCTTGACATGCCAGGATGATGTGTATTCTGTGTATATCAGATTACTCCAGTATATATTGAACATGGTTCATGAGGGCATTGTTGAAGGGATTAGGCTTAATTAGCTAGAATCTTCTGATAAAGATTCTAGGTGCCCATTCAAATTGTTTTGAAAGATCAGTGCAAACATTTTAGTTCAACAAACTGAAATCAGCCACAACTGTGAAATAACCTGCCTTTATGCACTTTGTATATTGCACCATAAGCATCAATGATTTTGAATTAAAAAATTACTTGAACTAGAAGTTAGTAAGTGACTTCCTTAATAGAAGAATTTAGTTTGCTTTAACATGTTCCGTCTGTATTCAATTTGGAACAGTTACAAAGAGCTGTTATTTTCTGTAATTATAGACAGTTTTATTGTGATGTTCTCCATATTTTACAAAACTTAAACTAGACTAGTATGTCACCCTCTTTAACATTAAGCAGAGTACTTACTGTCATTTGAGAGAATTACACATTACAGAGATCAACAGAACTGGGCGGAAAGCAGCAGCTGTTACCTTGTGCTGCCTTTGTTTTATACGCTGCTCCATCAGCTGAAAATCTTGTCATCATTCTCTTGCCATGTAGAGGCCTTGACTAAATTATCTTGCTGTACTGTCCCAGCCACACACAAATTTCCTGACCAGCCACAATTTTTAGCACATAAAGTGGCCTCTGGAGTACTCGGACTGTCCCAGCAGGAATGTAGAGGGAAACCTCAGATATGCCCAATCCTTACTGTGTTTTCCAGGACATCCCAACTTGTGCCCTACTTTTAAAAATTCCTTCTGTATTCTTTTCCTTTGTCCAAGCTTGTCCAATAAATTACATCTGGGTTTTTTTGGCCATTACAGTTTAAATCTGTATGGTTTCTAGCCAAGAGGAAGGTACTGCCTATTTAGAGTAAATACCAGTGAAGGACCAGGGTAGAGGGAGTGAGAAGCAGGAGTATACTGAAAGTCTGATTCTTTAAGAGGGAAATGCTTTTCTATTGTAATTTTTCCTGAAGTTACAGCTGAGCTAACTTTGAAGAACCTCAGTGATGAAGTTGTGTGGCTTGTGGGTTTCCTTAAGGGTGTCTGGGAGTGTGACTGGCAGCAGTGAAAGTAGCTTTAGCTTCTCCCAACAGCTGCAATTTCTTGGGATTCTGTAGAACATAAGGAAGCCATTTGAGAAGAGAACAAATGACATTTTGTTTCTTTTTCCCACTTCAGGAATGGGCTGGTAGTTTCATTTTGTATTTCTTCTCCTATCAGGTCACTGTGTCAACTATTGACAACATAATCATCGTAATTAAGAAATTATGTTTTAGCCTGATGGTGGATAATTCTTTTTCTACTTGTTGGTAGCAAGTAATGTCTTTTATTTGTACCTTCAGGAAAAAATTTCCTCCACTCAATTTTTTTATGGGTAGCAAATGCACTAATAAACTACAATCAAGTAGAAGATGAAGCCTTCTGTGTCATCTTCAGCCTCCTGCTACTGTCCTTTAAAGGTATTTTCTAGTCCCTCTGTGCATATGCTGACTACACTAAGAATAGGAACAATGTCAGAGCCTAAACATTTTTATTTTATTTCTTCAGAATTATGTTTGGTTTAGGGGGTTATGGAGAGGAAGATAGATGGGAGAGAATCACCTTTACCCTACAAGCAGTCATTCTTAAAAGAGGATAGTTAAATCACGTATGCTAATAAGTGCCATCATAAGTAGATTTTCTGAGTAGATTTATTATACTGTCACTGGTTTTAATACAAATGTTTATGAAAAGAAATATCAGCATTACAGTGGAACGAAGACAGTAGTTGGTTCTCTGTCTTTCTGAGGCAAACAAATAATTCTATCTTGGGCCTTTCTTGCGAATTCCTGTATGATCCCAGCAAATAAAACCAATTAGCGATAAATTTTCCCAATCCTGTCCATTTTAATCTACTTTTTTTTTTTTTAATCTTAATGAAATGTCATAAATTCCTCTAGGTCAGGGATGAGGAACCTTGTTGAGGGCTAAGCAGACCTTTCTGAATCTTCTAAATTACTCCATATTAGCGTACACCAGAAGAAATCGAATTCACAGAGTCCCTGTTCTGTTATATATATATATATATAAAATACTTACAGATTATGGCTATGTTTGGACCAGGTTTCACAAGAGAAGGGACTTTTCTGAAGCTAGTGAGGGGTCTGGAGTACAAGTCTGATGAGGAGCGGCTGAGGGAGCTGGGGTTGTTCAGTCTGGAGAAGAGGAGGCTGAGGGGAGACCTCATCGCTCTCTGCAATTACCTGAAAGGGGGTTGCAGAGAGGTGGGTGTTGGCCTCTTCTCCCAAGTGATGAGTGACAGGACAAGAGGAAATGGCCTCAAGTTGCGCCAGGGGAGGTTTAGGCTGGATATCAGGAAAAATTTCTTTACTGAGAGAGTGGTGAAGCATTGGAATAGACTCCACCACCTCCCTGGGCAGCCACCGTCACTGGAGGTGTTCAAGGAATGTGTGGACGTGGCATTGTGGGACATGGTTTAATGGGCATGGTGGGGTTGGTTGATGGTTGGACTTGATGATCTTACAGGTCTTTTCCAACCGTAGTGATTCTGTGTGAAGGCAGATTTTTATAATGTTCAGAAAGAATCACAGAATCTGTGTATAATGTACTCCTGCTGGCCACACTATTTCTGATACAGGCCAGGATGCCATTGGCCTTCTTGGCCACCTGGGCACACTGCTGGCTCATCTTCAGCCGGCTGTCAACCAACACCCCCAGGTCCTTTTCTGCAGGGCAGCTTTCCAGCCACTCTTCCCCAAACCTGTAGCACTGCATGGGGTTGTTGTGACCCAAGTGCAGGACCCGGCACTTGGCCTTGTTGAACCTCATACAATTGGCCTGGGCCCACCGATCCAGCCTGTCCAGATCCCTCTGCAGAACCTTCCTACCCTCGAGCAGCTCAACACTCCCGCCCAGCTTGGTGCCGTCTGCAAACTTACTGAGGGTGCACTCGATCCCTTCATCCAGATCATCAATATATGTATTAAACAAGACCAGCCCCAAAACTGAGCCCTGGGGGACTCCACTTGTGACCGGCCTTATTATGGTCCAGATTCTCATCCTTTCATGGCATGTTTAGAGCTGCACTGGAGAGTACTATGATATTGGAGCCATTTCCCCAAAACACATGGAATGTGTTCAGGCAAAATGTGGTACCATTATAGAAAGGGCAGAAGAATCTCTCTTGCATTTAAAACAGGTAGAGATGGTTCTGCAACTAAGATTTATTTTATCTGTAGTTATTTAATCTTCTCTAGTAGTGCTGTATGTCTGGAGGATGATGCAGCAAAGATGCAGCTGACTCACCTAACTGGCACCAATACTTTACAGGACTAGGAAAAGTTTGTCAGATGTTGCAGTATGTGTTAAAAACAGAGTATGATGGTATTCAGTTAAGCAATTCATGTGACTCACTTGCTGACCAAATCCTGTTACAAAGTCTACAGAGAAACACATTTTAAGGGCATTATAAATTTGAGTAGCTTTATAACAATAACATAAGTTTTGTTACAGGTTGCAGTTTTGCAGGACAGTTTGACATAACAACCTTATCTGAGAGTTGCAAGAGATGCAGTAAACTGCCATTTTAGTACTCAGCATTTCTTCAAGAAGTACGTTTCTGAACTTGCTGAGGGGCTTTGCCATTTAGAAATGCGGGTATCTTCTGTACTCCCTTTACACAGAGGAGGGCGGAAAATTCCTCCCACATGCCCCTGTCACACTTGAGATCTTTCAGTGTTCAGAGATGAAGGCATTAAGAGCAATACAAATTTAATAGGGAAAGCACCTTCTAACAACATCTGTAACTATAAATCTAGTCCAAAATAATTAAAGTATTTGCCTAGCCTTTATACTGAAGAAACAGTTATATGAGCTATTTTCCATCTGCACACAGACTGAGATCTGGTAATCTGGAAATCAATCTAGCAACTAGAAAAATGCTGGAATGGATTTTGCAAGGTGAACGACTCACTGTAAT